>NC_136486.1:13185052-13657552 GCF_053919585.1 Euprymna scolopes
AAATATTTTGTAATTGTATATTGTTTGGAAATTTTGTATTTCGTATTTTCTAATATTTTATTAGAAAAATTTTGTAATTTTATATTTATTGAAAAAGTTTGTAATATTATTTTTAATGTAAAATTTGTAATTTTTAATCCATAAATTTATATTAAAAGTTTTAGAGCAAAAGTTTCTATTTTAATTTATACTGAAAAAGTTTGTAATTTATTTGACAAGTTTTTAATATCATTATTATTGCTTTGTAACATTTTATTGCAAAAATTTCTAATAGTATTTTTTTATTTATTACAAATGTTTCTAATATTATTTTATGACACTAACTTAGAACATTCTTATTCCAAAATTTGTAATATTTTCTATTGTGAAATGTTTTATTGTTGTTTTTATCATGGATATTTGTAACTTTATATTTATTGGAAACGTATGTAATATAATATTTCTAGCAACAGTTTTTAAAATTATTTTATTGAAAAAAACTGTGTAATATTATCTTAATTAAAATGTCTAATATATTTTTTATTGAAAAAGTAGTAATTTTATATTTATTAGAAAAGATTATAATATTATTCTTATAATTTCTTATTCTTAAAAAACTTTGTAATATCATTTAATTGCTAAATTGTTTAATATTATTTTTTGCAAAACCTTGTAATATTATATTTATTATAAAAATTTTGTAATGCAATTTTTATTGAAAAATGTTGTAATATTTTTACATTACAACATTTGAGTTATTATTATTATTGTTAAAGTTTTTAAAATTATTTTTATTGTTACAGTTTGTGATATTATTTTCATTGAAAAGTTATGTCAGATTTCTTGTTATTATTTATTGCAAAATTTTTCATTTTTTAATTCTAAAAGTTGGTACTATTAACCTGATTGCAAAAGTTTGTTTTATTATTTTTATTGAAAAAGTTTTTAATATAATTTATATTGCTAAAATACGTAATATTATATTCGTTTTTAATGTTTTTAACATTATTTGTTATTGGAAATATTTGTAATATTATTTGCCTGTCAAATATTTGTAATATTATTGCAAAAATTTATAATATTATTTTCATTGCTAAAGTTGTAAATATTATTTTTGAAAACGTTTGTTACATTTTTGCAATATTTAGTCATAATATGCATATTGAAAAATTTGTTATATCGATTGTTATTGGAATAGTAATATTATCTGTAACTGCAATTGCCTATAGTATAATTTTTATTTCAAATGTTTGAAATATTATATTTATTTTAGAAGTTTGTAAATTGTTCTATTGGAAAAGTTTATAATATTATTTTTATTTCATAAGATGTCAATATTATTCTATTTTAAAAGATTTTAATAACATTTTATTGTAGAGGTTTTTAATATTATGTTTCTTGCAAAAGTTTATACTGTTTCATTTCAAAAACATTATTTATATTATTTTTATTGCAAAAGTTTGTAATTTTAATTTTATTACAAAATTGTATAATTGTATTTTTTTTGCAAAGATTTGTAATATTGATAGTGCCTCAAACGTTTGTAGTAATATTTTTATTGAAAATGTGTGTAATATTTTTGCAATAATTACTAAAATAATTATTATTCAATAGTGTGTAATAATTTTTATTGCAAATAGTTGTAATATTATTTTTATTGCAAAAACTTGTAATATTAATTTATTGCGAAAGTTTGTAATATTATATTTATTGCAACAAATCTAAAAAATTTTTTTGCAAAAATTTGTAATATTATTTTTATTGCAACTGTTTTTAATATTATTTATTATCGCATAAGTATGTAATATTGTTTGTATTGCAAAAGTGTGTTATATTTTTTCTTGCAATTTTTTAAATACTTTTGTTAATGCTAAAATCTCTCTTGTTCCAGTCTAATGTTTTACAGAATATAAAACCAAGTAGATGGCTGGTATTAAGTTTAATCTGAATAATAAATCAAGACAAAGGTGTAAATATTGTAATTCGTAATGAAAACTATAAAACACTTGGTTTCTTTTCCTTTGCGTTTTCACTGATCTACAATAATCGGTTGTGTCTCCACATCTGATTTCAATTTACGAACATATACAGTTATAGAGATGCTTGGACGCACCTTAAAATATTTGTATTATTAAATTATTACTTGAAACTTTCTCAACATAGATTTTTTTAATTTTCTTAAGATTCTTTTCTACCTAGAAATCGGAGAATTCTAAGAGAATCCAGGAATTCATTCATTCATTATTTAAAATACTCTTACTGCAAGATCTTTTTAAGATTCTCACGCTCTTTCTAAGTACAACTGTTTTCATGTTTCTTGTACTTGGTTCCTTTTTTCATGTAATTTTTGAAATTTTATTCATACGTCATATAACTATTGAAATGATGGAGATGCCCCTAAGATTCCAGTTTCTGTTCATATTGTACATAAAACCTTGGAATTTTATTATTTTTTCATTCGGCTGTGTTTTACCCAGCATCATTGCTGACACTAACTTCTTAGTCTAGCTGATCATGTGCACAGCAAAGATGGTCTAACAACATCCCTCTCAATTCATCTAAGTTCCTTTGAGGGTTATTTTACTTTAGGCCTGTCTATTTTGATAGATTGCGTTTCTTCCGTCTCATTCACTGTTTGCTACTTCATCTCCCCATATGTGCTGTCTTACACAATTGTCTTGGCAAACTTTATCGATCGATGACACCGGGTTTCATATTAAAGGTTATTTAGCGTAATTTTATTCAATGAAGTTCGCATGTCCAGTTCTCGAAGAGCGAATTTGGTAGCACATCTTATGTATCGATTATGCACAGCGTAACAGAGAATTCTAACTATATCTTTATCTTACCCCATTTTTCTGTTGTACAGCCAAGCAATTTAATTTTATAAAGAATGGTGGCTGTCTGGCTGTCGCTCTGTACAGCTAAAAATAGGAGACTGCGTAAGGCACATTAACAAAACTTGCATATTTTATTCATCGTTATGCCAGATGAATAATATGTATTTAAAAAATATTATTTATGGTCAGCTATCTTAAACAATTTCGTCCATACGATCCGGAACGATCCCGAACAATTCCGTCAACCCCATCGGACATTGTTATAAACAACCCCGTCATTACAATCCCGACCATATATGTCGAAACGACACGACAGGATCCCGAACAATTCTGTCAAAACGACCCGATATAATCCTGACCAACTCCGTTGAATCGATCCGAAACGATCTTGAACAAATCCATCGAAACGATACGGTACCAGAGCAACCTCGGCAGTCACTCACGGCTCTTTTTATAGCACCTGGACGAACTCATTTTCGCCGTAGATAGGCCGTCTAAGACATTGACATACAATTTTTTAGCGCTTCCGCTCAAGCTCGTCACAATCCTCCCAGACCTCGAGATCACATAAGTGGCAATATTGGACATGCCGCTTTATCATGGTACTTCCCCTTAACAGTACAGTTTCCTCAGTGCCACTTTTTTCTGTCGCCTCATTGAACTGTTAATATTTGTGTACATTATTCTCTGAGAAGTGTGGTCGTCCGTATATCATTGGGGCTTCATCATCTGAGGACGTAATGTCCTTACGGATGGAGCAAGTATTTCGGCACGCTGTGCGCACATATTTTATGTGACGCGCTGTTCCATTAAATAGCTGAAAGTTTATTTTGGAAAGATTAACTTTTCTTGTGAATTCACTTATCATTGTACAAAATTTAAATTTGAATGCTATCCACATTTACTAAATAATTAGGATTGACGTGCCATTCAAATTTGTTACATTATACAAATTACTATAAAGATTTATGACTAACTTAAACAGATTAATCGACCATTATTACCAAGTGCATCAATGTTAATGTATACACATGCTTTTAGATTAATTTTCGCTAATGACGTCATATTGTTATCTACTTCTTTCAATCATTTTACGATTCATCAGTTTCTTAAGCGGCCTTTTATTATTTTACACTTTATCAACTTCTTTAGCGTCATTTCATCTGAAACTCGTAACAACCTTAAGAAAATTGATTTCTTTCATAAATCAAACTACGTTCTTTGTTGACACTTTTATCTTTGCAAATAATTTTCTTACTCATTTCTCTATTCATTTACCCAGAACTTACACTGATTTTTTTTTTAAATCCATTTGAACGTATTTGAATGATTCACGCCTGGCCTTCATATTAAATTAATTAGAAAATTGCAACCATAATCCATGAAAGGATTATATCACACGTTTTAGAAATATACAACAAAAAACATTTTAATGGCGCAGTTTATCATTTGCTTTTGAAGAATCATTTGTTTAAATTACAATACATGATCATATACAAAGTTTAAACGCCTAACACAAAGGAAGATAAATGAATATTTAAATGGACTTTTTCCCTCTTTTTTACCCTAAAAAGGCGTATCCCCACATGTGATGTCAGGAGCTACGAACTTAGAACTATGTCTAACAGGGAACCGTCGGGAGATGAGCAGCGAAATGTTTATACATGCATGTTTTTAAATTCCATTTTTACCCAAAACTAAACAGAATTCCACTTTAGTGTAGGGGGCTACTATCAGGGTTATACGTTTCTACTTAACGAGTTGGTTTGTCGGGGTATTTACATCGACAGTGTACAAGGGCTTGTAGTTCGTCGGAATATCCACAATTAAAATACTTGTAGAACAGGCAGAGGGGGGCAACATTTCATCGATGAGACAGAGGTTGAAGCCTAGATGATAGTTCAGGATCTATCAGGTTGGCGACTTTCTTTTGAACCCTGTCTAGGAGCAAAGACTAGTAGCAGATGCACCAGCCCAAAAGTGACAACAATACTCCACACATCGGCAAATGGTGGCACGAAAGAGAGAGCCCACCTTACACCTTACACTAGTGTCTGTTATAGAGTGTGGTGTCATCAGCAATTATACCCATCTCGGAGACAATTTTATCAGGGAGGTCATTTATGAATATTAGGAAAAATAAAGCTCTAAGGATTTATCCCTAAGGTACACCTGAATTTATTTATATTGTTTAGTTGTACGACAGTTGAGGACAACTGAATTTTTCTCTTATATAAAAAGGATTTACTTATGTTAAGTATACGTCCAGTGATACTGTATGATCTGATTTTTCTGAGAAAATTATCGTGCTACACCCTGTCAAAAGCCTTAGATATATCTAAGGCTACTTCCCTACTCTCACCTTGCTTTGGCCAGTATATGGTATATATGATCAGAGATTACAGTTAGGATAACTACTGTAGAACGAGCTAGCCTAAATCCATATTGTTGGTGGGTCAGAAGTTTTGCAGCTGCAAGGTGATGGACTAGAACTTGGTAAATTATTGATTTTAAATATTTTTATGAAAAGCGAGAGGAGGCTACTAGGGCGATAATTTAATGGGTCAGTTCTTTCGCCAGAATCCTTGTAAACTGGTAACAGGGAAGTAGTTTTTCAACAGTTAGGAAAGAAGATTCGTTAAGGTATTTGTTGTAAAGTTTGGAGAGAACTGAAGCAACCTCAGACGGTATTTTTTTAATAGCACAGTCGGGATGAGATCGAGTTCACATGCTTTTGAGGGTTTTTTTATGATATCATGCACCTTAAAAGGTGTGATTTTCAGATTATCTAGTGTAGCATCTGTCAGCAAAAGAAAGTCAGGGAGAGAATGGTTTACTGAGTCCAATGTGGAGTTTGAAGCAAACCGACTGGCAAGCATGTTAGCCTTCTCGGTTCCTGTGCAAACAACTTCATGGTTGTTTGGTAGTGAGGGAATTGTCGATTGCACATTATTTACTACACTGTTAAATGTTTTTCAGAAATCACGGGTTCCTAATTCCTCTGCACCGATGTGGTATCTGGTAGTTTAGGTATATTCTCTCTTATCTGTCGCTATTTCTTTCTTACAATTATTTCTAGCTTCTATAAACTTTTGTATGTTTGTACTGGACTTATGTCAGTTAAATATTCGGTATGCATGCTGCCTTTGAGTAATGGCAACTCCACAAGTCAAAGTAAACCATTAGGGAGAGTGGGGCTTGCTATAGAATTTCCGCGTGGGAACATGTGCTTCAATTTCCGTTTTGAACCATTCAGTAATCTCATTTGAGCACTGTTCAGCGGGAAAAGAAACAATATTTCCCCATGGGGCATGTCTGATGAGATCCCCGATGCCTCCCCAGTCAGCCTTCTTATAATACCTTGTGATTTTGAGCAATGGCTTTTCAGTTTTGGGTCGAATATTTAAGGCGATTTCTTCCTTATTCCAGCATTCCCAAGTGCGCTATAAACATCATCGGGAACTGTGGTGAGAAATAATCTAGAAGTGAGGCATGTTGATCTTGCTGATCTGGGAAACGTGTCGGAAAAGTAACCTTCTGTGACAGGGAATGAGATATACAGAGGCTATATATTATGCTGCCAGCTCCATCTATAAAAGTTGAGAAATCAAGCCAATTACTGTGGCGGACATTGAAGTAACCAAATACATGAACTTGTGTGTTAGTACTGAGGAAGAGTGCTGTACCTATGCTGTTAGAGACTTAATTGATTAGGGTACAGTCCTGGGTCGAGGGAAAGCTGTAGAGAAAATATTAATTTTGTTGCATGTTAAGTCTAAAGCACATAAAGGCCTGGTCATCTGATTCTTGTTTTGTTTCTTTAATACAAGGGAAAGGTGGTTCGAATATAGATTCCAAGCTCGTGCATGTCTGGCTGAGTTCTTAACCAGCCATGTAAAAGTGGTTAGAGGGAATGGAGGATTGAAGGTTAGTTTCACTTAATGCTAATATATCCGGGGTGTTTGCTAGGAGAAATGAGTTAACATCATCTTAATTAGTTCTAAGCCCGCGGGTATTTGTGAATGCAAGTTTCAAGGGAGGATGCAAATCTGTTTTGTTTGAGATTAAGCCTAGTTTAATCGTATTTTTTTTATTGAACTGCCATTTAATTTTATTTTAAAAGTTTCAGTTTTGGGGTGAAAGGTTCTGGACAAAGTCGATTGTGCAGAATAATAAACATGCAACACAAGTAGACAAACAGCCGACACCTCATCTACAGGATTGTGGCTTCAAAACAATTTACAAGAGATGGGTGCAGGGTCCCTTTCCATGCTCGACATTGCACTACAGCCATCCCGACATTATACAACTGATGATGGAGCAGCCGCTCTAAGCGCTACCAAAGAGTTAGTGTTCCTGTACTATCAGTCACAAACAGCAGCTACAAACTGAATTAACCCACTCTAATTGAACTAACATAAATACTACACTAGCACCCCGTCAAAGTGCCCAATGTTAGAGGATGGGGTGTCGCGGGAACAAGAAACAGCGTTCATTGCCCTGGTCAGGAAACAAGAACGACTACTGGGTGTTTCTGTCGAGTCTCTGTGATCGCACTTTGCGCCTGGCTAATTTGCAAAGAAGGACTATGAAAGCCGAGCGATACACAGAGTCTATCTACTCCGTAAGCAGTTCAGGTTTGTAAATCGATAATTTCCTCGAGTCACCAGCCTTAGGAAGGTCTTCGTCAAGGACTGAAGAGACCTTCCTCCTCTATGTTTAGATTTAGAGTTTTCCTTCTCCTAGACAGATGATCTGAGTTCTGCGGGTCAATCAGCACCGTGAAGATTAGCCTAGCATCTAGTCCGGAACCAGGTATTTCAGCGACAACACATGGGTAGTTAATATAAATGGGTTAGTTGTTAAAATTTAATTAAAAGGGACATTACTATACTTTTCATTTTGTTGTTACTGGAAGAGGGGATAAGTAAAAATTAATGCAGTGTAAGCAACTAAATTTGGTTAGTTTCAGATGAAGGATTTTTTATTTGGTTAAAATATTGTTCATATGTTAAGGAATATGATAATATGTTAAAGTATGATTAAATTGATATTAGGATTTATTTTTTTTTAATTGATGCTCGAACTCTGGATATATAAGACGATAGGGGGGTAATAAAATTTATATTTTGATATATATTCAAAATTGCAAGATATATATGACTTTCAGTACAATTCAGTACAGGTATATCTGGAAGTAAAGTATAAGCTATGGCGTATTCAGTATGTATAAGTAAGTATAAATAAAAATATGGACATATATACGGTAGGTACGAACATATAGAAATTGTAGATGTTAAGTATATTTCTTAATAAAGTTCTTCTGACTTCTAAAGGGGAAGATAACTTCGCCTTTTGTTTAAGATTCGAAATTGTATTTTACATAACCAAGAGTATCGGCTCAGTTTGTATTTTTGTGTTACCTTCGCTCATTTAATGGGAAAAGAGATATAGAGATTGCTATCACTATAGATTACTTTAAGTGTAAATCTATCTATTTTATAGCTAAGATATAGGATTAGGATATATCCCTATCCTATATCTCAGCTATAAGATAGATACGTATGCATGCCTAGCAATAGAAATCTATAGAGCTTTAGTGTGTATCGATTTGTAAAAGGTCAGCCTGCTAAAGTTAAGGACGAAAGCGAAGGCCCTCTCCAAAGGTACGTGCAATCTATGTGATTTTATAGCATTTTAGAAAGAAGAGCAATTGGCTAGTTTTCAGGAGAGATGATTTTAACGTACTGAATACATGCCCTTTTCTCTACCCTGCAACCTCTCTCCCACAGAAGAGCCATTGCGAGCCTATCCTTGTTTTTTAGTTATTTCCATGGCAGGTGCTCCTCTGAACTCAAATATCTGGTCCCCCTCGCCAATCTTTCACGAAAAACACCCGTCTAGCTGAATCAACTGTGAAAAATTTCCCCTACTCTTTATCCGTGCCTAAATCAAAACGTGGATTCCATGAACAAAGCTTCTTTCTTAGAACTGCACGCCTGTGGAACTCTGTTCCGTCTGCCTGCTTCCCACCTGACAACAACTTGGATGTCTTCAAGTCCAACGTTGACAAATTCCTAATGAACCGCCCCCTTAAGTAAACACTTCATCAAATCTCCACACTAACGTACTGTACTTGCAATAACCCTTGTCCCTGAGTGGCTTCCGGGCCTTGATAAGTGGTGACCACCGTGTAAAAAAAAAGTATTAAATACATATTCGAATATACAGTTTGGGGTAGAGTTTAGTAGTATAAAAATTTGAGATAATGTTTATCGTGCAAAACAGACACAGACATTCGTCTTGGGGCAAAGTATTTATTGGAAATATGTAACATACTATCAGCGCCATTTGCTCAGTTTTGAAAGAAACAACTAATAAATGGGGAGTCGTGGTTCGTTGTCTAGTCAGGAATTAAGACCATGCATAAGACATCTCAATCGAGTCCCTGATATTGTAGCTCTGCTCCTGGCTAATTAGACAAGGAATAAGTGTGGTATTTAGGCGATGGTTAGAGCTTATCTGCTCCTTTACGATATACGTTTACAAACTGTACAATTTGGTGATGTCAGGAGCTTTAGGCAAGTTGTCGGCTATCATCGAGGAGGCTCTTTCCCTAGTGTTTCGGCGCAGTAACATAGCTCAAAAGCATCTGAAAACAAGCTTCTCTCTTTACATCATCAACATTCTGATCCCCATCTGGAATCAATCGAAATGAATGGCTCTCGTCTTCAGGAGGTCTCAGGTTTTAACAAGCTTCTGGGCTTGACCGTTACTCCTGATCTGAAATGGGACACGTACATCAAATCTGTTGTCAAGGCCGCTGGAAAAATAGTGTGATCTTTCTATCGATCCAGTAGATATCTCACTGCTGATGCAATTCTCTATCTACATAAGATACGGTACGACCAAGGATTGAATACTGTTGTCACATCTGGGCAGGAGCTGTTAAAAAGGACTTGTCCTACCTTGATAAAGTTCAAAATATACTTCGTAGCCTCGTGGGAGATGTCCTTTTCTCTTCCCTGCAACCTGTATCTCACAGAAGAGATGTTGCGAGTGTGTATCTGATGCATCGTTATTTTCAAGAAAAGTGTTCGACGGAGCTTCAGTCTATGGTCCCGCCTCGCCAAACTTTCACAAGAAACATTCGTCTAGCTGAAAACATTATCAATAATTACCCCACTCTTTATATGTGCCTAAACCTAAACGTAGAATCCATGAACAAAGCTTCTTTCTTAGAACTGCACGCCTGTGGAATTGTCTTCTGTTTTTCTGCTTTCCGGCTGACTACAATATGGTTGTCTTCAAGTCTAACATAAACAAGTTCTTGATGAGCCGTTCCATATAAGTTAACAAATTTACCGAATTCCAATTACTAATGATTACTATATTGTCCAATTTCTATTGTACACTCTTTAAGCCTTATCCTCGAGTGGCCTCTTGGCCTTGATAATGAGGTGATGCCTGTGTAAAAAAAAAGACTATGATATTTGTAATAATAGGCCTTTATTTAGTCAGCAGAATTTAGTCCCTTCCGCATTAGCCGGTGATGGGTCCCGAGCAGTAGCAATACACTGATTCTTTCACAAAGCGATAAGGCAAGCAAAGCCTGAGATTCAACACCTCCGAGAGCTGAAGAAAAAATACCTTAGTCCGAGATATAAAAGGAGAGGCACAGCATTTTGCAATGACTGAGTCACTATTAGACTGATTGTCGAAAACGTATCCCCGACTTGTATACTAAGCGCAGGAAAGAATTCAGCAGAGATTAGTAGATATTAAATGACTTCGCTGAATTTTTCGCGTCTAGTATACAAAACAAAAGACTTCTGATATGCATCAGCACATATCAATTGAGGATTGTTATTGAGGATAATAGGTCATGGGGTATCCCTTTTGTAAAAGATTTGTATTATTGACCAGCCCAATAATCAAGCACAACATCGATTAATTCTTGTACTCTCATAGTGTTGCTCATATTTTGGTAGGTATATATTCTTTTCTTGTTAATAATATCCTCGTTTAGTTTTTGGACTCGATAAGCGTTAACCTCTGAATTATAGAATCGTCATAATAGCAGTTTATTTGTAAATGTACATAATAAATTATTGCAAATAATACCATGTTTATATATATATATATATATATATATATACATTTAAAATGAAACTAGGAAAAAACAGATTGTTTTATATAATTTTTCATGTGATATTTTCATTTGCAATTTCTTTAAAGCATTAAATGAATCCATACAAGCGTTTAAGCATATATAACTTGTAGCAACTATGCGCATGCATTGTTACAATTATCGTTTAAATAAAAATTTACTAAAATAATGGCATTATAAATCGATTTCCTCGGCATATTGTAATTCTGCAGAGGAATTCTGTTCGAGCTAAAATGTCTTTCATAAAATATTTTTTCATAAAATGTCTTTCATAAAATATTTTTTCATAAAATATTTTTCATAAAATACTTTTTTCATAAAATGTTTTTCATAAATTTTGATATAATCTGATGCCTTAACGCAAATATTTATGAAGTAGAATTTCTTCATACGACATAGAAATCTTAACAAATGTGAGTATATTTTTAAAATTTTAACTTTTCTGTAAAACTAGATTGGATGCCCGGCGTTTCCCGGATGTTTGGAGGTGTGTGTTGAGCAAAAAAAACAGTGGTAGTGGGCAGGCAGGCAGGCTCGAACCCGTACCGCGAAGGAGGAAGAGAACTTAAAAATAAAACGTTACGTGTTTGCCGTTGCGTCCATCGCCTAACCTGAAGTGGCGGAAGTGGCGAAGGTTTAAATTAAGGCTTGTCAATCGAAAAGAAGGAATGACTTTCGAAAATATCGGCGAAAAAGCGACCACTCCTTGTAGAAAAGTGCCCAGTTGAGGGTGAAGGAATTATTTTTTTTAGCCAATTCTTTGGTATTTGTTGTCCGAAGGTTCGAGCTAAAAACGATACCAATCGTGTGAAAATTCGTTGCCTCTGTCAAAAGTTTTAGGCAGACATACAAACATGCATATATACATACATATATTTAAACAATAGACTACGAAGAAGACTTTACGTTTAGCAAAGTAGAATGAGAATTAATGGATGTGTTACGTTGCGCAGGACCCCAGGTTGCGAACGGGATGTAGCCGTCAATTTCATTGATCGTCCACTAGTGTAACTTGTTTACGACCCGAGCTAAACGGTTGTCATGGCAACTGCTAAGACAGCATAGTTATTTCCCCCTTGACCGGGCATTTTTCATTCGAGCTGACTTATCAATTGTCCAGCTTGTCATAACAACGACGGTATCTGAAACAAAGTTTTGACATGCACATAACGATCAGGTGTAACTCAGAACATAAAGGAAAGACGTAAGTCACGATTGCTGTTCGTATAAAAATGTATTTTTAACTAAAGCCTTATATGCAGTTTATCAAATAGTTCATTTCTGCGGCTTGGCTTTCCTTTCATTGAGCGATCGGAGGGGGGGAAGAACGCGATTTCACTTCGACAATCTCACGTCCTTCGGCGGTCTTCAGACCTACTTCTGCTCTCTGACTCCAAAAATCACATCTTTATTTTCACAGGATTTTTTTGTTCCCGTATTTTCCACTATTACGATCTCCGCTGGCTTGCATTTGATTGGTTAATTCATTTATTGTCGATAATTGATTCTTCAATTCCCAGGCAAGTTTTAGCTTTGTTTACAAATGCATTGCTTGCATTTGACCCATATCTCCAGTAACCCATTTTTTCTTAGTCGGGCGACTATTGTTTTTGTTTATTGCACGTGTCTTTACAACACGTTCCAGCCTTGACCATAATTGTTTTTTCCAGGACATTCCAATCTTTCTTTGTTCTCGCAAAGGAATGTCCCATTCCAGCAAAATATGCGATCTCCCCCACAATCACTTTACTTTGTAAACAAAAAATCGTCGTCCGATTTTTCTGTTTACGCCGTAATTACTTTTGTCACTTTGTCTGGTGGACAATCGATATTCGATGCCCTACTTTCGAGTTTCTTAAAAAGGTTTATTTTAACCGTTATGTATCGGATGGTCCCAGACATCCGTTACATAACAAATGTTCATAATACTTTTATTGTCATCAAAATCAGTGAAATCGACCATATTTTCATCACATCAATTGATTGCGTATCTAGTCGGGGATCTACCGCGGTGCACCGGGAATAAGATTCACATGTATCACCGCCGTAACTTAGTCCATAGAGCATTGTAATCTACATTGTACTGTAGGAAGCCTACTGTTGTTTATATAAAATTATTTGAATATAATTGCTTGAATTAAAGGTTAAAATGTAAAAGTCAATTATCACGATTCAGTTATGCTCTAAGCAGAAACATTCATTCCGAATGTTAAGTTTAGTCAAAATCATACTGCTCCTTTTTTAATCAGTTTTTCCCGATTATCGATTTTCCATACTTATCGGAGACATTTCCATACAAAACTTACCTACGAACGTTTCCAGACACATAAGAAATTAAAAGAAGAAATATAATTTGAATGTTTTCCACATGTTTGAGTTACCTATGTAAAAAAATTTCCAGTCTGCAGATAAAAAGATCGTTGAGTAAAAACGTTGAGAAGTGTCCTCACATAACCACATTCTCACTTTTATAGATATATAGGTAAGGAATAAAATTTTGAATCTTAGTTCATATCCATTTTCAAACGTGTCTAAGTCTAAAGGAATTAAATTCTGGATTAGTTTATCATACATGCATACATAATGTGTTATACCTTGTTATTTTTAAAAGAGGTGTCATTTTTCTTTACAAAAATATTCTCAGCAAGATTATATATATACAACTAAGAATGCCTCCACAGCTCTGCGAGAAGGCGTTTCTCTGCTTACAATATAGCATCCCCTTCTCGCCCTTCTGGGATTGGAGGCTTGGAATATAGGCACTTTTTGGCGTTCTTTGCTGACCCGAGCACCAGAACAGCTTTGTAAGTGAAAACGCCGTTTAAAATAAGAACATTTATTTTCGTTCGAATAAATATCGCGTTTCACTTTGCTCCGAGCACCTTGCAATGAACGATGATAAAAAACTGGTAAAATTCTCTTTTTATTACGAAAGGCACGCGTTCATTAAC
This sequence comes from Euprymna scolopes, assembly GCF_053919585.1. Taxonomy (NCBI): domain Eukaryota; kingdom Metazoa; phylum Mollusca; class Cephalopoda; order Sepiida; family Sepiolidae; genus Euprymna; species Euprymna scolopes. Next base: position 13,198,993 of record NC_136486.1, read on the forward strand.
GCATAAAAGTCGGATCTTTTTTCATCAATTCTATGCACCAATACCAGCTTCATAAACTCCGCGTGTATCTGATTTAATCAAGTATCTTTATTTCATTATTTTCTAATTCGTGATAAACAAGCTGTAATATTATCGATATAATTCCAAGAATTTAAAAAAAGGGGGGGATATTAAAAATAAGGAGACAAGTTTATCAGCACATCAACGGTGTTGTTCACTAAAATACAAAAATGAAAGCTGAATATAATTGTTATTCAAAACAGACAAAAGACCGGATACATTTAGTGTTTGTTTACGGGGCAATTTCAGGTGTTGCGATGTGTTTTGTGTTCATTTGCCACAGTTGAGGAGAGTTGCGGTCAGTTTTGGGTTGGCGACAGTTGACAGCAGTTAGAGTTGAGAACAGTTTCAAGTATGAGGCAGTAGAAACCTGGTCGATGTTTGGTCCAGATTGAAAAAGCTTAAAGAGATCGAGATTAGCTAACATTAACTGACACACATGGCCTCGACATAATATAGATATGGACCTTGGCGCGTAGAGGGTCAATGATGTTACACACGCGCGCACAGTACTAATGAGATTGTGTCGGAGTATGTGTTTTTCTGTGTTGTATTTTCTTTCATTCTATTTATAACCATGCGCATGCGCACTCTCTCGACAGTTGCTAATATGTGAGACAACGACACGCAGCCGATCGACAACGTAAGAATTGACTAATGTTCTATCTGGGTCTTCTAAAATAAAACAATATCTGCATTGTATGCATCACATTTTTTTTCTATATAAAAATATACGTTTCGATCAACGCACGTACATCAGGAAGAAATTTTGTCAAACATCTTTTTTCTGCAAGATCTGTATTAACTGATATTGTATTGAACGATATATGCAAATAAATGTTAAGAGGTAGAGTATTTATACATACCTTTGAACATGCTGCTAGGTATCTTTCAAGGGCTCTTATAACTATTATATTATAAACTCGAAATATTGTTATTAGCGAGTATAAAAAGAACAAAGTGAAGATCAGAATTTTTTAATGAATTGAATTCTATTCATGGGGCTCTATAGTTCACTATGAAATGTAAGAAATATAACTTTCCTCTCTTCTTGGATGTCCTTGTTAAACGTTCAATAAGTGGTATTTTCACTAACATTTACAGGAAACGGACTTTTTTGGCCTGTAAGTGAACTGATTTTCTTTTGTGCCCAAATCACTAATGGTCGGTTTAATTTATACGTTGATACGTAGGCCTCTGATTATTTGTTCAATGAGAAGGCTAGACCCCGAAATAGAAAAAAAACACGAAAATAGTCATTAATAATGTTTATCTAGAAGACCTTAATAATGATAACATTAACAAAAGAATGCAGATTTCAAATCTCCTAAAATATCTGAGACTGAAAAATGTCTTGCTTATTTAAAATTTACTTACGTAATATTTTAGTTATTCCCATTTCTTTTCCCCTTTTTTACCTCTGTAAAAATTGGAAAAACTTTGTGATATACAGTTATTTATATAAAATTATGTTCTTGGACTGGGCATAATAGAAGCACACGCGTTCAGTCTGTTTGTAAAGCTTTGAGTTGATTTCCAACTAGACGTCTTTGCAGAAATAATGTTGGTATAATTTAATCCATTATATATATATATATATATATATATATATATATATATATATATATATATATATATATATATATATATATACACTCTCCAGTCGATTTTGACGTGTGGGCTTCCGCCACAACAACTAAGTTGCTCGGAAATACACACAGATGATTTTTGTTATAGTGGTGAAGTTTTTTGTAGAATCAACCACATAACATCATAACGTTATAAAAATTATAAAAATGTCTAAGATATGTAGTAAAGCACTACCATAACGTAACAATATATATATATATATATATATATTGTTACGTTATAATGGTGATTACTATATCTCTTATACATTTTACACATAAAGGAGCCTAGAATGATGGGTGGTCTGTCTTTGTGACATACTGTCTTGTACTTTTGTAATTGCAAACTTTTGTAACTGCACACTTTTGTAATGGCATCACCGTATTATTCCTGCTATTTGGGTTTTAAGGCTGTATCCTCGTCTTAGGTGTGGTTTTAATAACGTTTTACTCAATGTAATCTCTGTCCTTCTTCGGGCGTAAATTGTCGAAGAAAATAGTTCTGTAATTTCTGTCGATATGGAATTTCAAAAGCAAATATATATTTCATCAACCTCCAGAAGTGTGTAACTGTATAACTTAATTTTTTCCAAGTATTTTTCCACTACGCCACAGGTGCTTATCGCTAAAATATATCGCATATACAGTTGTGCCCGATATTATTCATACCCCCCTTGAAAATTGAGTTTATTAGGTGTAACTTTGTTAGAATTTATTGTTTACGTCCATATTGATACATATTCTTAATAAACCTCTTCTGATCATTTTCGTCATTTTAAAATCTCGGGATACTTGTAATAAAAGAAATATACAGCTATTTATAAAATCTGCAATGTTCAAAAATAATCATACCCCCTTATTTTTTCAGTATTAATCGAGTTTCTGACTGTTTGTTTCCTGTTTGATTCTTATTTTGAATGCTTTTATACAACCTTTGATTAATTTCATTTCGTTTTTTTGCATTTTTCAGAAATTAAAATGATATCAACTGAAAACCAATAAAAGAATAAAAATTATTAGAATGGGGAAGAAAAAAGAGCTTAGTAATGATCTTAGGACTAAAATTGCGAATTCACATAAGGATGGTTTAGGTTAAAAGTCAATTTCCAAGAAATTTGAGGTCCCTACAGCAACAGTACAGAGCATCATCCAAAAATTCCAGAGCCACCACACAACAAACAACTTGATTGGTAGAGGAAGGAAAAGGAAACTGTCTGCTAGAGCCACCAGGAATATTGTAAAAAGTGTTAATGCAAATCCAACCACCACTACTAAGGACATTTTAGAAAATCTGGAGTCTTCTGGCATAAAAATATCAAGGCAAACATTGCAAAGGACTCTGCATGAAAATGGTCTGAAAGGAAGAAGACCAAGAAGGACTCCAGTGCACACCGGAAAACACCTTGCAGCACGTCTAAAGTTTACTAGGAACCATGTGAATTCTCCAGAGTCCGTTTTCTCAAGTATTTTGTGGACTGACGAAACAAAAATTGAATTGTTTGGCCATATGGATGCTTCTTACGTTTGGAGGAAGAAAGGAGAAGCTTACAACCCAAAGAACACCATACCCACGGTGAAACATGGTGGTGGTAGCCTAATGTTTTGGGGCTCCTTTTCGGCTAGTGGTCCAGGTAGTTTGGTCAAGATAGATGGAACCATGAAGAAGGAGCAATATTTGGAGATACTCCAGAAAAACATTAGACAGGATGCGGAGAAGCTCCATTTAGGACCAAACTGGGTCCTTCAACAGGATAATGATCCAAAACATACTGCCAAAATAGTCAAGAAATGGTTTGAGGATAATCAAATTAATGTTTTGGAATGGCCTAGCCAGAGTCCCGACCTGAACCCTATCGAAAACCTCTGGCACATATTGAAAACTGAGGTTAAAAAGCGGAAACCTAGAAATTTGAGGGATTTGGAGAACTACTGCATTGAAGAATGGTCAAAAATCAGTGTTGATGCTTGTAAAAACCTTGTTGATAAATATCCAAAACGGTTACAGGCAGTTATTAAGAATAAAGGGCATGCTATTGACTATTAGTAAGAGAGGTATGAATAATTTTGAACTAGTGCCATTATTGTTTTTCTTTGTATAATGTTTCAAACTTGCATAATTTATTTATTTGTTGAGTTTAAATTAAATGCTTATGCTTGATTTATTGTTTGAAATCCCTTTAATATTGTCTACCTTCTGGTTTGAGCAATAATCTTATAGAAATCTCAAAGATCCGAGGGGTATGAATAATATCGGGCACAAGTGTACATCTTTGATGAGAAAAATTTCTATTATTTTTTTCAGTTACCAATCTCATATGTTTGTTCATAGACGACATCTTGAAAAACTGTCATGAACTACTTCTAACGATCCAAAAAGTTTATTAAGTCATACTACAAGCAGATTGCAGAGATACATATTTTTTAATCAATTACAATTATAGAATGTAGTTTTTTAATTCATAATAATTAAGTCATGCTGATTTTCTAGATTTGTCATAGAATATGCTGAACTCCTTCAAGTTCCAATGATTGTATCCTTAGAATGTAAAAATATATTGTGCAGTGCTCTTATGGAGTTTCCAGTAGCATTCGACGAAATAAAAAAAACTGTTAGAGGACGCTTTTTAATATAAAAGAAAAAAAACAGATATTTTTTTAGGTGTATTCCATCAATGTAAAACGATCAAGTTATTCCCGCGTGTTACAGAAAAGAATACTTAAATAAGTTGATGTCGGTCTCCTGACGATATCGAGAATATAATTATCCTGAGAAGTCATGTGCATTCAATATATGGACGAAAAATTGACAGCAAATGCAATTTCTATAAAATTCAGAACGCGGCGGAAACTTGAATGGCAGTTGTATAGATTTTATAGACTACGTTATGCTTTCTATTATATAATGTTCTTGGACAGTTTCTGAAATTGGTACAAAATATTAAAATGTAAAAAAAACAATTGCAAAATAAGTCAGTTTCGTAAAATTAAATTATTCTATTAGGCATAAAGAATGGAACATATTATGATCGCACTAAACCATGAGAAAAGCAACGATCAGACGGAACTGTTTCAAAAGAAGGCTCTACGACGCGAGGGGTCAACCAACTGATAAGGATATTCAAGAATTTTCCAGGATTCCAAATAGCAATGCACTATCTTCCAGTTAACCCCATGATTTCAGTAAAGAATTAAGCAGTATTTGATTTTTTTTAAATGTAATTTAAGAAGCTAATACAACGCACAGTTTTTAAATACACAATCATTTATTCAAGTACAGGCATTGATGACTATGACTCGCCAGTTATTTCTTCCTCTTGACCTATTCATGAATTCATTGTTGCTCATCATTCAGAACACTATTCATGCTGTTTACCTGAAAGTGTTTGATGCATTGCTACAGTTTTCTTTGCAATTGTACAGACAATAAATTGCAGTTTTTCTTTTTCTCCATAATGGGCGGTTGTTCTGACCATTTTCTCTAAAAATATACTCTACTCAGCACAACGAGATACGAAATCTTAAACAGAATAATTCATGATTGCTTCCGTATTAAATGAGTCACCTACTTTCCATTTCCTCACGTTACCAGGTTCGGGGGCTTGAACTTGGTTCTCGATCTTGCACAAGGGTTTCCCAAAGACTAGTGGGGGGAAGGCGGCGCCTTACTTTTCGGTTGACAGGGCCTAGTATTACAAAATGCTCGTCCATCTTATACTGGCCGGATACATTCTTGATTCACTTTGGTGATCTTACGAGAATCGATTTGTTAACGTGAATATGCCGTATAAAATAAAAAATAGAAAAAAAACATCGTTTAAGACCACACGAAGTTTTATTTTCAAGTGGAAAAATACACAGATTCTATGCTTGATAAGAATAGAGTTATATAATGTACTTTATTAACTTATAACTGAGTTAATTAACTGGAACTGAGTTGTTTTTCATTTTTCAATTAAACAAACATTTATTAATATAATATTCAATGTAAGAAATTAAATACAACGTAGTTCCAAATATGTACAAGCATGGAATTTGTGTATTTTTTCTTTTGCTTTGATATGGTCTCACAAGAAAATTTAAGTCCTTGTGGTTTTAACCGCTGTTTTTTTTTTAATGTTCCAATCAATATTTTATAGATTTTTGCCTTATTGCCAATCCATGAGAAACGAAGATACGAAATAAATGCCTGGAATGGACACTTCAATATATGAGAATTAGTTGGTTGGTTGTTTTTGTTTTACGGCATATCAACCCTTTTCGGGTTATCCAATGCCGAATCCAAAGATTCTGAAGAAATTTTTTTAATAGAATATATTTTTTGTTTTCAAATCAGTTTCTATTCAACCCATAGTTGGGACCCTAACAGGTACTATCACTCCGAGTCAGAGTGGACCTGGAATCAATGGTAATTAAAGGGTGGCTCCACACTCCCCAAAGCCCGCAAGCTGGGTCCTCACCACTGGATATAGTTTAAGGTCATACAATATATGAGAAAGAATTTTCTTTTCACATGATCCAAAACAATAAATCCTTTTAGAACAGAATAGTAAATAAGTGAATTGGGAACATGAACCAGTATTTACGTTTTGTGTTGTAGTAGCACTGTAATACTATCAGTGCCTCCGCTGGTGTGAGAAGTGGGGAATAAAAAGAAAAAAGAAGTATGGCGAAAGCAAAGACAGAACAATGAATTGGAAATTATTGACAAAGTAACACAAAAGGAAGCTGCCATGGGATTGTTGGTCACGATGTTCCAATTAGAAAACGACGAAACAATAGACATAGATATAGAATTGGTTTGCGAGCAATTTAGTTCGTAGTTATGAATTTTCTGCCCACGATGGTTAGAGATGGTTAGGGATAATCTTCGGTTTGCTACGATTGACGAGTGGAGGACAGTTTTCAGTTTTACATACATAAGGCAGTTTGCAGTCTATCGCAGATTTTGGCTCGAAGCAGATGGGAAATTGAATTGATCAACCAACTGACGAACAAAGACTCAATAGACATAAATGTCAACCTTAGCGTATAGATCGTCGATGGTAGCACATATATACCCATGGTTCAATAGATATTTGCACAATGTGCCAGAGTTTGTGTTTTGTTTTATTTTTAACTTGTGAACTTGTGTGCGCCCCCTCGACAGCCGCCAATGTGAGAGCCGACGACAGGGCCAGAAGAGAACATGAAGTGTTGAGGATCACATGGTATCACACACGTGATTTCGGAATGATTATAGGTAAATTGATTTAAGAAAGTTGTGTTTCTCGTGTAATTATTACAAGTTTTAGAGATAAGCATTCTTAGACTGGACAATGAAACATGCATTCTACATTTACATGGAAATATCCAATGACTACCAATAATTTTTATAACCAGGTTTTATTGTTTAATAATTTATATTACATTTTATGTGTCTGTACATTTCTATGAGTTTCGTGCGCAAGGTACGAGGATTATTCGTTCGTTTCTTTTCGTTTATTAAAAATAATAAAAGTTAATTTAATAAGTTTAGTTGGTTAATTTTTTTGTATGTAAAATTTCGGTTTTAGGATACATCGACAAGCTTTTACTTAACAGATATGTAAATGTAAGAGCTATTGTAATATACTTTCCAGAAGTACAGTCTTCTATTTGTTTTACGTCAAAAATTAAACCGTTGAAGAGCTACGAAGCCGAGAGTGGTATCATTAATATCAGTAGCGTTTCCTGCGCTAGAATCACTATCCTCAATGTATTTGTTTTCAATGAGGAACGATGCATCAGTCATAAAATTCTGGAGAGATTTGTCATCCATGTCTGTGTCGCCACTCTCAAATTGACGAAACCATCTCCTAAATGGGTTGACATCAACTGTATCGGGTTCATAAACGTTCAACAGGCGCTGGTGAATGTTGATTGGTTCAGTTTTTTTTCTGCATGAAGAAATTCAATGGCGCATCTCTGCTTCTGACGCAGATCAATTATATGGATTGCTATCTTAGAGTCTCACACCGTCAATATTTACAACAGAAAAATGAAACTTTAAGTCATAATCGCATAAGTTTAGCAATCATAACAATGCAATTTGCAATCTCCTCTGATCCATCTGAGCGAAATATAAAAAAGTGGATGCCTTACTTTTAGAACGTTTGTCGTACTTAACAACAAACAGAATTTAGCTATATCATAGCTTCCACCTCAGATTAAAATAAAATGGGAGCGTTAATTGATAGTAACATTTAATGCTTAGGCAAGATCACCCCACGAAGCAGCAACTTTATGGATACGTACCTGCTATATCTACTACCACTAGGGAGCGACGCCTACGTTTTGGCGGTTACTGCCAGAAGAACAAGCAAGAGTTTGTGAGAAATGAATAGTTCACAGATGCACGATCATAGAACGACCTTGATCCACGTACATCCACAAATTGCACATAACGCCAACTATGATCCTGAAGATGAGGCAGTTGATGGAAGACGATGAAGTCTGGAGAGAGAGAGGGAGAGAGAGAGAGAGAGAGGGAGAGAGAGAGTCACATTGGTCCGGGCAAGGAGGCGAAACCTATTTTCATGAACAATTATGAGAAACTGTTTCAACCACTAATTGCTATAGAGACTAACACCACGTGTAGCCATATTCCATTGCAACATGTCACGTTATTCTACCAAGAAATTATTTTCACATTTCTTCTAATAGGTTTTTACAGATTAAGGTAAGATTAAAGGCAAGAAAAACATAAAATAATTATAAAATAAAATATGCATCAAGTGTGCTTGAAAGCCAAATCACCACGTAATATTAGGAAAATAAACAAATATTTTACTTGTTTGGAATTTATCATTTTAATATATTTTGGAGCCAAACTCTATTCTCATTGCGTTGTTTTCTTTATTTTTTCTCTTCTTTTTCTTGCCATGTTGTAAAGTTGGAGAAAGAAAAGTCTTTTTGTAAAGATCCGCGCGTTATCTTTCAGCGATTGTATTTTGAAATGTTTGAACTATGCGTTGGCAACGCGAGATTAACGTCAAGGGTGTATGTTCCATTATAGAAGTGTTAAGCTCCAAAATATATTCAAATTATAAATTTCAAATAAGTAAAAGATTTGTTTATTTTCCTAATATTACGTTGTGATTTGGCTTTCAAGCGCACTTGATACGTATTTTATTTTATTCAAATTAAGTCAACGTTTCTGTAATGGAACTCACACCCTTGACGATGAAATTATTAATTTGTAAGGCATGAAGTTTTATTACATTCTTCAATGCACTATGTTTGTTCCAAGCCCCCTCCCAAGTTAAGGCCTATAGCAAAGGCATGATTCGTTGTTTTGTCAGGAAATTAACTCTGACTAATTCTTATTTGCAAGCCATTCAATTGTTTTTGTATGGCTTTGTATTGTATTTTTTCGTGTGCTTAAGCAGTTTAGAAAATTCCTTTGTTGGTCTCCCGGCAAAAGGAGGGTGGACCTGTAAATTCACCCTTGTCCGTTCGTCCGTTATCTGTCCGTAATTTTCTCAATAACTCCGCCTTGATTTTTTTTTGGGGGGATGCACAAACATTAAACATGATATGAGTAAAAAAGTAACAGAAAAGATTTTCCGTGAAAATTTCGGTTGCTCCCCGCAGGGTTGCCTTTCGCGTTAAAATGGCTAAGATTGACACGTTTGTTGTTATTAAAATAATTGGTGCCTTGAATTTTTATAAAAAATTTTTAAAAGTTGCAACTAACTGATTTCTATATAATTTTGTTTGTCTATACTTCGCGATAACTTTTGGGTGTGTCCCAGGGGTTTCTTTTACGGCTAATAAAAACACTCCTATTTTGGGACTATTTTACCATATTTATTCAAAATTTTCTGTGTATATCTATTTAGCAGTTTTGCATGGTGCTGAACTCAAATTTAAATATGTTAAGACCTTGGGGACTCATGGGGCTAAATGGGGGGGGCAAATAATGGACAGTCATTTTTTTTTTTTTTTTGCATGGTGCAGAAATCAAATGTACATATGTTAAGGCCAAAAACTGCGCCGTTTGTCCATTTTCACCAGGATTTGACATCTCCTGGGGTTCTGAAGCTAAATGGGAGTTGGGCAATGCTGAACTTAGTCATTTTTTATGTCTCGTTTAGTTTGCTCTCTTGGAAGTGTCATGCATTCTTCACTTGTTTATTGTTTAAATCTAACATATTATGTTCGCATTTTATAAACGCATTCTTTTCCAAATACTTAAACATTACCTCGCTCACTCTTCGCATCAGTTAGCTTCACTCATATTTCCCTCCAAGTGGCAATCTCCTTTAATCATCAGGCTTTCTATTGCCCGGGATAACAAATAGTTCAGCATGTTTACGGGGTTATCCATTTATTTATTCGATGTAACTATTTATTTCAAAACAAATGGCTAAAGCAGCCATCGATAAAGTAATTCATAAAACTGAATATTTAAAAGTTCTGACCGTGTATATTGAATACATATTGAATATATATTGAATACATATTGAATATATATTGAATACATATTGAATATATATTGAATACATATTGAATATATATTGAATACATATTGACTATATATTGAATATATATTGAATATATATTGAATATGCCATGTGACAAAACTAAACAAAACCGAACATGAGACGTTTCAAAAAAAAAACAGACAAAATGTATTTATTAAGTGATGTCTTGTATGGGATAAAAACATGGCGAAATACGTGATCGTTTTCATAGAAATCTAATTTCAAATAGTAGTTTCTTTACGTCCAAATGACAGTATGCCTTGTTTGGGGTGAATAAACAGTAAGAAATATTTGTTCACCCCAAACAAGATATATCGCCACTATAGTATTTGGGATTAGTGTGATAATGGGCTTGATTTATAAAGGGGCAATGTAATTGATGAATTGGATAGAAACATGTTATTTAACATTACATTTATACTGCTGCATTTTGGGAAAAAAAACGTGAGCAAAATACATTTCAAGAAGCTATTGATGTGAAACCCTTTCGATATCTAATAACCTCAACAGTAAATGGTGAGATATCGCTCCTTGTCGTATTGGTCGTAATATTTCTGTTTAGAGAAGAAGGGTATTTGCAGTAAGATCATCATTTTAATAAGCACGAATATTGAATGAAACATGTTTTCAAAATACGGGATGTGTTCAGAAAATAACGATACTAAGGATTTATTAATCAAGGGTAATGAATGAAGGTGATGCTGGTTAATTTTATTGCATCTAAAACCAAGCTTTCCATCATTGACACTCTGAACCCTGCCTGGCATCAATTGAAATGAATGGCTCTCGTTTGATGAGGCTCCATGTTTTGACAAGCTTCTAGGTCTGATTTTTACTCCTGATCTGAAATAGAACACGTACATCAAATCCGTTTCCAAGATCGCTGGAAAAACGGTGGGATCAACTACTGTTCCAGTAGATATCTCACTGTCAATGCAATACTCAAACTATATAAGAGCCAATTACGTCCAAGGATGGAGTACTGTTGCCTCATTTGGGGAGAAGATGATTTTTTTTCTCTTTCCCGCAAACTCTTTTCCACAGAAGAGATGTTGTGAGTCTGTCTTTCCTGCATCGTTATTTTCATGAGAAGTACTCGTCTGAGCTCCAATCTGTGCCCTCTTGACAAACTTTTTACGAAAAACACTCGTCTAGCTGAAACAATTTCCTCCCACTCTTTATCTGGGTCTAAACCTAAACGTAGATTCCATGAACAAAGCTTCTTTGTTAGAACTGCACGCCTGTAGAAGTCTATTCCATTTTCCTGCTTTCCAGCTGACTAAAATATGATCGCCTTCAAGTCCAACGCAAACAAGTTTTTGATGAACGGTCTCCTTACAAAATTTCCACTACTAACGATTAATATGATATTGTCCAATTGATTACCGTGAACCTATTAACTCTTATCCTTGAGTGGCCCCTAAGCCTTGATATGTGGTTACTCCTTTCTACAAAAAAACATTCATGTTTTTTTTTTGTTTTCTAATAATAATTTTTGTTATTTTGATCAATTTTCTATTCTCCTTCATTTCTGTATTTGATTCATTTATGTCTTAAATGTACATTCTGTGTCATCCACTGTGTCATCGCATGAAATGTACTTTTGCTGGTTATATTGATACTAAAGCAATTTAAATTCTAACATAATATTCTGTAGGAATTACTACATATCACTTCATGTAATTATGTAATACAATACCAAATCCGACACGACGCAATTCCGCGTTCAGATTATCCTTAATGCCTTCTGGTTTAATCCGCAAGCACTCTTTAAGGGAATTAATTCTAAATTGTATTTCGATCCGGCATCGTTTTCATGAATCAAGCGGGAAATATTATTTCATCGAATTATAAAACTAAATTATCTTTGTATCCATATATATGTGTGTGTGTGTGTGTGTGTGTGTGTGTGTGTGTGTGTGTGTGTGTGTAAGAATCTAGTATAAACTGTGTAAATTGCAAATTAGAACTATTTGTTATTCGACAACGAATACAAAAATTTAAACGTTTTTCTTATTCCATGGAGTTTGTGCCTTAAATGAGTTTCCATGGCTTTTTTGTTTGTTTGTTTGTACGGGCATCGAAAATTATCGCAGACTCTTGTCTATTCAGTATGTTATTGCAAAACATCTTATCAGAGAAGTGACCAATTTGTTTGATTTCATGTTCAAATGAACAGCTACAACAAAAATTAAAATACACCCTACTAAAGCTTGATTTTCTAAACTGATGAATTTCCAAAATGCAATCTAGACATAAGGACAATTTAGAAACACGATAGGCAATAAAATTCTGTTTTAAACTTTGAAAAACTTCCACAATAAATTATAGGGTGTTTCAGACTGCTCTGAGACCGTCTTGCATGAATCGAGCATCAGTTTTTGTGTGGTATAAATGATTCAAGGAAACATGGAGTCTGTGCGGGTTGATAAGAAGTAAGGAAGTCAGAACATCAGATTTAATTGATCAGATCAAGAATTGCACGGATAAGAATTGAGGTGTGTCTATTCAGAAGTTGTTAGAACGATACAAGTGCATTGCAGTCGGAGGAGATTACTTCGAAGGAGATTAGCGTTTCATACGTGAACTATCAATAAAAGTGCTCATACGAAAAAGTCTGGAAACTTATTGCAGGCACTTCGTACACACACACACACATTTATTTACATGTAGGTCACCACTTATCAAGGACCGGAAGCCACTCAGGGATACGGGTTATTGCGTGTACAGTAATCAATAGGATAGTATCGTAGTAATCGTTAGTATGGTATAAAGTGTCTTACTTAAGGGGCGGTTCATCAGGACTGTGTTTATGTTGGACTTGAAGACATCCAAGTTGTAGTCAGGTGGGAAACAGGCAAACGGAACAGAGTTCCACAGTCGTGCACTTCTAAAAAAGCAGCTTTGCTCATAGAATCTACGCTTTGATTTAGGCACAGATAAAGAGTGGGGGAAAATTAATGACAGTGGTTTCAGCTAGACGGGTGTTTATTGTGAAAGATTGGTGAGGGGAGACCAGAGGTTGGAGCTCAGACGAGCACTTGCCATGGAAATAACGATGAAACAAAGACAAGCTCGCAACGTCTCTTCTGTGGGAGAGAGGTTGCAGGGAAGAGAAAAGGGCATCCCCCACTAAGCCACGAAGTCTATTTTGTACTCTGTCAAGGCAGGACATGCTGTTTTTAGAAGCAGTACTCCATCCAAGGACGTACCTGGCTTTTATACAGATAGAGAATTGCATCAGTAGTGAGATATCTTATAGAGCGGTAGAAGGATCCCAACATCTTCCCAGCGACCTTGGCAACAGACTTTATGTACGTGCTCCATTTCAGATCAGGAGTAAAGATCAAGCCCAGAAGCTTGTCAAAACATGGAGCCTCCCCAAGACGCGAGCTATCCATTCCAATTGATACCAGATAGGGATCAGAGCGTTGATGATGTAAAGTTAGGAGCATGGTTTAGATGCATTAAAAGTAACGAGCCACCTCTTCCCCATTGTACCACGCACTCAAGATCAGAGGAGAGAGAATCAGAGAGAACTTATTTATTTACGGTCTTTGCCATAGGTGGTAGTGTCATCAACATAGATTTCAACGAATGGTTTAAGTATGTGCTTTGGAAGAGCATTGATGTAGATCAGGAAGAGAGTTGGGCCCTGTATGGACCCATAAGGGACTCCATCATTAATACTGTGAGTCTCTATTCTGCCCATAAACTACTACTCTTATGAGCCTATTGAGAGAAATTATTTAATAATTGAGAAAACATTTCCAGTTAAACCGTAGGCCCTTATGCCATACCTTATCGAAGGCCTTTGATATGTCAAGAGGAATTGCCCCAGAAACGAAGCCTTTGTCGACAGATTCATTAATCCTAAGAGATATAACCGTTAGCACATTTGCGGTAGATCTAGCAGAACGAAAACTATATTGCGTGTCACTAAGAATGTTATTTCTGCTGAGGTGGTTGACTACTTCTTTATTTAATATGGATTACAGCAGCTTACTCATGACACACAGGAGACTTATTGGTCTGTGCTGAGAGGGAGATGACTTATCATCTGAATTCTTAAATATAGGCCATACTGGTGAGGTTTTCAATGGTGTTGGTAAGCACTTCTTAAGGCAACACTTAAACAGTTTTGTAAGTATGGGGGCAAGTTCTGGTTAAAGCTTTTTACACACTATAATTGGAATGATGTTAAGGCCAGTTGCTTTACTTGAATCAAGGTTCTTGATTAGCTTGGTGACCTCACGCACAGATATTTGTATGTTGCATAGCGTGTTGTCTGTTATATGAGGAAATACGGGGAGTTGGTGGCCTTCGTCGCATAGAGTAGAATTAGCTGCAAAGTCTTGGCAAATAGTTTAGCCTTGTCTGATGCTGACGAGATGACCTCGAGTCCATAGATGATGGTTGGGATAGAACGCACACTTCTGTTCAGGATCCTATTTGTTATTTGCCAAAGCTGGTGGGAACCAAGCCGCTGCTCAGCTACTTTGGAGTTAATGGACTGAGCATATAGCTCTCTTGCATGTTTTATTACTCTTTTACAGTGGTTACTGGCAGTCCTGAAAGCAGCTTTAATGTCTATTACGTTGGTAGCTATGGAAAAAGTGGTTTCTGTGCGCGATGGCAGCAGCACATTCTGGGGAGAACCATAGCTGGTTGTTAGGTTTTTGTTGGAATATTTTGGATGGTATGAATCGGTCTATGGCTACAATTAACCATTCGGTCAGGTCTGATTTTTCTGACAAAGAGTGAAGAAAAAGCTGCTTTCCAGGTCGGTAGTACTTAGTGAACAGTAGCCTGAGATCTCGGAAATTTTCATGTCACTGGTAAGGGTTTCATTTGGGATGACGTGATCCGCCTGATAGTCAGAGACCCGAACCTTGGATTAACCACTAAGGAGGTTGTCCTATCAGCAGGTGTAAAGTACTGGAGCTGCTGTATTGCCATTTGGTGAATGGATTCTGGATAGTAGTCATGCAGTAGTTTCTGGTGGGGCCTTTCGATGCCATATTAGTGGGTAATTGTTACATACACATACACACACATGCACACACACGCACACACGCACACACGCACACGCCCACACACGAACCCACACACACACACACATATATATATATATAGTCTGTTTATTATATAAATATTATTGGTTACATATGTACATACATGTTTCAGTGGAATCCTAATTCAAGTAGACCACCTCATCAGACAAAAAAGGAGCGATATTGAAAAGAGAGTCAAGATTACATTCTTTCTTTATAAGATCTTGACTCCCATTTCAATATCGCTCCTTTTTTGCCTGATGAGATGATCTCCTTGAATTAGGATTCAACTAAAACATGTACGTCAATATGTAACCAAATCTGTTTGTATAATAAACAGACTATATACCGGTTCTGTCCTCTGTTGAGCACTCTTTAATAATCACACGGGTTTGAGTGGATTTACTTCGAAGAAACGAATCCATACAACAATT
The DNA here is from genome assembly GCF_053919585.1 of Euprymna scolopes. NCBI lineage: Eukaryota > Metazoa > Mollusca > Cephalopoda > Sepiida > Sepiolidae > Euprymna > Euprymna scolopes. The sequence continues at coordinate 13,214,673 of NC_136486.1, forward strand.
ATACATATATGAATAGTAATAATAATATCAGTTTCTTTAAGAACTCGGCTCTTATTGTTGAGAACTTTGAAGTTGAAATGAAAGTCAGTCACTTACGCTTGCATGCTCAGATCATGATGTTATAATATTAGTTCAATCTGGACGGATGTTACGACATTTAAAAATAAATGTTAACATTTCAGCGATATTTCTCGCGGTTGAGGCCGTGAGATTTGTTTCTTGGTAATGGAGTCAGAGGTGATTTCATGGCCAGGTTCAAATCTCCCGATTGGCAGTAATCGTGTCACCATAAACTGATGATTCCTGAAATGATGAAGCACTAGTGTATATAGGTATTTTAAAATTATTATGGTAATAATAATTATACATGCATATATGTGTGTGTGTGTGTGTGTGTGCGTGTGTGTGTGTGTATATAGAGAGAGCGAGAGAAATAAAAAGGAACAAACCAAGTTATGTGTTCATCAACACTTTATTTCGAGACTTCCTATATATACACATATATATATATATATATATATATATATATATATATATATATATATATATATATATATTAAAACAATCACAATGTCCGTCTCTGGGTGATTATTGACAGTGTGTAAATCATTAGTTTAATATTGACAGCGTTTTTAAGAATACAGACATAAATAGTAATCATTACAAGGAAATAGTGTATTACACTATTTAGAGTCGGTTAAATAATTAATTAGCTCGTTATAATACTCTTCATGTATATATTTTTGACGCTCACATGCGCATTGGTCTAGTTAAAATATTATTACAATATATTACTTTGTTATATAAAGTTACTTTAATTTTAACACAGAGCATGTTTTCTCTATTCGATGCTTTGCATTTTGCTTATTTCAATAGATTTATTGGACGCGGTAATGCACATCCTTAATGCGATAGCTTTATAAAATATTATGCGTTCACTTTATAGTCTAGAATATTACATAATAATCGGCCCATTAGTTTAGATATGAAGCATATACATAACGTATATATGTGTCTATATATAAGCAAATACACATGTTTTATATCGGGGTGGATGTATCCATAATACGCAGTTAACTATATGGTTGGTATATATTTATATGTGTCCAACCGTGCGGTATATATAATTGAGTTTATATATGCGTGTGATTGTTTAGCAGAGTTGTATTATATGTGACGTATGGGTGTCCATGGGTGCAAGTGTATATAACAGCTTCAACTAGAGTTCATTAATGAAGCAGTAACGTACGCGACAGTCTTTAACAAAATGACGAATAACAGTTTCTATGTGAGTAAAATGAGGCCAAAAGGGGCACATACCTTCAGCCATCGGTGTATATTGATTTACGACTCTATAAAATCTGCAATGAAGATCTATCCGAAAGAACAGCAATCGACAATCGGATTATATTTTCATATAGCTTTTAATTTATGATGTCATTGACTTTGGGATGCACACATTTCTTTATGTCTATACCCCTGCTATTCTGATGGCTTCCGGGCGTACATAGACTATTTTCCGTCCGCTATATTTTGCGGTCGCTAGCTTACTCTTTCTTGGCGGTCCAACTCATCTCTTTACTGACTATGTCTCCATCTCCCTCTCTGTTCGTTATCTGACTTCACAACTAAATCATCTTTGTTTGTGTTTACATCTATTGTCCTAACTTTTTGATCATGTTACAAATTCCAAAGCTATTATATAAATTTTGAACATAAATATTTAATTCTCTAAAATACCTTATTCGTTTTGATAGCATTCATTTTGTCATCCGAACATTTTTTCTATTCACAAACATTCACAATCGCACATGATTAGGTGGCTGGCGTTTTCCGGCAGCCCAACAATATAGTACATATACCTAATTTTGTATACATAATTTACCGGCTTCTAATACATTTAATTTGTTTTATCTATGTAGAGGCATAGAGTCGTGTACCTTTCTAGATATTTTTGTGTGCCATATATCTATTTTCATAAGGTTAAAAATATTAGACTATGGAAACTATGACTTGGCATTTATACGTATGTACATTTTCATGTGGCGCGGTATTGACATTTTTTACATTTACTTTGGTTTTATATACCTCCCCTCTAAGTGAAGTCACAACCAAAAAAAGAAAAAGTCGTCTTCTTGTTTATTATCGATTCATAAGTCATTCCTCTTGACGTGCTGTCTGCTCAATACTTCTTAACTTCTTTTGCCTTCTTTGTGACGTCACGTTCGTTTCTAGCTACAGCAAGTTTAAATGATATCTGAGTGCATACGCTGATCCTCTTACCTCTATGTTGTGTGTATGTGCCAATGTTGCCCTGCGAATTCAAATCATCACATATATACTAGCGAAGTACCCTTTACTATGTAATACGAAGATTTAAACATGGAAAAACGTGATCAGGAAAATCTGAGCAAATTTGGATTATTTTTCAAATTTTTCATCGTATCCTTACTCAACAAAATAAAAACTTTTCGCAATTTTATCACACCATTTTTGCTCTTGTTTCATGTTAAAATTATGAACCCATTGAGACTCAGATAGTGCTACTAGTAAACAATAATCTGGCATACATTGCTTTTATTATTCGTATTAACTAAAACAGATAAGCAATGTATGTTTTAGGTTTCTTTAGGGGAAGACGTTTTTGTCAACCTTACAATTCTATGCTGTTGGCTTCTTGCGGGTCTTACTTTTTTTGGATAGTATCGAGTCCAGGAGATAAATCAAGGATGTTAAGATTTCTTTCATGTTTGGTTTGTCTGGAAGTAAATCTATCTTCCTTTATATTTTTCCTTAGAATGTTCTCATGAAGTTGTTTTATGTTTTGCCCGGGCGCCTTCCCTAAAACAGATGCATTTTACAAAAATATTTTTTTCTTTTTTAGATATTATTTTAAGCTCCTAAAATCTTTAGAATATGATGCAGAGTTATTTACAAAACGCCAACATATTTGAGCCATATCAGCGTCTTATAAAACATTATTTGAATAATTCCTACGCAAAAGAGAATTAAAATTGTTTGCAGAATGCCGACTTAAAATGGTTATATATTGGAGCCCTGCGTCGGGAGGTAGGAATTATGTCAGTTAGTATGAATTCTTAGAGTGTTTCATCAAGACTATGTCAGGATAACCCGACGGCGAACGTAGATGAAATCAGTGCACCTGGCATGATTGATGTGAAGGTTCAGAAGCCATCTCCCTAGACAAAAACACGCTAAAAGCAGGTGTGAATGATTGCATACGAAATGATCACATGTTCAATAATTGGAATAGAGCTTCGAGCAGTTGGCATTAGGAACATCGAACGAAAAGATGGACCTACGGAGGGTATGGATTAACGTGAATATATTCGAGAATGCCCATTCGTCAACAACATTTAATTAAGCAAGAAGAAATTAAGTGAGAAGACATTCTTTTAGTGTATCTTTTATAAGGAAAAACTTTTCGGTCTTTCCCTTTGTGAATGAATCTTTTTTAATAAAACATTTATAACCGTCAACAAGTCTCATTTTATTTATTTGCGGACTGTTATCCTCATCTTCATAGTTGTTTTTCACTACTTTCCGGCCAACTCATCCTTTGGCAATTACTGGGAATATAGTTAGGCAACTCAGCATCCCTATCTCGTCGCGGTTAATCATCTGAAGAAGGCCAGAGAATGAGTTGACTGAAACGTATTGAAACAGCACCAACTATGAAGATGGGGATAACAATCAGCAAATAAATAAATAAATAAATAATACACTGATTTCTTATTTCAAAGGATGTCAATTAAACAATAATACATAAGTCTCATTTAGACCTTTGGCCCAAGGCGAAAATTATCATTTTTAATGAGAGTTAAAATAGGTAGGAATAATGTTTGGATACAATGTGTTTAAAATCATAAGGAAACTTGGAAAATTTTCCACGCGCAAGATGTTGGTGCATTAATTTATAATTTGGATTTTAATCGTCAAATTGGATCTTAACTTTTGAATTCTGCACGCAAAAAAGTAGCCAATCAGAATAAATCTTTCATTTACTTGCCTATAATCAACCAATGATTCTAGTATGTGTTAAAATCAAGATGGCGGCGTCCATCGGAAAGAAAATATGTAAGTAAAACAAAACTATTTTCGATTTCATATTGGAAAAATAACGTCTCACATTTTCTTTTTAAATTTATATTAGCACTTTTCCAGATCAGGATTTAATCTATTATAACAAATGAATGAAAAATTATCAAATGTTCAAAGTGTGTGAAATATGTTAGAATGTTTGTTTTTGTTTTAAATAGCAATATTAAAAATACATGCGAAAACCCATCGTCTGCTTCAAAGAATCACAACTGTAAAATATAATAAATATAAATATGGATTATCGATCGATAATTTTTGTAATTTCAATGCTTTTAAGTAATTTGATTTTGGTAAATTTGTAGCTATTATTCCTCTCCCCACCTCTATGAGTGTCTATGTAATTTGGGACGAATACTTTTGGTGGAAAGAAAAATATTTTAAAATTTTAATATAGGGATTAGTTTTGTGTACAAATGTAACGTAAAATGATATTTCATTTCCGGACCATTTTAGTTTTTAAGGAAAATAACCAATCATTTTTCCACTAAGCCTAAGTCTGTGTGGCAAGGGCATAAAATGATGTGTAATAGCCTCAAAAGCAGAAACTACGAAAAGAACGGTTTTAAAATGAGGGATCGTTGTACGTTGAATTTATATGCGAAATTGATCAAAATTCTAAATTGTCATTTTTTTCTTTCTGCCAAATTTTTCAAGATATTCACACGTGATCGCCTAAAACTCGAATCTCAAGTTTTGGAGGAGGGGAGCAAACAGTGTGAACCTACAATATTGCTCTACAATATTTTTATCTATTAGGTTCTGATATGCAAATTTGTTTATTTTTAATATACGGCAACGGTTTAAATAGCTTTAGTAATCAAAATCTTGCTGATTCTCTCGTTTGGTAGTTTGTTAATTTTAACCAAGCTTCTCTGCTTTAATATTTGGTTCCTTCCTATCACACGTTCATAATTAGTACATAAGTGCAAAGAATTTTCCTTTTTACGCCAGGAATTTCACAAGCTGAGTTTCTTCCAATCTATTTCTAAGGTTGTTGAAAAAACGAATGGATCATTCTACTGCTCCGAAAGTATAAACTCCTGATGCAATAATCGAGCTTTACAAAACTCAGATGCATCTCAAGTTGGATAGGGGAGGTGTCGCTTGGGGCATTTTTTTATTCTTTGACAGGGTTCAAAATCAATATAATCTGATTTGGAGGGTGATCTTTTCTTTACAGCCCCTTTCTTACAGAAGAAACCTTGTTAGTCTTTCTCTGTTCTATCATTGTTTTCATGAAATCTGCTAGACTGACCTTTAATATTTGGTTCCTTCCTATCACACGTTCATAATTAGTACACAAGTGCAAAGAATTTTCCTTTTTACGCCAGGAATTTCACAAGCTGAGTTTCTTTCAAAGAATCTTCTATCTGTGAAACATGTTACGGCAGAAATGATTCCTTTTGCGATACAACTTAGTCGTCTTCAATTCCAATGTTAACAGACACATAGTCATAAATACCAAATATTATTCATTTTCCATTATCATTTTCAATCCACACACAGCATCTCTCAACTGAAAATCTATTCATTTTAATAAGCCTTTTCTTGAATAGCATTTAGGTTTTATAAGTACTGACTCATCAGCCACAAATAAATTCATTACACATTAAAGTTTTCTAATTTTATGCATAATTATATAAACATTCATTGGTCTCATTAATAATGAGTCACTTGGTAATTTAATTGTAGAAGGTAAACTAAGAAATTCACTTTTCTTTTTCCCACGGAAATTTAGCTATGGAATGTTTCTAAACTATGCAAAAAATATTATTTAAAATTCAATCAACTGTTCTGGATTTATCAAATAAGGGTTGGATATTATTTTAAATTCAAACTTAATTTGTGCGAGTTATTGACTTCAAATGTACATGAAACCCTTGAACATATGTATTTTACAGTCTCGAGATATCAACAGTACATAACTATTAAAAAGAATGAACCCCCAACTAAAAGATGGGTTCTGTATTCTTTTTTTTTTTACACAGTGATCACCACTTATCAAGGCCCGGAAGCCACTCAGGGATAAGGGTTATTGCAAGTACATTACGTTAGTGAGGAGATTTGATGAAGTGTTTAATTAGGGGGGCGGTTCATTAGGAATTTGTTAACATTAGACTTGAAGACATCCAAGTTGTAGTCCGGAGGGAAGCAGGCAGACGGAACAGAGTTCCACAGGCGTGCAGTTCTAAGAAAGAAGCTTTGTTCATGAAATCCGCGTTTTGATTTAGGCACAGATATAGAGTGGGGGAAATTTTTCACAGTGGATTCAGCTAGACGGGTGTTTTTCGTGAAAGATTGGCGAGGGGGGACCAGGGATTGGAGTTCAGACGAGCACCTGCCATGAAAATAACGATAAAACAAGGATAGGCTCGCAACGTCTCTTCTGTGGGAGAGGGGTTGCAGGGTAGAGAAAAGGGCATCCCCCACTAAACCACGAAGTCTATTTTGTACTCTGTCAAGGCAGGATAGGCTGTTTTTGGCAGCTCCTGCCAAGATATGGCAACAGTATTCCATCCTTCTAATTTCATTTCTTTACTAGTTAGAATAAAACATTTAAAAAACTCGATCTGACAAAAAGTCAAAAGTATAATTTGCAGGGTAGTTGGAAAAAAAACAGAAAAGCTTGTAAAATGTCCAATCATAATTTTTTTAAATTACCAGAAGTAAATGGAACCCACTTCATGCAAATAAAACGAATATCAAGATTGTGTAACAATCAATGAGTAGTACAACAATTCTTTGAAGCAACCAAGGAAAACTTAACAGACTGATAAAGCATTTAAGTTTTAGCCAAATTCGTTCACAACCGAATAATTGAAAGCAAGAAAATAATGAGACTGAAAAGTTTCACAGACTTAGTCAAGCAGATACAAGAAACGAATGATATTGATACTTACATATAAAACAAGATATTCAAAATATAGTTGGTCAAAAATTTTCTCAATTGTGTTAAGAAACATAAGGTCACAAGTGACCTTGACTATGTGAATGACATTTCAATGTCTTCTCGTGTAGAGTTAAAATTAGTACTTCATGAAGAAACACAGACCACAGCACCAAGCGAAAGACACCAATCATAAAAGTACACCGATTTGTTATCATAACAATAAACAAGTCATGCATACTCAAATTTAAATCGTCTATCTATGAACCAGAGAAACACTCCTTTGTTTATGGCTATCAGGCACAATAAATTTGTAAAAGGCTGAAAAGACAGTACTCCACATTTTGTATAACTCCCTTGCATGGATAGTTAGTGCATCTAAAGCATTAGGCACAGAAGAAAAAAAGTAGATAAATTTGTATTTACCCATAGAAAGCTTTTGTCTATTTCATAAGACATATTTTTAGCTTCTAATAGATGGAAATTGATTTTTAAAAATACATTAGGTATAGTTGGACACTATCTGTCTAGATTTGCACAATTGATTGGTTTGTTAAATGTTTGGAACATTGTCCTTCGAACTCAGTTTTAAATCGCGATACAGTGGAAAGTGAAATTAAGATGAATCGTGAAAAATATCCCCCCAATCATTCAGACACGTATTCAAACAACTTTGATAATCGAAAATAATGATTTGGGTGTGTAAACTTTTCTGCACAGGAAATTATCTACAATAGAAGTTGTATAATTATACAAAACAATGTATGTATTATACCAATTATACAAGGTTCCTCTAACATTTCGGGTATATATCTGCAAAAAAACAAGGAAAAACGTTGAAGCCACTGGAAATATATCAGGTTGCACCCTCTAATCCGTCTTCATGCAAATCCAGATATCCATCTCCCTGATTGTTGTGGAAGGATTTAATATAATGCCCCAATAAATGTAAACAAGTGAATGTAAAGATGTACATATCTTCAAAACAAGGTATAATACATATATATGTGCAAATGTTGTGACATTACTAGAAACAATGCTTTAAAAATGGTGACACTGATGATTTCATCGATAAGGTCAATAATGAAATGACATAACAAGTGATGCTTCTTAAAACAATATATGATCTTATTCATTTTTTTACATTATATAATATATTACATTGTATTATATATTATAAATTTACATTACATAATAATTCTTTCATTTTTATCAATAAGATTTTTTACAATCTGTGTTCTTTGTAACTTGAAGAATAAAAAAGAAATATAATCTAAATTTCTTATGAATAAAAGTTGACAATTATTATACATTTGGGTAACAAAATTAACTTCAATAACTACAAGAAACCTTCTCTACCACCAATAGCAATGACCAAGAACACATTGCCTGAAAGTACTTCTTTTAAACTCCTCGGCCTAACGTTTACAGGGAATATGAACTGGAATAGATACATTAAGTGCATTGCCAACGCTGCTGCAAAGAAGGTTGGCTCCCTCTACCGTGCTAGAAAACTACTTACGCCTGCCAGTATCCTATACCTCTATAAGGTAACCATTCGCCCATGTATGGAATACTGTTGTAACACCTGGCCTGGTGCATCTGCTGCTTGTCTCTCGCTCCTGGACAGGGTTTAAAAGAGAGTCGCCAACCTGATAGGTCCTGAACTGTCATCTAGGCTTCAGCCTCTGTCCCATCGACGAGATGTTGCATCCCTCTGCCTGTTCTACAAATACTTTAATGGTGAATGCTCTGACGAACTACAAACACTTGTACCTCCCCGACGTAACTACCCCCGACAAACCCGACAGTCTACTAAGTCTCATCCCTTTACAGTAGAGATCCCTAGGTGCAAGAAAGCCTTTTACTCCAATAGTTTCTTCCCCAGAACTGCGGGTCTTTGGAACTCCCTTCCGGGATTCTGCTTTCCCAACTGCAATGATATGCAGAAGTTCAAGTGTAATGTTAACAAACATCTTTCTACTCATCTCCCTTCATAATGACCCCGCTAATTAAGTCCCTAATCGTAGCCCCCTGCTTCAAAGTGGCACTGTGCCTTGTTTGGAGTGAATATTGAATAAAAAAAACAAAAAAACTTTCAAACTATGCAAGCACGAAAATATATCTAAAGTGAAAATGATGTTTCTACGCACAACAAGAACAGAAGTTGTCAAACAGCATAAAGATTGGCCAAGTATTAACTACACCTTATTATTCCATATCATAATTAGCCATGGAAATGTTTATAACTCAAAAGCTAAAGATTGGAATTTTGGATAGTGATTTCTGTTACAAAATGGCATCAGATTCATACATTAATATTTAAAACATCAAAAATTGAAATACCACAAAATTTTCAGTTTTTATGAAACTTTTCAAGGTCAAAACTATATTACATGGAGGACTTAATTAGCTACAATTTGGGCAGAGCACAGAGTCCATACGATAAAGAAAATCGAAATTATTGTAAATAATATTGCTTTCACCTTTTCATTGACCTCGACTTTTAAACTTTTTAACTAGATATCTAAAAATTAAATCAGGTATAATTTGGATCATGATAAATATATTTTTTACACAGGCATCACCACATTATCAAGGCCAAGAGGCCACTTGATGATAAGGGTTAAAGAGTGTACACTAGAAATTGGACAATATAGTAATCATTAAGCAATGGAAATTCGGTAAATTTGTTAACTTATATGGAACGGCTCATCAAGAACTTGTTTATGTTAGACTTGAAGACAACCATATTGTAGTCAGTCGGAAACCAGGAAAACGGAAGACAATTCCACAGGCGTGCAGTTCTAAGAAAAAAGCTTTGTTCATGGAATCTACGTTTCGGTTTAGGCACAGATAAAGAGTGGGGTGAATTATTGATAGTGTTTTCAGCTAGACGAATGTTTCTTGTGAAAGTTTGGCGAGGTGGGACCATAGACTGAAGCTCAGTCGAACACTTTCTATGAAAATAATGATACATCAGACATAAACTCGCAACATCTCTTCTGTGCGATAGAGGTTGCAGAGAAGAGAAAAGGTCATCTCCTACGAGGCTACAAAGTCTATTTTGAACTTTATCAAGGCAAAATATTTTGATCAATTTCAGTAGAACGATGCAAGCTGTACCGAAATAAACAAGCAAACACAGCTATAAACGTGACTGAAAACACAACCTCCTCGGTGCAGGTAAAAAAAAATGTGTGATGAGTCATATTAAGTCTACAAGCCAAATATCCACATTTAGCTAAAATCTATTTTTTGTTATACATATAAAATAGTGAAGCAGCATTACAGAAAATGTCTTAAAAAAGCTTTTTTCTACAAATAATCTCGACTCTGAAATAGATTATAAAGATTAAGTTGAATAACCATATAATAAATAATGGAATATTTAATTTTGAATAAAATATACTGAACTATATGTTTGTATGTTTATTAGCTGGGTGCTACTATAGTTTAGGTAAGTCATCACATTGTATTTGAATGACTGTGCGCCATCTTCAAATACGGCTGCCTTTCTCGCAAAAGCAAAACACTTATGCTTGTAAAAATAGTATAATGCTCATGCGTATATTGACATTTATTTGCCACCATTTTTCTTCAACCCCCAACCGAGGGGATTTTGACTTTTGCCTCCATAGCCTAATTGTGTTCCCATGCATGAGTCTTATTTGTTTTTAGTTTACTTTTCTTACCGTTATTGCAACACCTCGATAACAGCCCCTACTTAGCTACTTTTCGTCTTCGTTAAAACTTTATCTACACTCAACAAACCCATTTCCTGTAACTTTAATCTTTGGATCTTGTGTCTTGTCATACTTTTTTTTCTCTTTCCTAGCGCTGCGGGAAACATGGGAAGTTAATACTAATGAGATTGATTTAATAGCGGTTATATTTCAATAGACATGAAATGGCCATAATTACTACGACTTTCGACTCTTATGAGTCTGCTTGGGGAACGTTATAATGTTTGTAAAACAGATTAAGATCGGCAAAGTTATGGAAGATTTAAACATATTTTACAATTCATCCGTAACCTTCATAGTAGGATTGGTTGATGGTGGATTTATATGACTCCATAAATAATGCTTTGAGGATGAGGAGGTGGCGACTGCATTTCGATTTAGAGAGTATGAAGGTCTTTTCGATCAGTATTTTATGGAAATATGATATTTATGTGTGTGGCTACGAGTTAGTGAATAGATATGTTGCGTGCAAAATGGTGAGATGTGGTTGATCTAATAAAGGCAATGTATGAACATATTAAAAACGTATCCACTTTTAAACACACACCCACACACACACACACACATATATATATATATATATATATATATATATATATATATGTGTGTATGTGTGTGTGTGTGTGTGTGTATACAGGGTGACCCAAAAAAACGGAGGACATTCAATTATTTTTCTGAGCATTTTACAGTCAACGGAGAAAAAAAGGCCAAAGACCCTAGTGTTTTGATGTGTTGTTTTGAATATAATTAACTAGTTATGACCAAAGTTTCATTTCATTCGGACAAAACCCTAAGAAACGGGGCCTAATTAGAGTTGAGGCCCGTTTTTTTCTTTTGGGGGGGGGGGGTCACCCTATATATATATATATATATATATATATATATATATATATATATATATATATATAGCATTTTTAGTTTTATTACTTTTAAAGAAACATTTTCTTTCACTCGATTGATTCAATATTTTATCTTCCAAAAAAGATAATAATACATTTCTTTCGATTTAATTCATTTTTTCATTATTTTAGAAATTGTTGAGGAAAGGAACTATTTATATGTGCCTCCCTATGTGGATGTTTTGTAAAACATGTTTTTCTTATTAATCCCCAGAGACCAATGAGTGATTGGACCTAGTCATTCACTTCTGTTCGTCCGTTTTTCCGTTCGTTTGTTCGCACTTTTCTTAATAACCTGGCCTTGATTGTTTGGTTTTTTTTATTTTGCACAAGCATTAATCATAGTGAAATTAAATTTTGTCAGGGTAGATTTGCCGGGATAATTCTGGTTGCCTCTACTCCTACGGGGGACTTATGAGGTAAAACTGTCCCCAAATCCTTCATCCGTTCATTTGGTGGCACTTTTATGGATTTTTGTATACTTAGTTATGGTGAAAGTAATTTTTTCACTCGTGGAGGGGGATCACGCATGCTCGGCTTGTTTCAGATAATACCATGCATAATGTTTTTTTTTATCTTTTTTCTTTATATTTTTGGGGTGATTTCGAGAAAATCAAATCTGACTTACACTGAATGAATTCTTGATAATACGAACATATGAACCTACGTACAGAGGTCGTATTTTATTTATATATATTCATATCAGATATGTTTTAGAAGAATATTCAGGTGCTTTTTCTCGCTACATATTTACCTTGCTTGCGTTTTCACACATGATGTTATCTACTGTTACGTTCAGGGAAACAATTAAGATTTTTGAGCCCCTTTGGAAAGTTAAAGTCTTTGGATTTTTATCAAGAGCTAATAGACTTGAGATTAAATCTGAATCAATAGTACAACAGAAAATAATAGTCTCTTCATATCAAATTTAAAGTAAATTCGCTCACTTTGCCTAGCAATTTACTGTTCGCAATATTTTCCTTTTCCTCCCATTTTGTTTAAGTCTTGTTATCTCTTTATTCCTCTCTCGAACGTATGCATATATAGAGTTATTTTAACAATACTATGTTATCATACTTATGGATAGAGTAAACGTCCTTTATCAAATGTGAAAACTGGTAAGTGTTATTATTTATCCTTTTACTTTCGATTCTTTAATGGTTTCATATATCTCGTTACTTCAAAAAATAATGAAATATAAGATGATCTGAAATATATACATATATATATATGTATAAATATAATATATGATAGCAAAAATATAGGATGATCTGAAATACTATATATATACTTATATATATATATATAATATATATATATGATAGCAAAAAGTATATAACATATATAACAGCAAACAGCAAATATATAATATCTATAATAGCAAACAGTATATATATATATATAATATCTATATGACAGCAAAAATATATAATAGCAAACAATATATATGTAGTATATATGTTAGCAAACAATATATATATATATATATGTATTATAGCAAAGACTATCTAATATATATGTGATACCAAGCAATATATGATATATATGTGATACTAAATAATATATATGTATATAATATATACATGATACCAAACAAAATATATAATATATATGTATATATAATGCAAAAGTATATACATTATATATATATATGATACGAAACAATATAAGTAAATATATGTATTATATATCTATAATACCAAAGGATATATATATATATATATGTATATATATATAATATATGATACTAAACAATATGTATAACAGTATGTAACAAACAAGAAACACACAGATATATATATGGCTTGAGGCAGTCGCTTGTCTAGCCGCACTGATGAGCTGTGAAACATCGAAACAGTACTATATGTGAATGACTATATATATATATATATATATATATATGAAACCAAACAATATATATATATAAAATATATATATATGTGATACTGAGCAATATTTATAATGTATGATACCAAACACTATGTAAATATAATCAATATGATATCGAAAAAATATATATGTAATATATATATATTACAGAAAACAATTTATATATAGTATATATGTATCCAAATACTGTATATATAATATATACGACACCGAAACATATATATGTAATATATATGATACCAAACAATATATATAGTATCATATAATATATATATAATACCAAACAAGATATATAATTATATAATATAAATAATACTAAGCAATATATATAATATAATACCAAACAGTATATATGTACAGACACACACACACACACACACGTATATATATATATATATATATATATATATATATATATATATATATATATATATATATTATAGTGATTCAATGAAATTAAAAATTTAAATCAAGGAGTTTTATAATTCAAAGTAAGACAAAGAATACTTTAGAAATTTTATCTCCTTATCCTATAGGGTTTCGATGCCTACCATCTCTTCAGAGGAGAAAATATTAACAAATAGAGATAACGGTATTCACCCTATTTGCTAAAGTCAGCTAGATATGGAAAATCATAATAAAAAAATTGATTAAATAGAAGTCACATAGCGGGGTAAATTGAAGAAAAGGATATAAAGGTTTAGTTCCAATTTACGCGGTAAAATCCAAGGTAATTGTCCTTTAAAGCAGTGAGGTAATGATATCCAAGCTGTATATTGTGTAATCCACATCATAGAGTGGAAATCCAAGTTGGGCATATTACTGAGTAATTCTTCTTTATGGGCCGATGAAAAAAATTTTAAGGTCTTGTTGGAATTTTTTATTAAAGACCTTAGTATTACTGGAATTAGACGTAATACATAGAATATTAAGACCAGTAATATTTTGTAAATCTTATAATCACAGGTTCTCATACCAGCTGATTGTTAGATAAATCTATTCGGAAGTATATATATATATATATATATATATATATATATATATATATATATATATATATATATAAGATGATTGATAATTTATTATTAAAGTTAAAAATTAAAAATCAGTTTCATATAAGGAAGAACAAACAAAATCAATAAAGTGTACGATCGTTTCTGAAACGATGTTTTTATTGTGATAGACAATGAGTATTGGACAATAATTTTATCATATAGTCTTTTTAAACAAAGTTTCCTCATCAGCAAAAATATTGGGTTGAGTTTTTTTCTAAAGACGCCAAAAATAAACTTAGAATTTTTTAAGTAAGGCAGATATATCTGGAAAATATTTAAATTATAAAGGAAAATAGTTACTTTTAGATATTGATAAACGAAGTAAGATAAAATTAAAATAAAATAAAAATAAAAATAAAATAAAATCTGGTTAAAGGTACGGTTAAGAGAGTGTAAATATTTAATATTTTTAACAAAAATATAAATACCTTTTAATGGTTCGCCTTCTAAAAGTTGTACGTGAATTCATTCATTGGGATGGTAAATGTAGTTTATGAATGCTTGAAAATGTTGATATATACAAAATTTCAAAGGAGACGACAATGCAATAATATTACCAGTTAAAATTGTTAGTGACGTAAAATTTAAAATCAGCTGAAATGTTTCAATTACAAAGGGAAATAATTTTATTCAAATAGAAAAATAAAGGATCTAACTGTTCAAAGGGAGATGTATTACGTCAAGTCTAATGTTAACAAATTCCTAATGAACCACCCCCCTAATTAAACACTTCATAAAATCTCCTCACTAACGTGATGTACTTGCAATAACCCTTATCCCTGAGTGGCTTCCGGGCCTTGATAAGTGGTGATCACTGTGTAAAAAAAAAAACACTAATTAGATAACCACTAAAAAATTGAATGTTTTATAATAAATGAATCCTATTGGAAGTGATTAAATAAAAATAGTATTTTTTAAATTAGTAATTATAATATTTATAGAACTTACATTAATAAAATAGTAACATATAAATTCAAAGTGAAATAGATAATAAAATAAAACTGAAAATAATGATAAAATATCAGATAATAATAATAATAATAATAATAATAATAATAATAATAATAATAATAATAATAATAGTTATTAATTTATAAATTATAAATTTTAAGATAGGTTAGTCATAAGATAATGCTATCATTTATGGTGGCTTATTAAATAAAAGAAAATACTATTTTGTACATCAGCAGTGTTGTGTTTTATTCGCTGTCAATGTGATATCTCGTAGACAAGTGACAAAACCTGATTTAGAAAATTATATAGACTTAAAAACATATTTGAACGACCAACTACAGCGAATATATAACATACTTTCAGATTGTTAAGAAAAGTTCATTCAAATCATAATGGGCATGTCCATTTTTGTATTGAGAGTTGATTCTTTCATTGTGTATTTCGACATCTTTATTGGGATTTCTTTGCATCACCATCAATGTGCCGTTCTCCATTTTCGACATAGGCATTTCAAGATAAAATTCCAAACATACGTGAAGTCACGAAACGTTGCAAAGTCTCAGAACGAATTCATCGCACGTCTCGCATCGAACAGTGATACCATGAATGCTGTTGGCATTTCAGCGTACACAAACCAAAACATGATAAAAAAAAAATGGTTCGATAGAATCGCAGTCGCGAATACGTGAAAGAAGTTTATCATAGGAGAGGACCCGAGGATGTGTATGCATTCAGTTCCTTCACGTTCATTTTGCAAAAGAATAAAAATAAAAAAAAAAGATTAGATAGTTCGTAAGATGGTTTGAAAAGGGATGGGTTATGTTGACATTTTTGTCTCTTTGTAAATGTTGCGCTATATGTATACCGTTGTTCACTCAGATAAACGTTATTAAATAACATTGAGATTTCTGATAAGACAGTAACAAATATTAATTATTGCATAAGATTTATAACAACAACACTTCCCCGTAGACTTAACATGCATCTTTATACTAACTCAAGTTGCCAACACCTGAACACCGAACTTCTCAATATATAGGATGAAGCAATAAAGTTGTCGTCCTAAAGAAAACAGCACTACAACTTTATTTTAAAACTTTTATTTTAAAAATAATTCAGGTAACTTGATTATGTTGTAGAGCTGGCACCTATTCAATGTAGCCGCCTTCAGCCTCAATCACTGCCTTGATACGGGTCCAAGGCGTAAAGCATGCCTTTTCCATAAGTGCGAACGAGAGCTCGGCGAATACTCGGCGGATGGCGGCAATCAGGCTGGATTTGGTGTTGTGGGAGGTCATGTTGGTGATGTTCTCGCCGTATAACCAAACAAAGTAGTCCAGCGGATTCAGATCAGGCGTGGAAGGGGCCAGTAAGAGAAGGGTACAAAGTCGTAGCACTCCTTCTGAAGTCAAACCCGGGTGTCCTTGGATTTTGTCCGACGTCGATTCCTGATTCTACACCCAGCGGTCACGTAATTGCACCCAGAGATCACCACACCCTTCAGCACATCCAGGTATACTTTGGTGCTGACGTTCAAGTCGATATCGAAGATGTGAGGTACATGATGTGGCCCTTTCTTGAAATAACACCAAAGACTTTAATCGTGGCCGGAACTTTGTTTTCATGACGCTGGGAACGTCCCTGTTATTTGTGACGATTCAGCGATGTATTTTGTAGGGTGCTGGCAATCTGGATCAATAGAGAGCATGAGTTGTACAACGGTGTATCACCGATCTCGATCGTTAAACATTGTGTCGCTTTCAGACATGATAGAAGGCTCCTATCGCCATTGGGATTTGTACAAAACTAACCAACTAGTACTGTTTGCAATAAAAAAGGGGTTTTTATTAAATGAAAATGGAATACTATCATCTTTTCTAGGTCAATAATCTCATCGTTCCACGCTGTAGACAATACACTACAACACTTACATAATATAATAAACATTTTTGAGGCTACTTACTTTAAAACTATGAATCCCACAATTAATTACATTAATCACAAAACAAGTCACAAAGGTTTACAATGCCTCGTGTAGTATTAACATTAATTAAGAATTTTTAACCATTGTATAACACTATTCTAAATTTTGTGCAAAATATTTTCGCTTTATCGGTTTACGATGAAAATGAAAATAAAGAGAACAATCAAAACTTTATTAAAAATAACAGAAGAATTATATATAAAGTAGCTGTGTATACATGGCGTTGTCCGGTCGAAATATATTGCCAGGCGAAAAGATTCGTCCCATAATAGTTAAGATGCATCTAACTTGTTACGAAAAGTGACCACATGTAAGGTGTAGAGAAGCATTAATCACATAAATATTTGTCTATGAAAATCAAACATGAAGTAACTCTCGTAACTTAAAGGAGAAATAACTAGCATAGCTTAAATAAACAAATTTACTATCGGTTTTTAACTGTCAACTATCCATAATAAAAAATATATTAAATTACATATAAATTAAATTTAAAATGAATTTTTAAAAATAAGCCTTAAATAATATTTCTGAACAGAACAACGAAACTAATTCTATTACAACAAAATTTAATAACATTATTAAAATAGATGTGCTTTAATATAATATACACATGATATTACTCATTGAACGTTGATTTCTTTTGAATAAATAGTATATAGAGAAATCATGATGGAATAATCTAATATGTAAAAGTAACTATGTCTGTCTTCGCCTCATCAAGAACTTGTTCATGTTGGATTTGAGGACGACCATATTTTAGTCAGCTGGAAAACAGACAAACGGAAGAGAGTTTCACAGGCGTGCATTTCTAAGAAAGAATATATATATAAAAGCCAAGTACGTCCAAGGATAGAGTACTGCTGCCACATCTGGGCAGGAGGTGCTAAAAGAGTTTATCCTGCCTTGACAGAGTACAAAATAGACTCCGTAGCTTAGTGGGGGATGCCTTTTTCTCTTCCCTTCAACCTCTCTCCTACAGAAGACACATTTGAGCCTATCTTTGTTTTATCGTTATTTCCATAGCAAGTGCTCGTCTGAGCTCCAATTTCTGGTCCCCCCCTTGCTAATCTTTCACGAAAAACACCCGTCTAGCTGAAACCACTGTCAGTAATTTCCTCAATTCTTTATCTGTGCCTAAATCAAAACGTAGATTCCATGAACAAAGCTTCTTTCTTAGAACTGAACGCATGTGGAACTCTGTTCCATTTGCCTGCTTCCCAGCTGACTACAACTTGGCTGTCTTCAAGTCCAACGTAAACAAATTCTTGAGTAACCACCCCCTTAAGTGATCCACTTTACCAAATTTCCATTACTAACGATTACTACGATATAAACCCATTTATTACTGTACACTCAATAACCATTATCCTCGAGTGGCCTCCAGGCTTTGATAAGTGGTGATTCCTATCTAAAAAAAAAAAGAACCTTTGTTTATGGAATCTACGTTTAGGTTTAGGCCCAGATAAAGAGTTGGGATATTATTCCGCTTTCAAAATATTAAATACAAAATGTTAACGTACTAAAAGGAAAATTTAGTAATGAGATTTTATGACGAAGGATTAGCGTCGTTAACGGCTGTAACTAAACAAATCGAAATGATACGATGTAATTGTATTAAGTTCAACACAGTTTAACGATTGTAATTAAACTCTTTGCTTTCGAAATTAAATTATTTTTTAAATAAAAGTGACAAAATAGTATACGGAAAAAAATAATTCTATTTCATAAAGAAACATTTATACAAATTACATTAATTTGTTTTGCTTCAAAATTTGACCATTTTTTATGAAAACTAGAAATATACTCGACTTAAAGTCAGTAGCAAACGCTGTTCAAACAGGTTTAGTTCATGATATTAAATACTTTTTGTTCTGGTTTACAAGTTTTTTTTACGAATTTTTATTAATTGCTTTGTTTATTAAATTGTTGAATAAAAATGCCGAATAGTTAAAAACACCTCTCCCATGTTTTTTTTTCGGTTTACGGGCCATGCTGAATAATAACGTTATTATTTGTAAAGTCATTCTTTACGTGAGGAGAGTTCTTTGTTAATTATTCCGTACTTCAACCTAATAATAAATTTAGGAAACAGAAACTCTTGCTGTGGGTTAAATTATGGATAAAGTTTAATATTAGGATTTATAAGTAACCGAACACCGTTTGCTGCTGTCTTTAACTCGGATACTCTACTGGTTTTTTAAGCATACATATAATCTATCCTCGTATCGTCAGCCATGACCGGTTAAATGTCTTAATGTGTTCTTTACTAATGGTTACAACTTATTAATACCCAAAGCCACTCAAGGATAAGAGTTAATCAGTGTGTAAAGATGACAATGAGACAAACATTCGGACGTTTTCCGAGGTAAAATAAAATCTACAAACTTGTTATGCCCGGTCGTCTCTAGTTTCCGTAATAATAAATGAAACTTTTTTTTCTGGTCCGACGACTGTTCGCAGTCGATGCAAAACAAATCTTCATATCGACAAAAATAAGCTTCAAATAGTTTACCTTCTTCAGGTTCGCAACAGAAATTGTTAATCGAATTTCATGTTGAATCTTGTGAAAATGCAGTAGTATTACCGGTGGGCGTATTATTTTTTATGACTTGAGTAAACAGCTCTTTCGTGTGCTCTTCATTTTCACATAGCTGGACGTCTAACCTAATAAGTTGTTCTTGTTGTTTGTCATCCGAGCGTTTTTGGTGTCCAAATGGATAGGACATGATTATATAAACTGGGAAAATTGTAATTATTTTGAAAGAAACACTGTTCGTGGAAGTTTTGGGTAACTGCCCGAAATGTTATTACTTAAGAGTACAACTGAACAAAAATGTGTTAAAATTGGATTTGAAAATGATCGTGCTATATTTATGCCAAAAGCTTTATTGTGACTTAAAAGTAGTCTTTAGAAAGAAACTCTGCTCATTGAAGGTTTGTTTAGCTTCATGTATATAAAGAAAGAAATGAAATTTAGACTGGTTGTAGCTTTGATCTCATCGATGTTAATACTAGGCACTTTAAATTTCTGCCCATCAACGATTGCATTTACGAGGGGCGTGCAATAAGTAATGCCCCCATCCCATAGCAGTAGAGCAACGAAACTTGGCACAGTTATTAGTCTTTCTCTACATAGGAACAACCCAGAATTATGCATTTCTCCCATCGTTTGATGCAGCTCTGGAGACCGTTTTTGTAGAACATTTTGTAAAAATATTTACCTTGCTGTAGCTACGGAAAAGCCCATGTTTCTCACATGCTGTTCCCTTTTTTTCTTTCTCTTCAAAAATGCTCTATTGTCAAAAGTGTGTTTATTCATAAAGTCTGATGAAATGCTGGTTTTGGGAAAAAAATTTCAAACGATATAATGTTTGAAATTGTTCGACTGGACATGGAAACAATTGTAACGTAAAATGAAATACACTTTTTGTTGCCATCAACACCCTTTTTGAGGTCTTGATTTTGCTTTCACACTATATTAATGCTCAGTTATGAAATATGATAATTTTGTAGCTTATATATATGTATATATAAAACCGAAAAGAAAATGAATAATTCTAATAATCACGAAATATGATCATATATATATTTATATATATATATAACATTAATAAGAATTCTGATATAAACAAAGATGTCTGAAAATTATTATTTAGATTTCTTCGGACTAGTGTTCTCATATTGAGTTTCATTTTCACAACTTTTCGGTCGATAGAGATCCTAAGTAATTTGCAATTGTATTTTTCGATCTTAGAATGGAACCATTGACCTTCAAGAGAATATCACTTCGTTAGTTGATGTTTCCAACTATTCTAACCAGTTATAGCTGACGGAACAAGAGCATGCAACCCCCCTGTGACTTACTTGTAGTTTCATCAAATACTTTTGTAAGCAAAATCCGATCCCGAATTTTGCTAAATCCTACACTCTGATGAGAAGGAAAGTATTTCTTCGAAACTTCGCGGATTAAGGACTATCCACTTATTTTGTGCACCCTTTTTAAAATTAAATATGTTTTTAACTCTTTTTCAACGTGTTTTTAACATGTTTTATTAACTACTTGTCCTTATATTTTTTTACATAGGCATCACAACATTATCAAGGCCAAGAGGCCACTCAAGGATAAGGGGTAAATATTGTACATTAGAAATTGGACAATATAGTAATCATTAGTAATGAAAATTTGGAAAATTTGATAACTTATATGGAACGCCTCATCAAGAACTTGTTTACGTTAGACTTGAAGACAACCATATTGTAGTCAGCCGGAAAGCAGGAAAACGGAAGACATTTCCACAGGCGTGCAGCTCTAAGAAAGAAGCTTTGTTCATGGAATCTACGTTTAGGTTTAGGCACAGATAAAGAGTGGGGGAAATTAGTGATAGTGTTTACAGCTAGACGAGTGTTTCTTGTGAAAGTTTGGCGAGGTGGGACCATAGATTGAAGCTCAGTCGAACACTTTCCATGAAAATAACGATACATCAGAGACAAACTCGC
This sequence comes from Euprymna scolopes, assembly GCF_053919585.1. NCBI lineage: Eukaryota > Metazoa > Mollusca > Cephalopoda > Sepiida > Sepiolidae > Euprymna > Euprymna scolopes. Next base: position 13,236,707 of record NC_136486.1, read on the forward strand.
AACATCTCTTCTGTGAGATAGAGGTTGCAAGGAAGAGAAAAGGACATCTCCTACGAGGCTACGAAGTCTATTTTGAACTCTATCAAGGCAGGACAAGTCCTTTCTAGCAGCTCCTGCCCCGATGTGACAACAGTATTCCATCCTTGGACGTACCTGGCTCTTATATAGATAGAGAATAGCATCAGCAGTGAGATATCTACCGGATCGATAGAAAGATCCGACCATTTTTCCAGCGGCCTTGACAACAGATTTGATGTACGTGTTCCATTTAAGATCAGGAGTAATGGTCAAGCCAAGAAGCTTGTCAAAACCTGAGGCCTCCTGAAGACGAGAGCCATTCATTTAAATTGATGCCAGATGTGGATCAGAATGTTGATGATGTAAAGAGATAAGCTTGGTTTTAGATGCATTAAAAGTAACCAGCCACTCCTTACCCCATTGTACTACGTGCTCAAGATCAGAGGAGAGAGAATTGGAAAGAACTTGGTCGTTTACTGTCTTAGATGTGCTACAATAAATGGTAGTGTCGTCAGCATAGATGTCTACAAATGATGTAAGGATGTGATTTGGAAGATCATTAATATAGATCAGGAAAAGAGTTGGGCCCAGGATGGATCCCTGAGGGACACCGGCATTAATAATGTGAGCTTCTGATTTTTGCCCCTCAACTACTACTCTTATGAACCTATCAGAAAGAAATGATTTAATAATTGAGAAGACATTTCCAGCAATACCATAGCTAGAGATCTTATGAAGTAAACCTTTATGCCATACCCTATCAAATGCCTTAGATATGTCAAGAGCAATTGCCCTAGAAAGGTTGCCTCCGTCGAGAGATTTGCTAATCCTATGAGATATAACTGTAAGCACATCTGCTGCTGATCTAGCAGAACGGAAACCATATTGAGTGTCACTAAGAAGGTTATTTTTCTTGAGATGGTCGATTACTTCTGTATTTAACACAGATTCCAGCAACTTACTCATGACGCACAGGAAACTTATTGGCCTGTACTGAGAGGGGGATGAGCGATCACCTGAATTCTTAAATACAGGCCATACTGATGAAATTTTCCAGGGAGATGGGAAACTATTTTCCTTAAGACAACGTTTAAACAGTTTTGTAAGTATGGGCGCTAGTTCAGGTTGGAGTTTTTTGAGTACTATAATCGGAATACCGTCAGGGCCAGTTGCTTTACTGGAATCAAGGTTTTTGATTAGCTTCGCAACATCACGTACAGATATACGTATATCACATAGCGTGTTTTCTGATACAGGAGGAAATATTAGGGGTTGGCAGTCTTGATCGCAAAGAGTAGAATTAGCTGCAAAGTTCTTTAAAAAGAGTATGGCTTTGTCTGATGCTGACGAGATTACCTCAGGTCCATTGATAATAGTTGGGATGGAGCACACGCTTCTGTTCAGGATTCTGTTTGCTATTTGCCAAAACTGGTGGGAACCAAGCCGCTGCTCAGCTACTTTGGACTAAACAGATTGAGCATACAACTCTCTTGCATTCTTTATTACTTTCTTACAATAGTTGCTGGCAGTCCTGAAAGCGGCTTTAGTTTTCATACATCTATTACGTTGGAAACAGTGATTTCTGTGCGCAATTGCAGCAGCACATTCTGGAGAGAACCATGGCTGGCTGTTAGGTTTTTGCTGAAACTTTTTCGAGGGTATGAAACGGTCAATACCTACAATTAACCATTCCGTCAGGTCTAACACTATAGAGGACATCCTTTTTAAACATGGAATGCAGAGGTAGATCAGATATAAATGTACGGAAGCTATCTCAGTTAGCCTTAGTGTATCGATATACTGTACGATGGAGAGGTACGTCTGGGGACTTATTACATTTCATTTTTATCTTAATTGATACAACAGAGTGGTCGGAAGATCCAAGAGGCGACAGAACAGAAACTGAACATAGTTCAGGGCAAGTTGTGAGAAAAAGGTCTTGTAGGCTCGCATACTGGCCGTCATTGTCGGGCACACGGGTGGGTTCCTGAACAATCTGAGTGAGGTCATAGGCAATGGAGAAATCATGACAGAACCTCCCCTCATCATCGGTCTTGTTAGAGTGGGTCAACCATTCGACGTTGTGAACATTGAAGTCACCACATACGTGAATGTTAGCTGAAGGATAAGCAGATAGGACTTGGTCAATTTTCTCAGATATGCTTTGAAAGATAGTAATATAACTAATATATATATATATATATATATATATATATATATATATATATATATATATATATATTGTGCATATATATGGCTCTAAGAATATGTGCGTATGTATATATGGGTGTGTACGAAAGAGAGATTTAATGTATCTAATAAATAGGTTAGAATAGATACGTATAAACATATTTATGTCGACAAGTAAAATTATATATGTCCTCTTTTTTTATGCCCCACATTAGGTTACAGTGAATAATATTTCTAATTATTGTAACGCAGTCTTCGGATGTAAGTTTGGTGAAACAAGCACAGACAATAAAGAATTCGGCTTAATCTCTATTGCTTTCATTTGTTTGAATGTTTGTATCCTTGGCATGTCTACATTATACGGACGGTGCTATTGTTGAGGCAATAACTCCAATGGCTTCTTGGTCAAATAATACGGCAAATAAATAATAAACATTTTTTTCCGAACACAAAAATATTTGAAAACCAAAACATTTATTGTATAAATATTTATCAATATATATTTATTTATCAATATATAATTGTAAATACATTTATTGAAAAGTCTGCGTAAGAAAATATAATTTTAATAATACAAATTTTGAATTAAAGTCACATTGGATATTTCCACGAAATATGTTTTGAATTAAGGTAAAATTGGATTTTTTACCGAATATTTTAATCATTTAAATAAAACATTTTTCGAATTAAAACAACATTGGATTTGAATTGGAGGGGAGGTCCGAAACATATTTTGAATGAAAGTAAAATAATCGCTGTAACAAAATATAGTTTTAATATTTTGTGGTACCTGTTCAAGGGTCAATAATATACTGTTTTATTTTTAAATTAATAAACAATTTAAATGGAGAGAAACGCCACATAGCGACAATTTAGTTAAACGCACCAAAAATAGTGCCGTCTGAAGGTATTATCAGAAGGGCTCACTTTTAAACCAAATCACAACGCGTTCCTGGAGTGACTGCACTTTAAAATAGGTCGCTTTTAACTAGAGCTATGACAACAGAATATTCTTTTCATTGTTTTGACTCCCGAGTATATATTTGACACAGTTAGGCACAGTTAATCAACCGAGAACCACATCACTCTATATGGAAGTATATAAGATATCAACGGATACACACTCGAGAGTCAAAACTACGAAAATAATATGCTCTTGTTTTAGCTGTACTTGAATATTCAGTTCTTGTATTAATTATAATGTTCAGATCTGATGTTAAGACTTTTTTAAAAAAATATTTAAATTCATTTGTAATGGACAAATATGTGTACTATCTGGGTGTATAATCTATACAATTTTAATGCTATTTTGCTTTGAACATCTTTAACGATTAAAAATTTAAAAACGGCCTTGTGCCTAATTTGCTCAGTGGGGGAGCAAATAAATACCATCTTTAACGATTTAAGCTTTTTATTAAAAACCCCTTTTAACTCTCTTCCGTTTTGTTAGTGTATTTGGTTACCTTTTGGCTAGTGTCTTTGGGCTTTAGGGATCTGAAATCTGTTAGTGGATCTCATGAGTGACAGATAACACAGTGTTTTTCTGGTCGGAATTCTCACAGGTGATAATTAGTGTTGAGATAATTAATCCATATCGGAATCAGAAATCGAAAAAATCTTAGCGTTTTGGCGTATCCGAAACGGAAAAAGTTGTGCTTATTTTCCAATGCCAAATACGAGTCTTTTTATTGTTTTCATTTGTTTGTTTTTATTTAAACCTGTATTTTCGGTGTACATACGAAGACATAATAAATATTTATTGTTTTTAAACTACGAGTAAAATTAAAATCTGTAGATTACTCCCTCAAATGTACTTTTACATTTTCGAAAATATATGATCAGTTTTTGTTTGTTTGTTTGTTTGTTTGTAAAATTAAATAACTCAAGTGTTATTTATTCTGCACTTCAAATCACCACTTTCTCGGTTAAATTCGACACTGTTGTTAAAACTTCCGATTTCTAAACGCAACGATCTTTCCAGCTAGCTTCGACACGTCTGCACAATTAACACGCCTTCTCTCGACTCGTCCCATGCTCGCTTCACGTCCGCTTTCATAGACCTGTCTCATTTGCATAAACATTTACAGTGACATGATTATTCACCATAAAACACACTGTCTCGTCATGTTAGTTTTTACTTTCTTTCTCTTTCATTTCCTTCCAGGACCGACCCCTTGAATAATGCACACGTGCTAGTAAGTCACGCGTTTCCTTACAGATTCTTTTGTTTTGTTTTGTTTTTTGTTTTGTTGTTTTTTGCAGTAAATCGACACCCATCCCCAAAAGAAATAAAACAACTTTATACTTAGAAATTTGAAAGAATCAGAATCAAAATTTTATCGGAATCGGTAATTTATTCAGAATCGGTAATTGTATCGGAAAATATTGGAATCGTCCTATAACTAGTGATAATTCAGGAGACTTATGGGTCGAATCTTTTCTACGAAGACCTGATAAATGTCGGATTATTCTCACGTGCTGCACATGATGAGTCTGTCCATCACTGACACGTTAATGCTTCGATCAAACGTTTCATTATTTTGCCTCTGAATTTAGTAATTTTAGTTAAAACGCGTTTTGCAGTTTTCTATCCCCCATTTTATCTTTCCATATGGAACTTAATCATATTTCGCTTTTTACATCACGTGGTTTTATGCTTTGTATAGATTTACTCTCAGGAATAAAATAATCGTATGTAATATATAAAGGACAAGTGTATGTTTGTGTGCTAGGTTAAATTAAACCACTAAAAATAATGAACGATAAAGTTGATATATTTTAGATCAGCCATTGCCAGGGAGAAATAATATCTAAAATTTAGAAAGACTTCTCATTATTTGGGTGGGGTGAAATTGGGCTATGTTTCGTCGAGTGGGGTTGCGAATTCGCAGTCATTCTATGTACTAATGGGAAAAGAAAATAGCAACACATTCCTATTATATATTATATACAGGTAGAACGTTGTTTCAGATCGTCTACTAGCTGCCCCTTTGTGTACAATCCCATGAGCGACACGGTGTTCAACGAGCGAGATGGGAGATGCACCACTGTACAACTCATTCTCTCTATGAACCAAGTTATGAAATAGGACCATTGCCAGTACCCTCAAAATGCATCGATGGAATACCACGAAGAACAGGAACGTGTCCAGGGTTATAAAAAAAAAGTTTTCTGACACGGTTATAGTTTTTGGTGTGGTTTTTAAGTGAGGGCCACATCATGACAACTTACATCTTCGAAGTCGGCTTTAAAGTCAAACTAAAGTGTACCTGTGTTGAAGAGTGTGGTGATCATTTGGTGCAATCAGGTTGGCCGCTGGCAGACCCTGGGTATAGCAGCATGACTCAGTGCCTGTCCATAAGTCCAACGAGACCCAGAGGGAGTACTACGACTTCGTACTCTTCTCTCACTGGCCCCCTTCTTCCCCGACCTGAATCCGCTGGACTACATTGTTTGGTCATATGCCCAGAAACATCACCAACATGACCTCCCACAACACAAAAGCCAGCTTCACCGCCGCAATCCATCGAGTATTTGCCGAGCTCCTGTCGACGCTTGTTGAAAAGGCATGCTCCCAGTTCCGGGCCATATCAAGACAGTGATTGAGGCTGAAGGCGGCTACATTGAGTAGACGTCATCTTTACTACATAATCTAGATACCTAAATTGATTTTTCAATAAAAGTTTTAAAATAAATGTGTAGTGTTGTTTTCTTTAGGGCAACAACTCTATCGTTCCACCCTGTAAAAGAGGGTTTCCTTTGTGTATTCTAAGCTACAGAAGAATGGGTTGAGTAGAGGAGAAATACCGGGTTGTGGAGAGAGGAGGAAAATGAGAAAGACAGACGGATACATAGAAGTTTGCTCATAAATATATTATAATTTTGCATCGGGCAACGTCGCTTAGCTCTGCTAGTGTTATTTAGAGAACTGCCGGGCGATGCAAAGAAACTTGGATAAGTATTATTATGATTATCGTTGTTTATGTTAGGAAAATAGAATGTTTAGAAAATATGCATCGGAAAAGTTAGCGAGGAATGTTAACTTGATAGAAAGGAATTTTATTCTGATACTTTGAAGAGAAATTTGGAAACAAAAGGCCAGTTTTGAATATGGGAATAATCATAAGTGGATTATGTGAAAACCACCAGGTGATGACGTAATAACTTAGAAAGATAGTTTTAGATATAAATGTGAAGTTTATGTAGTTAGGTTGAACAGTCGAGTATCGGCCTGTGGACATGGATGAGACATGCTGGACATGGGATGAGGTAATCTACTTGATACGAGTTGTGGGAACAGGGTGTTAATAGTTAGTGAAATTGCAACCCCGTCAGAATAATTGAAGAAATGAAGAGCAAAAGATAATAAAATCACTAACTTTTCAGCCATGTTAAGAAGAGATGACAAAATGACATAAATGGGATTCTGGTTATTAACTTGAATTGCATCTGGTGGCGTGGCCGCACTTTTGTGATTTTATGGTGTGTGGTATAACGTTTAGTCATTATCTGTTTACGATTCATTTTATCGAACTGGTTTGGCATAATCACGTTGATACACTGATCCTCGTTTAATCACCAAAGTTAAGTAACGATGAACCTGGTTATTACCGGATAGATGACCAATTTGGAATTCCAGGCGTAGTATGTAGGAGGACGTCAACACCTTCCTGTAAGAGATGCAAACACCTATCGTCATCATCCTTCCCCCAAAGGGGATATACATGCAACTAGAAACCGCTTGTGCATTTCATACTCCCACGGAACTTCTTCCTTGTGTTGCTTAGGGGATTTCATATTGAGGGGACGACGCTGGTGAGGGGAGATGGAAGAGAGAAGACATTTATACCTTTTACAGTTCTGTGAATGTTCCTTCTTTTTACATAATATTAAAGTGGAGAGATATTGATCAGTTCTTTAACACCGGATGGGACAGTCATAACTAAGATGAAGAGGGGGACACGTTTCTTAGATAGAGAGGGGGACACATTACTTAGATGAGTTATACACAATGTTAATTAAACGATGAGTGGGAATAAAGTTCATTAATAACGATGATTTCACATTACGTTCAATTTGGTAGAATGATGACACGAAGAAGGCAGTTACAAAAATATGAGATGTTCTTTTATTCCATTCGACCGGTCGCAATGATAATGACATCCAGGAACTAAAGTCGACTACATGATTAAAGGTTTTCCCTTCACTTCCAAAGGGATCCTCCTCATGTCAACTCTGTCTCCTATCTTCGTCTCCAACTCTCTGTCCGTCTGTCCAATCTCAGTAAAACTAGAAAACTATATTGAGAATTCATTTTCGGCTATGATGTCATGTATGGCTTCCAAACGTGCCACACACATGTAGAAATTCACGTGGCCTAAACATGCGTGGTTCGCACATGTCCAAACCATTTCTGCAGACAAAGAATTCTTACTAACCTATTCTTCGACCTAACTCATTTTTCAATATGTTTTTTAATTTGCTATTGTTCGTTCTTCTCGATGACCTTATTTTAATACAGTTTTCATAAAAAGAATTGAACAATCAAAATTCCTTTTACAACCATATATCTAAACTATTTTATGTGAAACTGAACAATGCGAATTCCACATTCCATTTCTGAATCTATTTCTGAACCTTGCTTACAAGGTTCGAATCTCGGTCTATCTAATGTTTTTCTAACTTACAAGAAAAGGTTCCCCTTTTCTTGTAACACTTCGAAGGAAACCGGTTAAATCCGAATAGAGCTAGTGGCGTTTCCGTCATTCCAATTGGACGTCCAAGGATGGAGTACTGTTGCCACATTTTGGCATGAGCTGCTATAAGCTCTTATCCTGCCTTGACAGAGTTCAAAATTAACTTCGTAGCTTATTGAGGCATGCCCTTTTTTCTTCCCTGCACGCTCTTACCCACAGAGGAGATGTTGCGAGCCTGTCTCTGCTTTATCGTTATTTTTATGCCAAGTACTTGTCTGAGCTCTAATCTATGGGCCCCCTTGTCAAACCGTTACGAAAAGCACTCGTCTACATGAAACCACTATCAATAATTCCCGCCACTCTTTATCTGATCCTAAACCTGAACGTAGATTCCATGAACAATTTTTTTTTCTTAGAACTGCAGACCTGTGGAAGTCTGTTCCGTTTTCCTGCTTCCCAACTGACTACAATATGATCTTCAAGTCCAAAGTGAACAAGTTATCTATTTGCTATCTCCTTAAGTAATCCAATTTACCAAATTTCCTCTACTAACGATTACTACGATACTGTCCCATTGACAAGTACACTCATTAATCCTTATCCTCGAGTGGCCTGCGGGCCTTGATAAGTGGTGACTCCTTTGTAATAAACTGATAATACCTGTAATGGTCAAATCTATTAATAAAAAATAGAATAAAGCATACATAGAATCGGATGAAATAAAGATCATGTTTGTTGTGCCGCTTACGGTCACATGTGCGAAATAACGCGGATTAAGATCAATACGTCTGGTGCTGCTGAGTAAAAACCCGATTCTAATTTTATTTTTCATTGCATTCCTCCGTACATGAACGCAATTGTGAGCACCTCACCTTTCATTCTGTTTTTTTGTGTGTTTTTTTTATGCAATCCGTGACTATTATATATTTACTTATCTCCTCTGCAGAAAGTAAGAGACAAAGACGGTTAGTTTTTTAAGTCAGTGCCCCCAGTAATATACACTTCGACCTACCAAAACTCTCTGAACAGCGTTCTTAAGTAGGATCGCCTCAGATGATCTCTTATTTTATAAAAGTCATTTTGTGTGAGTGTATGTGTGTGTGGGGGGGTGAGTCCATTCCTCATGCGTTACGAAACAGCTGGGCCTATCTTTTGCAAATTTCACACAAAGCTAATTTATATGTCTGGCAGTGTTCTTAGATATGTTTTGTATGGAAATTCATCCGATAAGTATCGAAAATCGAAAGAAATCTGATCTTAAAATTAGCTTATCTCTCTTATAAATAATAAAAAGTATTTTTACAAGTGAATATTTAACGTTACACCTGCAAAGGGAGATGATAAAATTTCAACAAACCAATTTTTCTTTAAAAAAAAAAAAAAAGATTCATTACAATCTGGATATATAGATTAATGGTAGAGCATTCGACTACAGATCAAATGATCCCGCTGTTCAAGCCTAGGTGTACGTCACTATTTAATTTTAATTTTTTTTCTTATAAATGAGTTCAATTTACGATACAAGATTTTCCATTTAAAATCGCCGCAAATCATTTCGTTGTTTGCATATGTTAAAGCTCAACATTAATGAGACATGACTTTTTTAGGGCATTCATCGTCAAGTCCAAATATCAGTTGACGTAATATTCTATACAAACACAGACGGAATTGAATGCACGACATTATTATTATTATTATTATTATTATTATTATTATTATTATTGTTGTTGTTGTTGTTGTTGTTGTTGTTGCTGCTGCTAATTAGTCCACCGAGCAAATCATCCCTCATAATATGTAATAATCAATACAGGTTTTATTCTATAATAATATATATGCAATCTACATAAATTAAAATATCATTCTTCAACCAGGTAACGCCGAGTTGCCAGCAAATTATTAATAAATTTACCTCTTCATAAAAAGATAGAGGTCAATCTTGGAAACAATAAGGGAAAATCATGCTTCAGCACGTTTTTCATTGAAAGTCACGACCCCGTCGAGAAATGGGTCGTTCTTGTTGCGTAAAAGAATAGGAAGACCACGTTTCATAACGCCGTTGCTTTTGGTTGACGTTCAATTCGTGAGGCACCTATTTGTTAAGGTTTTTTTCTTTTTTTTTGTCTTTTCAAACTCTCTCAGGTGGTTGGAAATCGTCGTATACGTTATGTGTCATTCAGAAACAATTTCTCGAAAAGTTGTGCGTTGATTGGCTTCAATGAAGGCTTAAAATTGATCTTTCCACTAGGCTCGTCAATCACCATTTTGCTGTGCGTTCAGTAGTAGTTCCTGAGCCAAACGCTTCGTTGATATCGCGAGCTGTTTTATCAGCTTGAATTGAATTAAGAAAATTGTGCAAATTTGCTTTTTTTCATCTTATATTCGACGTCCTAGAAAGAAGACATAATTGTTTTAAAACGATTGTAATTTAAACCATTAGATAGAGCGCAAACAATCTTTGATTTATAAAGTAAAGGTCTTATAAAGGAAACCTATTTGAAAAGACGTCACTTGAAATCAGAATTAAGAATTCCTCAACACATTCATCTCAACCTAATGGAAGTATTAATATAGTTTCGTCTTCACCTGGACAGATATCAAATATTCATCTATCTATCTATCTACCTGCTATTTTATTAAATGAACTTTGTCTCTGTGTGTGAGTTCGTTCTCTATGAACTCCGAAACAACTGGCCCGATTTTTATGAAATTTCACACAAATGTACTTTATGTATCTATTAGTGGTTGGGCGATTCTAATATATTTTTTTCCAATTCCGGTACAATTACCAATTCCGTAGTAAATTCCCGATTCCGATAGAATTATCGATTCCGATTCTTTATAAATCTCTAAATATTAAACTATAAAACTATTATTTTTCCTGGTTATCGTACAACCACGTGTTAACTGTGGATATATTTTCTGAAACATAGAATTCCAATTGTAGGGGAAGATCTATAGGTTTTAGTTTTACTGGCAGTTTAAAATTAATAAATATTTATTATTTTATTATTGCTACCAATAATGAAAGATTTTGTTTTAAACAAAATAAAGTAAAAAAAAAAAGATAATTAAAAGAATCATTTTGGCATCGGAAAATAGGCACAATTTTTTTATTGCAATACCGATCCCGATATCCCAAAAAGTTCCGATTTTTCGATTCCGATTAATTGTCTCAACACTAGTATCAGTCAGTGTTCTTAAATAGGTTTTGTATCGGAATGTCTTCGATAGATATCGATAATCGATATTCGAAAAAATCCGATGAAAAAAGGAACAGTCGATTTTGATCAAAGTTATATCAAATTAATTTTCCAAAATAAACAATAGGTTCTCTACAGTGCAATATAGATTACAATGTGTCCTTGACTAATCACTGTAGTTAGGCATGTAAAGCTTCCTCCCGGTGCACCGTGATAGGTCCCTAATAAGAGCAGGTAATCAATCCATTTGATTGAAAAAATAGACGATTGCACCTATTATGATGACAATAAATATATGAGTGCTAAATATTTGTTGACTATCATTTAACCCCGGACAACGTCTGGTTTCCTGCTAACGATTAATAAGGGTATTACTATAGTTTTGTTTTCACTCAAACAGATACCAGATCTCTATTAATAATATAATTAATAGCATGGTGCTGGCTTCAGATAGATATCAAATGTTGATCAATAATAGAAGTAATAGGGTAGTTTCGACTTCGGACACACAGATAATAAAAATCATTATTAATAGAAGTAATAATGTAGTTTCAGCTTCCGTCGGACAGATACAAAATCCCCATTATAAATAGAAGTAGAATTTTGGGTTTCAGGCAGACGAATAGAAAATCGTCAGTTATAATAGATTGAGGAAGCAAGCTATAAAAAAATTGGCATATACACAGATCTCAGGAATTTCACGATTTGTTTTCGGAAATTAAGTCAAAATGTTATTTTGAATGTAACATTTTCTCACGACTCCAACCGATCGAGACGTTAAAGCATTTCATTATTCTTCATGTCATGCTGACATTTATTTATTTTGTGAGTGTGTTTATGTCAAAACGGCAATGTTTATTTGACTTTACAGATGCAAAGAGGTGATAATCCTTTTCTTATTAGATGTTCTTATGCGATTCGCCAAGTCACTTATCTGGCTAACGCAATGTTTAAAAACATGCTCATAATCTCACAAGAATGCACGCTTTTCTGCGATCAAAATTACTGCAACCAAGACCTGATCGTTTCCAAATGTCGGTAAGATAAGATGATTTTTTATTTTATCTATTTTTTTTTATTTTTTTTTATTTTTATTTTATTTTATTCATTTATTTATTTATTAATTTTTGCGAAAATTAATCAATGAACTGTGTTTTCCGGGGTTTCACAGTGGGAAAAGAAAACCTGCTACGAGAATGTAAAACTTTCAAAGCGTACATTCAATCCACTAACGTTTACTATCATTTTATATAAAAATAATTGTGAATCTGCTAAGAGGGGAAAAAACATAGAAAAGTACACAAAAAATTATGAAAGTAAAATCAGGCTTAAATTTTCTTCTGTTCTGTATTTTTATTTTTAGAATATTCGTTATGCGTCTCGTTTTTCTTTGGACTAATGTTCGACCGACAAGCACACCGACCTTCTATTACATTGTGTAGTTCAGTGACGATGCTGTTTTACGTACGTAAATATGGCTGTTGCTTTTCAGCGTTCATAATTATGTCTATACTAGAGCTGGTGTACTTTGATATTCTTCAACTATATTTGTATTGATCGGATTGACAACTAAGTTCTAGATCGTATTATTTGGATTAATCGGACTCCTGTTCTCATCTTAAGTGTTATTTTCTGAACGTTTCAGTTGATTTAACCTCTAACCATTTTCATGTTTTTAAGTCGTCATGTTCGATTTTGGGAAAGGGTTAATTATATACTATCCGAAGTTTCGTATTGAGATTATAAGTTAAAATCATCTAAATTTGTTATGTTGTTATTATTACTAACCTTTCAATTTACTAAATTATAATTCTATTTATATTATCTATTATTTAGATGAAGTTAAATTCTATACTAAGTATGCTACTGCTTAATAGTCTCACAGCAGATACGCCGCTTCTTTTAGTTGTCTTACTCTTAAATTGTCTTCTTTATCTATGGTTTTCACTTTATTTCATAAATGGGACTGTTTTCCTTTGTCTATTTTAATTTTTAGTGGACAAAACGCCTCAACTTCTGTATAGTTATCTGCATTTATATGGAATCTCATACACTCAATTTTTCGTCATGATTCTTTTGGTCGGGGGCTTAACTCGCACAAAGTATTTCTGAAAAGTCAAGTCGATTTTCAATACTGACTTATTGTCATAGCAATTACATTTTTTGTTCATTTTTATGTATTGTATACAAACTGTGATGTGTTTAAGTGCTTGGTAGAGACTGACAAGAAATGATGCCACGCTTAATCAATGCCACGCTTAATCAAATGAAAGATGGAAAGTTTTTCGGTTACTACATACTGCTTTTACTCGATGTTGTAGTTAACGAACGACTCCTTTCTTTACATTACATGGATGGTTGGAGTTGAAGTTTTAGTACCGTTCATAAAACTTTGGCTTTCGATATACAGATTATACAAACCTCTCACGAGTGCGAGTTATTAACTCACTTAAGAACGATAATTTGTTATTATGTTCATTTTCTATCGTTAAATATATGGACAGTTCATATTGTCCGTATATTTAAACATTTTAGTGAAACCAGGGTATGATTATATCATTCAAATATCACAGCCACCTTGTTGACTGTTTTGGTGTTGATTCTAATGACATTCTCTATCTATATAAAAGCCAAGTACGTCCAAGGATGGAATACTGCTGCCATATCTGGGCAGGAGCTGTTAAAAAACAGCCTATCCTGCCTTGAAAGAGTACAAAATAGACTTCGTGGCTTAGTGGGGGATGGCCTTTTCTCTACCCTGCAACCTCTCTCCCACAGAAGAGACGTTGCGAGCCTATCCTTGTTTTATCGTTATTTCCATGGCAGGTGCTTGTCTGAACTCCAATCTCTGGTTCCCCCCTCGCCAATCTTTCACGAAAAACACCCGTCTAGCTGAATCCACTGTGAAAAATTTCCCCCACTCTTCATCTGTGCCTAAATCAAAACGGGGATTCTATGAACAAAGCTTCTTTCTTAGAAATGCACGCCTGTGGAACTCTGTTCCGTCTGCCTGCTTCCTACAACTTGGATGTCTTCAAGTCCAACGTTAACAAATTCCTAATGAACCGCCCCCTTAAGTAAACACTTCATCAAATCTCCACACTAACGTAATGTACTTGCAATAACCGTTATCCCTGAGTGGCTTCCGAGCCTTGATATGTGGTGACCACTGTGTAAAAAAAAAAAATTTTTGCAAAGTATTTCAGATATACATGGGCCAGTACTGCTGACAAAGGAGATATCACTGACAGAGCTATTTTCTGTCGACGTATGTCAGATTTAATCACGAAGTATGTAGTTCCTATCTTAAATGTTGTCAATCTATGTCCCATCAACGAAATGTTGCATCCCTCTTCCTGTTCTACAAGTATTTTAATGGCGGATGCTCTGACGACGTACAAAACTTGTACCCCCCCCCCCCGACGTAAATAAAAACCGACAATCAGCAAAATCTTACCCCACATAGTAGAGATCCCTAGATGTAAGAAGGCGTTTTACTCTAATATTTTATTCGCCAGAACTGATAGACTCTGGAACATCCTTCCGGGTTCCTGTTTTCCCAACTGTACTGACATGCAGAAGTTCAAGTGTAATGTGAACAGACATCTTGTAGCTCAACTCGCTACATAGTATCCATGCAATTTATGTCCCCGATAGTAGCGCCTTACATCAAATGGCATTGTGCCTTATCTGGGGTGAAAATGGAATTTTTAAAAATGTGCGCTCCTTCAGTAAAGTACTTGAAGTCAGCGTCTCCCGTGTCAGATACTCAGTGGTGTTTACTTTTGTGAACAAACTCATACATCAAGACTTACTCTCTGGTTCGAATGAATGAGAGCATTGTTTATTATTTCTAAAAATGAAGTTAAATTCTGCTCGTACGATGGAGATTTTGCCTGTGATTGCTCTGATTATAGTAACTAATGAATCGCATGCTGAAACGTGAGCAGCATTAATCTTAATAGAATGTTGTATTCATAAACGAAGGCAGTACTGGGTTTTGATCTTACTACAGATCACAACCATTAGGTTTCACAAAGATGTTGAAATGTTACTGACAATGTGAAGTCCATATATATTCAATTCACAATGGGAAAGGAGCATTATAACAAATTATCATTCTTAGATGTGTTAAAAACTCGCACTTATCAAGGATTTATGTCATCTGTACATCGAAAGCCAACTTTCAGTTGACAATACCTAAACATCAACTCCCACCAATCCATATAATGAAAGGAAACAAATTATCCGTTGCCTGCAACAGTGAGCAAAGTAAATATGCAGTACCATCAATATATAAGATGAACAATTTGATATAAACTCTCCACGCAAACTAATATTGAGTGAGTGTGGCATCAGCTCCAAGAAATCTGGATCAAGCACCCGAAAACTCCCAAAAGTTGGTATACCGTACATGAAGGGCTTCTGCAAGAAAATTATAATATATGTAATCTCTATGACATCAAGTCAATATTCATGACCGACTCAACTCTCCAGAAATACTTTATGTGAGTCCAGCTCCTCTCTGAAAAATCATGACCAAAAACTGTGTGTAAGAGATCTAATTTAAATGTGAAATATCGATTTTTTTCGTCTGATGAGGTGTTATCCTTTGATTGAGATTCCACTGAAACATGTCTGCACGTATGTAACCAATAATGTTTGTATAATAAATAGACTATATAATGTGAAAGATTATACAAAAATTAGGCTGGAATAAAACAGATAAGCCATAATACATATCAGGTATGACTGGCCATATATTGATAGAAAAAAGGAAACAATCTCTCCTTATGGGACGAAGTGAAAATCATAAAAAGGTGAAGAATAAGACAGCTCAAAGAGACGATTAATTATCAAGCATGCCCAAATAGACTTCAACTTTATATGGGAATCATTAATTAAAAACAATAGATAATATACATATAATTGTAATTGAGTATATTTTAAGGATAGTAACATTGGTAATAGTAACATCACAATTTAGAATTGCTTAATTCTAAATCGTATTATTAAATCTAATTATTTGTCATATTTTTAGAGAATTGTCGATTACATAAAATAAACAAATAAACGTTCAACGAGATAACTCTAAAAATATTTCTATCTGACTATCTCCTGTGACGTGTTGTTTTGATTCGGTATGGGTTCATTTTGAAACATGAGATTTTAATTAATATAATCCCTCTCCTATACCAGTAATTAAAATAATACATACTAGCGGGACTTGAGACAATTCCACAATTGATTCTTTCATACGTAATATGTTAATGCGGAAACTGTGTGGACGTTCAGCGTATATGGAAACACCCTAATATTATTGTAGCTCTTTTGCTAAAACTGCAAAAGTATTTAGCTTAGTTAGCAGGGGCGCCCGTCGTAGACTGATCATAAAATATACTTAAATATGACATTTTAAGTTATGCAGATTCCGTATTTATTTTTAAAGTCAATTCTCTACCGGTTCTTAGATATTATGAAGTTGTGATTTCAAAAGTAAAAAAATATATCTATATGTCTTGAATCGACAACGAAATCAAAACTTATAAAAAATATATATGCATTATATAATATTTTATATTATCTTACATATATATATATATATATATATATATATATATATATATATATATATACATACATAAACATATATATATATATATATATAATTATCAGAATGTTGGAGATTGTATAATAAATTCCACAGCCAAACAACGTCGCAGCTCACAAGAGCCATGACAGTCAACGAACCGGAAGTCCAAGACTCGAGTTTCTCCCTCATTTGGGCTCATCAGTTAGACACATCCGAACAATGCCATTTGATGTAAAGCGCTACTATCGGGACATAAATTGCATGGATACTATGTAGCGAGTTGAGTTCGGATGTATCTAACTGATGAGTCCAAATAAGGGTGAAACTCGAATCTTGGACTTCCGGTTAGTTGACTGTCATGGCTCTTGTGAGCTGCGACGTTGATTGGCTGTGGAATTAATATATATATATATATATATATATATATATATATATATATATATATATATATATTAAATTATATATATATATATATATATATATATAAACTTGAGTTCCATCAGCTATAATCATAACCGAAGCCAAAACCTATAAAGAATTCTTGGTAAAATTATTTATAAAAACATTGATGACTTGAGAGCCATCTGCTATAATCGAAACTGAAACCAAAACTTATGAAGAATTTTTGGTAAAATTATTTATAAAAAAATAGATGACTTAAGAGCCATCCGCTATAATCGAAACTGAAATCTAAACTTATGAAGAATTCGTGAAAAGATTATTTATTACAAGAAATAGAAGGGCATAAAAATTAAACGATAGTCACTCGGAAGAAAAATGATTTAAGCGTTACACACAAAATAACACACACGCTATCGTATTAATATATAGATATTAAAAAATACGTTAGGAAACTTAAACATATCGCGTTAATAGAAATTTGAGAATAGCACGGGTTTTAACAATTATATGTTATTTCATGAATTATGTTTTTAAGAATTTGTGTTCAGTTATTAAATTTTAGTTATAAATATTTTAGAAATAATATTTACCAGTGCTTTTTCGTAATTGCTATTTTAATTTTTTTTATGTTTACTTTTAACTAGTACCTAAATAGTAAACATCGGAAGTACGAGGTTCCTTCAATAAAATTTACAATTTTACGTATGAACATTTTCATTAATTGCGCACACATTAAACTATAACCCCTTCTAAGTAATCTCCTCCAGCTCCTCCAACTTATTGTACCGTCTTCATAAATTCTGGAAGGCCTAAAAGAAGTTTTATGTGTGAGTGTGACAATGGCCCTTGTAACAGCCTCTTTCATTTCATCGATTGTCTTATAACAACAACAACCTCTTAGGTTTTTCTTGAGCTTGGCGAATAACCAAAAGTCACGGGGTCTTGACTATAGGTGTTACAGGAAAAAGAGCTATCCCCATTTTCCTGTAAATAAGAACATTATTCAAGTGGAAAATGAGATTATGATAAGCCGAGACTCGAACTTGTAAGCAAGGTTCAGAAATAGATTTAGAAGTTGGAATGTTAGAATTTCGCTATTGTTAGATTCCATATAAAATAGTTGGATATTATTTTTTTTGTTTGTTTTTTTTTACATGGGGGTCATCACTTATCAAGGCCCGAGGGCCACTCAGGGATAAGGGTTATTGCGTGTACAGTAATCAATGGGATATTATTGTAGTAATCATTAGTATTGGGGGTTTTGATAGAGTGTCTTACTAAAGGGGGCGGTTTGTCAGGAGTTTGTTTATGTTGGACTTGAAGACGTCCAAGTTGTAGTCAGGTGGGAAACAGGCAAGCGGCAGAGAGTTCCACTGGCGTGCAGCTCTAAGAAAGAAGCTTTGCTCATGGAATCTACGTTTGAATTTAGGCACAGATAATGAGTGATGAAAATTATTAACAGTAGTTTCAGCAAGACGGGTGTTTCTCGTGAAAGATTGGCGAGGGGGGACGAGGGATTGGAGCTCAGACGAGCACCTGTCATGGAAATAACGATAAAATAAAGACAGGCTCGCAACGTCTCTTCTGTGAGAGAGAGGTTGCAGGGAAGAGAAAAGGGAATCCCCCACTAAACCACGAAGACTTTTTCGTACTCTGTCAAGGCACAAGGCAGGATAGGCTATTTTTAGCAGCTCCTGCTCAGATGTGGCAGCAGGACTCCATCCTTGGATGTACTTGGCTTTTATACAGATAGAGAATTGCATCAGTAGTGATATATCTTCTGAGGTCGTAGAAAGATCCCACCATTTTCCCAGCGTCCCTGGCAACAGATTTGATGTACGTGTTCCATTTCAGATCAGGAGTAAAGGTCAAACCCAGAAGCTTGTCAAAACATGGAGCCTCCCCAAGACGAGAGACACCCATTTCAATTGATGCCAGATGAGAATCTGAGCGTTGATGATGTAGAAGCTTGGTTTTGGATGCATTAAAAGTGACCAGCCACCTCTTCCCCCATTGTACCACGCGCTCAAGATCAGAGGAGAGAGAATTAGAGAACTTTGTCATTTATGGCCTTCGATGTGTTGCCATAGATGGTCGTGTCATCAGCATAGATGTAAACGAATGATTTACGTATGTGTTTTGGGAGATCATTGGTGTAGATCAGGAAGAGAGTTGGGCCCAGGATGGACCCCTGGGGGACTCCAGCATTAATACTGTGGGCCTCTGATTTATGCCCATCAACCACTACTCTTATGAACCTATCAGAGAGAAATGATTTAATGATTGAGAAAACATTTACAGTAATACCGTAGCTGGAAATCTTGTGAAGTAGGCCCATATGTATACCTTATCGAATGCCTTCGATATGTCAAGAGCAATTGCCCTAGAAAGGAAATCTTTGTCAAGAGATTCACTAATCCCATGTGATATAACCGTTAGCACATCTGCTGTAGATCTTGCAGAGCGGAAACCATATTGCATGTCACTAAGAAGGTTGTTTCTGTTGAGGTGGTTGACTACTTCTTTATTTAATATGGATTCCGACACTTTACTCATGGCACACAGGAGACTTATTGGTCAGTACTGAGAGGGAGATGACTTTTCACCTGAATTCTTAAATACAGGGCATATTGTAGAGGTTTTCCAGGGCGTTGGAAAGCACTTCTCCTTAAGGCAACACTTAAACAGTTTTGTAAGTATGGGGGCAAGTTCTGGTTGGAGCTTTTAAAGCACTATAACTGGAATGCCGTCAGGGCCAGTTGCTTTACTGGAATAAAGGTTCTTATTTAGCTTGGTGACCTCACGCAGAGATATTTGTATGTTGCACAGCGTGTTGTCTGCTATAAGAGGAAATACAGGGAGTTGATGGTCATTCCCGCATAGTGTAAAATTAGCTCCAAAGTTCTTAGCAAATAGTCTGGCCTTGTCTGATGCTGACGAGATGACCGCAGGTCCATTGATGATAGTTGGGATAGAACGCACGCTTCTGTTCAAGGTCCTGTTTGCTATATGCCAGAACTACTGGGAACCAAGCGGCTGCTGAGCTACTTTGGATGTAACAGACTGAGCATATAGCTCTCTTGCGTGTGTTATTACTCTTTTACAGTGGTTGCTGGCAGTCCTGAAAGCAGCTTTAGTCTCAGTAAATCTATAACGTTGGTAGCTATGGAAAAAGTGATTTTTTGCGCGATGGCAGCAGCACGTTCAGGGGAGAACCATGGCTGGCTGTTAGATTTTGTTGGAATTTTTTGGATGGTATGATTCAGTTTATGCCTACAATTAACCATTCGGTCAGGTCTGATACTATAGAGGACACATCTTTTTTAAACATGGAATGCAGAGGTAGGTCAGATATGAATGTACGGAAGCTATCCAAGTCAGCAGTAGAGTATCGGTGAAGAGGTACGTTCGAAGACTTATTACATTTTATTTTTATCTTTACTGATACAACGGAGTGATCAGAGGATCCTAGAGGAGATAGAATGGAACATGAACACAGCTCAGGGGAAGTTGTGATGAAAAGGTCTAGAAGGCTTGCATATTGACCGGGTGTATCTGGCACGCGGGTGGGTTCGTGAACAATCTGATTGAGGTCATAGGCAATGGCAAAATCATCACAAAATCTCCCCTCGTCATCGGTTTTATTTAAGTGGGTCAGCCATTCCACATTATGGACATTGAAGTCACCGCAAATGTGAATGTTAGCATTAGGATGAGCAGACAGGATGTGGTCTATTTTCTCAGATATGCTCTTAAAGATCTTAACCCCACTGTTGTGGGGTTGATAGAGGGCAAATATAAATGCAGTGGTGTAAACTAGTGCAGCCCGGAAGCACATATAAGGTAAATTAGGGTCTTCTCTGGAGATATCCCTACCACATGGAAAGCCATCTTTGATGTAGGCACATATTCCATACCCATGGCGATCTTGGGGGTCAGATTTAGATGTTAAGTTGGAGTATCCTTTAATTATGAATTCGTCTAGAGAAGTGGTTGGCCCTATGCCAGTTTCACTTAGAAAAATATGTCCGGTTTTGTCTGCTGTAATTGTGTTTCAACCTCTGGAAGGTTGGAACGTAGACCCCTGATGTTGGAGAAGAAGACCTGGTAGTAATGTTTGTATTGTAAAAAGAATTAATTGTTCATTCTTTTATGAAAACTGAATTAAAATTTTCAGCTAAAAAGAATGAACAATACTAATTAAAAATATATTGTAAAAAATAGGTTAGGTTAAAAAATAGGTTAGTTGAGAATTCTTTGTTAGCAGAAGGGTGTTTTAGAAACTGTGCTTGGCCACGTGAGTTGGTCACGTTTTGGAACCACACATCTGGCGTCATAGCACAAAGGGAATTCTCAATACAGGAGCTAGTTTTAGTCAGATCAAGGCAGTCGGCAGTCGAATAGAGGAGGCAGAACAGTTGAGTCTGCTAGTCAGAGAGAGAGAGTTCGGGTCAGAGTCCTTTGGAAGCGAAGGAAAGAACATTCAACTATGTAGATCCCCGAATTTAAATTCCTGACTTCATCAGCATTTCGATCGGTCAAATGTAATTGTCTGTCTTCGTGTCGTCATTCAACAATTGAAGGTAATGTGTTAATCATCTTAATATGAACTTTGTATAACCCCCTCCAAGTAGTGTGTCCCCTCTCCTCCACCATAAGTAATGAAGCCCCCCTCTGATGTAAAAGAACAGTAATACACATTCATTCAATAATGAATCTCTCTCACTCTGTTATAAATGTCATGTCTCCCTCGTCGTTATCTGTCCATTACATTACCCGATATATGATCCCTAATATGTCTTGATGCCAATAATAGCGTTTTTCCTTCTGATATTCTCTGAACACCCTTGGAACAACCTTCGCACAAATCTTTCACATCTTCAATTCCTCCCGATCAATTGTGTACAGTTCCCACACTAACATCAAAATGTGTATCTATTGTCTCAATAGATACACGACGGTCCTTATCCAGGAAATTCTTTATTTGGCCAATCGACTCTGGTTTTCTGATTTTCTTACTTTTCCCACGCCTCTCATCATCCCTAACAGATTCCCAGCGTTTCTCGAATCTCATATGCCACGCGAAAACTGATGCTTCATTCTTGCAAGATAGTCCAAAAGCAGCCTGAAGTATTCCATACGTTTCTGTTGCACTTTTCCTAAGTTTAAAACAAAATTTCTTTGCACATTGTTATTTTAAAGTGTCCTCACGTCCAGATTGCATTTTTGAAATTCACCAACTGTGACAATAAGGCTTTAGTAGGATATATTCCAGTTCCTGCTCTAGCTGTTCATTTGAACTTTGAAACATAAAAATTGGTCAGTCGTTTCATTAGATGTATAAAAAATAAGATACTGAATTTTCAAGAGTCTATGACAATTTTAAATGCCTGTACAAAAAATGTCTGGAAACTTATTGAAGACACCTCGTATATAACTAACTCATTTGCAATATCAAATATGGTGACTTATACACCTGAAAAAAGTTTTATGCTTCATTGAACGAAACGTTGTGCAAATAACACTCAAGATGAGTCCAAATAATACAAACAAATATTCCATAGCTCAAAAAATAAACTGTGATAATTCTTAGCTGTTTTGAATATTTTTACTGATTGTGTTTTAAAATTTTGGAATTTTTTTTCGATGTGCATTAATTTCTATTGATGTTCACATCGGTGAAATGACATTTCATATTAAGAAAAAAATTTTAGGTCTTATTTTCTTTTGCGTTCATTTCTACCAACGATGTATTAAAAATATTTTTGGAACGCTGGGAAAAAGCTGTTTCGTTTTATTAAACTTTTTTTTCTTTTTCATTTAATTCTATAAAAATGTGGAGCTAATTTATAAACCGGATATTTACAGTGATGTTTCCACTATTTGTTCGGTGTATTAAATATAATGGCTTGAGTGTTTGAAAGCAGAAATTAAGGTCTGCCAGCGTTGCACTTTGCTGACGTCTCGCGTATGTTCCAAGCAGACTGTGGAACTTCTCTCCTCTTTTTTCTAATCTTTCTCCACCTTCTCTTTTGTTTATCTTCTTCTTTACAACGAACTCTCACGCACGAGATATCGTTTTTCACAAAAGAAAAATGAAAACGTCCTTTCTGCTGACACTCGAACCCCGACAGTGCGCAGATTTGCATTAATTTTATTTTCGTCTTATTTTGTGTGCGTGTGTGTGTCGGACGAGTTCCAGGTTCGAATGCCATTGCCTCCCTACAACAGGCACACGCCAACCGCATGCGCCTAGTGCAGTGTCTTTCTACACCCTTATCAAAATGTTCCAATCGGAGTGTTAACTAAAAGATGGTATTGTGTTCCTTCTTGTTAAAAACTCTGATCTATGTGATCAGTAATAATGATCAGTGCAACAATGTACCGATTAGTGTTACGATGTAAAGAGTCTTTGATTCGCCCTCTACTATGATTGATCTTTTTATTAACGTTTGTAGACGTTTCTTACATGCTTTAAACCGATCCGTTCATGATTTTAACGTGTTTAAATAATCTGAATTTAAAAGCAACCTATGTATGCAAACGTTTATGTCGCGATCCCCAAACTAGGCATAACAGTTCATATAAAGACACCATAACGATAAAGTTCATTAGACGTAAGAAACTTTAATATACACAAATCAACAACAATATTACTTGGAAATTCTAACTTTTAAACTCATTATCTGTTCTATACAAATTAAATTTCTAGTCGTTGTCAGTGTGCTGTATTTTTTTCATGGTAATTTTTCAGCTAATCTTCATAGCCTATGTAACACTTTTTACAACAAGAATATGCCTCATTAAAACCGCTACAAATAACTTTTATTTCTTCCTGTATTTATCTATAATATATAACTCACCTGTCTATTGCAATGCATGTATGTATGTATGTATGTATGTATGTATGTCTCGCAAAAACTTTCGACAGAGGCGACGGATTTTCACGAGAGGACGTGTGTTAAAAGCACACAGATGTCTTAGGCTCATACTGTGCTTCTCCCAGACAAATAAATCACACGTGCGCCGTATATCTGGACCTCCACTGCCTTGTGGGCCAAGGTTATTTAACCAAAGGCTAAGGGTGAGGTAACCCTGACAGAAACCTCCAGAGGAGCTTAGGCCCTGTCAGCTGCAGCATACATGACCCACCTGCGTGTGGAGTGTTCTCTGGTGCCCAGCAACCTAAGTCCCAGTCATGGATCAAATGGCATGGTGGGTGGAGAGGGATCCCGTAAGCCGTGGTGAAGGCAACCTCTCTAGGAAAAGGAAACCCCTGATATAAAACCTGCGGCGACTGCTGCTTCCAATTATGTTGACTTGCTCTTCTTTTTGATTCAATGTGGCAGTTGTTCAGAGGGTGGGATTGTCTCGGTGAAAAGCCTTTCCTCACTATAAAAAGCTTCAAGCACAGGCATTACTTGATATGCAATGGAATACACATTTTGACATTAGTGTGTATCTCGATAACAAAATGGTTGGCTTTAGCCTAAAATGGCAAACGGACATTCAATGAGGACTGATACAAATAGGACGTCAATGGCAATAAGGGCTCTGGAACTTCCAGGGTCTGGCCTGGTAGGTGTTCGGGGCACCAGAGCTTGGACTCGGTCATCAGTGAATGTGCAGGACTATAGAAGGCTCATAGAGGTGACCGTCTGGCGCGTGCTGCTAGTTGCGCTCATGTTTGCGTCATTTGAGCCAGAGATATATTAAGTAATGGCAATACTCGAGAACGAGTTGCTGCCATCATGTCTGCCTATAACTTTTGGCAACAGATTTTCACGAGACTGGTATCGTTTTGAAGCTCGACCCTTCGGACGACAAATATCGAAAAATTGTCCAAAAGCATTAATTCCTTCACCCTCAACTGGGCACTTTTCTACAATAAGGGGTTGCTTTTTTCGCCGATATTTTCAAAATTCATCCCCTCATTTCGATTGACTAGCCTTAATTTAAACGTTCGCCATTTCCAGCTTGGCGGTAGCGCAACAGCTAAGACGTCACGTTTTTTTGGGGGGGGCGTTCTTTTCCTCCTTCGCGGTACGCGTTCGAGGCTGTCTGCCTACTACCACTTTTTTTTGCTCATTAGTATATAAAAAAGAAGGGTAAAATCACCGTAAATACATATATATGATGTTCGACGAACATCGGTCGAAATAACCATCTAACTATGGTGTTCTTTGCAGTATAGTACCTATAATAGGTTGCAATTACTACAACTAGTGTCGTGCTCATACAGAGAGGGCAGTTTTAGCCATTGTACCTCAATTAGTATCAGTTGCTTAACACAACGAAGAGTTGACCAATTCCAGAAGTTCATCAAGCACCTGCCTGCCGTGACTTCACGTACACTGATCAGGTGGGGAGCTAAGAGGGTACTCGACCTTTTCCAAGGGTTTCGGACTGGCTAGCGGAAAGAAGAAAGTGCCTTACTGCTTTTGTTTGTGGTAGTGCTTCCACCTTGCCACCCTATACAGCGTCTAGCATTCCCAAATGGTCACCTATCTGGTATTGGATAGGCTTATCGTTGCTTAACTTCTGTGATCTTAAGAGAACCGGTGTGTCAACGTGATTATTCAAAATTTATAGTTGTTCTATTAATACCGAGTAGCGGGACCTGTGGGAATTCCACCAGAGACTCTTTCATATGTAATATATTGATTTTGGCATTCTGTGGATGCTCAGCGTAAATGGAGATGCCCTGATATTATTGTAGCTCTTTTGTTTAAACTGTAAAAGTATTTATCAAGCTAGCAGAGGCACCCGTCATTGCCCGCTCGTAAAGAACGTTTAAGTATATATTTAATTCTTGCAGATTTCAATTATATTTTTATAGAGTTAATGTTCTAGCGATGTTTATAAATTAAAATGTTGCAAATTCAAAAATAAAAAAATTTATCCATATGACTTGGGTGCATCAGCTATAATCGAAACCGAAACCAAAACTTATGAAGAATTCTTGGTAAAATTATCTATTACAAGAAATGAAAGCACATAACAATCAAACGATAGTCACGTGACACACAAAATAGATAACACACACGCTATCCTATTAATATATAGATTACTTTAAAGATAAACCTAAGAGAGCATTACTTGTCGTTAAAGCTGGCTTGTATATTCATCACAGATAATTGTCGATGATTAGGACACAGGAAACATTACCCAAAAATAATTTTTAATTAAAAGTGACTAATGATGATTTATTACCGTTTTTAGTGTATTTTGAGTAAACACTAGAAAAGAAACTCAAGTAGTTATTTTCGTAGCAAAATCTTGATTTACAGCCTGGCTGCCATATTTGAAATAAAAATCTATTATTTTTCGCTTATTATAAAAACAGCGAGGTCGCCCAGCGTTTCCCCGATCGTAAAATACGGTTAAATAAAAAAAAAATTAAAAAACGAGTCTTAAAAAAAGAAAAAATTTCGCGTGGTAAGCGCGAGTAAGAAAGTTGAGAATTTAAAAAAATAAAAAATAGAAAACGTAATTAAAAGAAAAAAATGGCCGCGAACTTGCAAAACGAACACGTTTTCGATCGTACCACGACGACACGGATTTTATAACGTTGCAAATTTAACTTTTTAAAATGAAATCCAAAACGGCCGTTCGCGCATGTGCGATTAACAAATTTTAATTTTTCGATATTATGTGTCTGAAAAATTGCTTTTTCTAACAGTACTAGGATCATGCTGGTTTGATGCGGGTAACAAAAGTTTGTAGTGGACGAACATAGAAACACACAAACACACTAACATAGAGACAACTGACACTTATATAATAGACTTGACTACACGTAACGCCTTGGGTAAGTATTTGTTAGAGCTATGGAATAGTGAGTATACAAAATTGATGTATAAAAGTACAAGCGAGGTTGCAGAATAAAGTATAAACGCGCAAAAATTGAATGCACTCGCGCGCGAAAACAAACATGGCGACCAGCAAAAACAATACGGAATGCATTGGATAATAAAGGTCTTAACATAATTGCCCTTAGATTAAATGAAAAATATTTTATATAAGAGGAGTGTAATCCGTTGAAAAAAAAAATGAAAAAAAAAACGAAAAGAAAAAATACAAGGAGAGAGTGTACATTGTACAAGTCCACCTTATTGTGTGTGTGTGTGTGTGTGTGTGTGTGTGTGTGTGTGTGTGTGTTAACAGCCTTAAATATATGACAACTGATCAAGTTATACTTAACGGTGGGATCTTTTCAAAGCAAATCTTAAAAAATGAAAACTCCGCTCACACACACACGTTTATAAGTGCTTCTAAGTATGTTAAAATGTTTGGAACTGATATCGGACTTAAGACAGGGCGGCCATGAAATATGAGAGTTGACGAATTTTTTGAAGCCAGAAGTCACAAACCGGATGGACGGTTTAAACGCCCAAACAAGCAAGACGATTTGCATTTTATAATTATATAAGATATATATATATATATATATATATATATATATATATATATATATATATATATATATGAAATAAAATGGAGGTGGAAGGACCTGGATACTCAACGTTTCGCCCGATTTATGCGGGCTTCTTCAAGAGGGATGGTCATTGACGAGAGAGTCGGAGGATTGGGGCTATATATAATGATGGGGGAGAGCAGCGTGTTTTCCTTATGTAAATTAGATGTCATATATACATGTATATACATTTTATGAGAGAAGAACTAATTAGAGTAAACTAGTGTAGTGGATTACGTCTAAAAGATAAAGTATCGTAGAGATTAAAAATTGTGTTTGGAAATATAGCGGTGATAGATTAAATAAATAAAATGACACGAGATTACGAAAGAATCTTTTTTCTTTTTTTTTTTTTTTTTTTAATTAGAAATTTTATTTCATATCGTCGGATTTAATCCAGCTCAACAATCATATATATATATATATATATATATATATATATATATATATATATATATATATATAGAGAGAGAGAGAGAGAGAGAGAGAGAGAGAGAGAGAGATGGATAGATTTAATTCAGTTTTTTTAAGTCAACAGGATTAAATTACATTTATTTGTAAAAAGAACTTGTTAAAAGAAGTTAAAACAAAAATAGTGTTGCCTTTCTGTATGCTTTGTGGCTTTTAATATCGGACTTAAGACAGAGCGGTAGGTAAGAAGACGATGTTTTAAACCAAAAGTCACAAAGCAGATGGACGATTTAAATCTAAGTAAGCAAACAAACAAGCTGATTTGAGTTTTATGATTATATAGATTACGCAATACCCCCGGCGATTATTTTTTAGTAAGAAATGTCATACTATTAACATAAAATAACGCACACATATCAAATTCTTTAAAATATTAACCTTGTTGCCATAAGATATTTTGTCTCCCAGCTTTATATTAAGTATAAGTCCATAACATAACAATTATAAAAACAAATCATCATATCTTATGAATTCGTAGATTATATTGTTGGCATGGGTTTCCTCGATATTTTGCTAGTCAAAATTATTTCGAAAAAAGTATCGACTAGTTACGAGAGAGACCACGTGAAGGTTGCCAAGATACTAAGTGAAAGTGAGCTGATTTCGAACTCCGAATATACAGGTCGTTAACCACTTTATCACCGTTACATCACATGAGAAGAAATAATGGACGAAATACGCGTTATTTAAAGTTGACAACGTATAAACCCCGTTAATGTAACATTATGCAAAACATTAATAACAATAGTGTTTACTAACAATTAGCCAAAACATACATATCTAAAAGTTTCTTCAAACTTTCGTTTAATGAAGGGAGATAATTTACAGGTGCCATGGCACGGAGTGTATTTCGAGAATTCGTTATTCGTTTTATTTTATAAATTATAATATTATAGTTATTCTGGACTGCTGTTTAATTTTAGGTGTTATTCTCACTACGTTTTGGCCGATGTAATCCCAAATCTTATGCAGATGCATCCTGTCGAACTTGGGAATATTTACGTCGTTCTCGGAAATAACTGCTAAGTAATAATTCTAAGTGAAAACCTTATACAAGTTGAGACGATACTATGAATGCAATTGCGAATAGGTCAGACTTCTACGAGGTCATGGTGGATGGAACGAGAACAAGCTACCCTGCGGGAATAAAGAAAGATCATGTTCGAAATCTGTACAGATTTCTGAGTCGACATAGAGATTGCTGAGTTAGATGAGATGCACTTGAAGAAGGTTGGGGTTACGTCGGCCGAATTATTGTAAGAATAAAATCTAAGGAAAGAATAGTAAATAAAATCAAGAATACAAGAATTCAATTTCACTGGCAATAGTTATAAAATGCAACAAATCACGCGAAAAGCAGATAAAAGATAATGTAAATTTATATACAATCTGACGCTTTGCTCAATATCAATTAAAACCTGAAGCCAATGGCATTTTCATTACCTCGTCTGGTAGGCTCTTCTATTAAGCAGAAAACGAACAGATAATGATTTTTATCTATTTAGATTAAAGCGTAGATTGTCCTTTTTGCTGGGCCTTGCAGTATCCACATCCTGGCGCAGAAATTAAGTAAATACTTCTCGAAAAGTAGTTTAAACTCCATTTATGATAATGTAAGCCGGTATCTCGTCCCTTTGTTCCATCCGCTGATCATATGAAAAGTTATAATTAAAAAATCAGCAACCATTATGCATCCGGTGTTGCCTTGACCAGTTTGGAAATCTGCCGGTTTACTATGATTTCTGGCAGTTTGTTTTATAGTCAAACAAACTGCTTGATTTTTCGTTTACATCGTTTCGGACGTTACGCTGTTTGATATTCAGATGAAACTGCAATTGTAACATTTTAATTAAAAAAAAACGTTAACGAAAGAGAAACACATACTCTTACACATAAACGCCCATTTGGGCAAATGTGTGTTATCTCTAGTGAGCGATGAAAAACAATAAATTAATAAGTCTTTTACATACGTGTAAGGTCTGATCCCCAATCTTTAACCGTTCTTTTTTCACGTGTGTGGCTGTTGTACCTGTGTAGTTGCATCGTCTATTGAGTGTTGATCAGTTGTTTAACTCAGGCAAATAAAATTCATGCATGAAAAGGGAGAGAAAGTTCGTTCACAAAAGGAGAAACTAAAATTAATTTCTTTGGAAAAATAAGCTAAAATTTATTCTTTCTTACTTAATTTTCATACTTGGTTGACGAACGGACAGAACCGAAGAAATATTCACTTAGATTCTTACATTGTTATCACGTTTGACTTTATCGCTTCCTCGACTCCAACTGCCTCGACGTTCGTGTTGTCTTGAACACGTACTGTCCTTATGTAATATCATCGACACCTGCTTCTAGCGTGTTTTTATTTGGGCAAACCCTTGACTCATTTCCCTTCAATCACACTATATGAACTGGGTCTATTCCCGTTGACGATCGGTTGAATTTACACGTGGTTTACGAGTTAATATTAGTTTGATACTAGTTAGCATAATCTCTACTTACTGACGTAAGATACCGATAAATAACATAATGCGGAGTGAGGTTATTTCAGTTCAGTAGATTAAATAAATAGTTTGATTAAAAATTCAGGAAACGTTAACGACTACGAGACAAATCACATAAAGGGTGCAGAGGAACAACGATCGAAACATTGTGAATAGACCAATGACAAAGAAGACGACACGAGTCTTAATCGAAATTTGGAATAAAATATAAATGATGACTGCTTAATCTCAGAACTTCTGTCACATAATACCTATGTTTTTTCTTCATTTTTGTTCTATTTTGTTGAGACCTACGCGTCAGAGTCAAACTAGTGTCCATTCTTTGTTGATGCAATGTGTAAACTGACGTTCAAAGAATATTAATTTGATTACATGTAAACATTTTCAACAAATAAAAATAAGTTTCAAAATATATGTAAAAAAATTATGGTTTGAATTGCAAAAGCTGTAACGAGAGAAGTTGCATATAAAATATAAACACGGGTTTCAATACTAAAAATGAATTTTTAAAAAGCGACTAACGTAAGTGGACAGTTGGAACTCAATGTGTCGTCTATGTGACAGTTAAAAGTCAATTTTGATTAAAAGAAAGACTATGTATATTTTAGCAGAATGCCAAAATAGCCCAGATTTAATTACAAAATTGGTTATAAAAGCTTTAAAACAGAATCAGATCACGATATGTGCATTTATTTATGGTGCTATGATACTAGTAATATTTATACCCAAAAGTTTTAGGGATTTTTAAAAAATACACACACACACACACACACACACACACACACACACACACACATATATATATATATATATATATATAACAAGAAAATAGGAAATAAGTTTATCAACAGAACAAAGTATATGAAATTGTTCAACAACGTACACTAAAAGCAACTGGAATAGTATTGTAAATCAAGATTTGTCGGAAAAATACCGGACATAAGAATAGATATATTAGAGACAGCTTCTGGGAAACCTCGAGCAGTGGCAATGAGTTTTGAGATAATTTAGGACAGATATGAACAGTTGATCGACAGTTTTGGGTTTGGGACGCTTCATGACAATTTTTAGTTGAGGAGAGTGGTGAATGGAACACAATTGAAAGCATGTTGAAACTTGGATCAGATCGAGATGAGCGGATATCAGCTGACGAACACGACAGAAGACAAAACCGTGGCCCTTAGCGTTCAGAATGTCGGTTGGGTCATACACACACCCAGAGTGAAAAGTGTCGGAATTTGGGAGTTCTGCTTTAGTTTATTTTTATACTTGTGAACCCGTGCGCTCCTCATGCCAGCCGCCAATATAAGAGACAACGGCACAACTAGAAGAAAAGACGTAGGAGGATAAGAACGCTGAAAAGTCACTGGGTTCCATGTTTGTTATCCAGCAGGGTAAGTTGTGGTCGCGTAAGTGTTCAGAAATCAGAACTCGGTAATTAGTAGAAACAAAACATAGCAGTTACAACAAATAGAGCGTGTGATTATTAGTGTGTGACAACAGAATATTCTTTTATTTCTTTTGACTATCCAGTATATATCTGACACAGTAGAACGCGGTCAATCAACGCGAGAACCACATTAGTCTATATAAAAACATATAAGATATTAACAGAGTCAAAACAATGAAAAGAATATGCTGTTGTCACATCTCTAGTGATTATACGTCAATCCGACTGCCAAGTGTCTATGATTTGTGCATCACCGTCGAGACACATATTATCCCGTTGTTATAGTAAATGGAATGGTTCATTATGATCTGTAAGGTGGGGCACAACAATTACATTAATAGATAAAGCTAGTCTTATATAGGAAAAATAATCTTTTTATAGAATAATTCTTTCATGCTATTTACATTTAATCGTTTTAAATGGTACAATGTCATTTTTTGTGGTAGAAATTTGAACATCTGCAAGGAATGGTAGTGAAGGAAATAAGTTTCAAGATGACTGTGAAGAATTTTCGTGGTTACAATTTTAAAAAATGAGAAAAGATATTCAAATAAAAAAGAAAATGTTTTTTTTTCAACTCCCATGCGTGTGAACGCATCTCCATTAACGCAAGTTCCTAATTAACTAAAATCCACCCAACACACACAACTACGGCGAAATAAATACAGCATTCCGCCGATACGATGAGAGAAAACCAATTAGCAGTCTTCTGAAAGACAAGGAAACAAAGGCGCTATCACTGCGTCTTAATTTTTGTATTGCAATGAAGTTTTACGTTACACCTTATGCAATTTATAAGCATCAAGAGGTTTGCTTTCAACAACTTTAAGTTGTTTTTAGTCAGCAACTTCATTTATTTGTACTATTTGAAGCTTTAAGGTTGCACTTATTTGCGAAAATGACGTTTAACTGCGCATCTGTATGATATTTCGGAATTTCAAATAAGTTACTGAGTTGAAAAAGTGTATAAAAATAACAACTAAGAACTATAAAAACGAACTTCTCAACCAGAGCATCGTATATATTTACAAAGGCAGACCGCGCCATGTAGAAGTATAAATGTTATGTGAACACACAGGTCACAGTTCTCTGCTAAACATCATCTCAAAAAGTAGTTCTTACCGTTGCGAGTGGGAATATCCCTTGTTTAGAGTGAAAAAGAGTAAATAAAAATGTTAAAGACTTTTTGGAATTTCTGTTGACGTCACATGAATGTGTAAACTAAATAATAAAGACAATGAGAGAGGGAGAGAGAAGCAAAGACCGGAATGAAATCTACGTGATCTTATCTCTAAAATTTGAACGGTAGATTTTCAAATTAAACGTTCTGGCATCATATTTCGGAATTTTGTACATGACGATTTATATTTGCATTATTTAATTTATTCTTAACTTATTCGGACGCTTATTGCTGAACTCCGCAATCTTTAATTTTTTTTTTTTTACACGGTTGTCACCACTTATCAAGGCCCGGAAGCCACTCAGGGATAAGGGTTATTGCAAGTACGTTAGTGTGGATATTTAATGCAGTGTTTACTTAAGAGGGCGGTTCATTAGGAATTTGTTAATGTTGGACTTGAAGACATCCAAGTTGTAGTCAGGTGGGAAGCAGGCAGACGGAACAGAGTTCCACAGGCGTGCAGTTCTAAGAAAGAAGCTTTGTTCATGGAATCCACGTTTTGATTTAGGCACAGATAAAGAGTGGGGGAAATTTTTCACAGTGGATTCAGCTAGACGGGTGTTTTTCGTGAAAGATTGGCGAGGGGGGGGCAGAGATTGGAGTTTAAACTTTGGAATCTGGACGTAAATTCAAATGGATGTTTTTATTCAATCAACGCTGGTGGTAAATTGTTTATGGGATCAAAATCCTGGCCATTTTTTTTAGAATTAAAACTATTTTCTTTCTTTCCATTCATATGAATTAAACATATTTTGTCTAACTCTTGTTTTGTGTTATCTATACACGCGGACAACGCCGGGTAAGCCCGCTTGTTTTATAATATATCTGTTGTAAATCACTTTTTATTTAAGATATTGTTCTTTATTAAGCACGATAAAAAGTTTAATGTATCAGTTCTTGTTTACTCTGTTAATCTGAGTATGCTTTACTGTCCACAGTCAGTCGAAAAACTGATCAGAAATACAATCTATAATAAATAATAGTTACCAAAGACAAGATAAGTAACTCTTCTACCTAACTGAATGGATATTAGAGATTTTACTTAATGCAAAATATTTAATGGGTTCGAAAAACAAGCATTTTCAAAGAGTACGAGACAATAAAAATAATTGCGTAGCAAATACATATTTTTTTTCTAATCGCGTACACCTTAAGCTGGCTTGTTTTTTGTAATCGATTAAAAATTTTACATTTTAGTAAAAACACTAAAAACCTACTTAGTTAGATAGAAGAGTAACTTATCTTGCCTTTGGTATCATTTATTTGTTTTTTTTTTATTTTGACCACTTTTTCGAAGGCTTGTGGATAGTAAAACATATCTGCTAATGTTATTATATCGAATAAACATGTTATGGATGACCAGACAATATTTTCGTTGTTGAAAACATCCAATAAATGCCTGCTTATTTGTTTAAATTCTCATCAGTTCTGCGTTAGTTTTATTCATATATTCGTATATATTAAGAACATTTTAAATAGTTTTCATTGATATGTCGAAATTATGCACACACACACACACACACACACACATACATATATATTTTGTAAATGCTCCATATTTCGGGTTAAGCATATTGAGCAGTGAAATAACAAATTGCCACTAATGTATAATGTAATGTTTTTTTTGTGGGGGGTGAGGGGGGGGGACAAATAGAGGGTAAGCGTTTGAACAATGTTTGATCATTGTAGTCTCACATACTCATCTTAAAAGCCAAATAGCTTAATTGTTAGAAGCGTCGAAGATGCCGGGTGTTTGTAGGTGTGTGTTGAGCAAAAAAAAGTTATGGTAGGCAGGCAGGCTCGAACCCGTGACGCGAAGAATGAAAAGAAAGTGGAGGTGTGTCTAAAGGTGTTTTTTGAGCAAAAAAAAAAAAAGAAAAATTGCTAGCGCAAAAAAAATTAAAAATAGGAGTAGTAAGCAGGCTCGAACCCGTACCACGAAGAAGGAAAAGAAAGTGAGAAAAAAACATGACGTGTTAGCTGTTGCGCCCATCGGCAAACCGGAAGTAACGTAGGTTTAAATTAAGGTTAGACAATCGAAAAGAGGCGATGACCTTCGAAAATATCGGCAAAAAGCGACCTCTCCCAGTATGAAAAGTGTCCAGTTGAGGGTGAATGAATTAATGTTTTTGGCCAATTTTTCGATAGTTGTCGTCCGAAAGGTCGAGCTTCAAACGATACTGATCTCCTGTAAATTTGTCACAACCGTCGAAAGTTTTAGGCATACATACATGCATACATACATTTAAATAGACAGGTGAGATTTATATTATGGACTATCCGGGGTGCCCGGCGTTTCCCGGTTGTTTGGAGGTGTGTATTAAGCAAAAATTAAAAAGAAGTTGGTAGTAGGCAGGCAGGGTCGAACCCGTACGGTGAAGGAGGAAAATAACGTAAAAAAAACGCGACGTCTTTGCTGTTGCACCCATTGCCAAACCGGAAGTGACGTAGGTTTAAATTAAGGCTAGACAATCGAAAAGAGACGATGACTTTCGAAAATGTCGACGAAAATCGACCCTTCTCTATAGAAAAGTGCGGTTGAAGGGATAATGTTTTTAGCCAATTTTTCGATATTTGTCGTCCGAAGGACCGACCTTCAAAATGCTAACGACCGCGTGAAAATCTATCGCCTCTGTAGAAAGTTTTAGGCAGACATACAAACACACATACATACATACATACATACATACATTTAAATAGACAGGCTGGATTTATATTATAGATTATAATTATTTTAGGATTAGTAGTAGTAGTAGTAGTAGTAGTAGTAGTAGTAGTAGTAGTAGTAGTATAGTGATTTACTTTATTATTATTATTATTATTATTTTTAATAATAATAATAATAATAATAATAATTATTATTATTATTATTATTATTATTATTATTTATTTATTTACGGTAGTATTTTTCTTTTTACGACAACCGAACCTACTCAAAGTCTTTTGGACGCTTATAAAATAGACATGTCTTCGTTATGTCAAATCAATTGAAATAATGCACGTTTAACCTTTAAGCCTTAATGATGGCTATTCGTTTGCAAATGTCACAAAAGTCGGCCATACAGGTTTTACTTTCACTGCATTGTTTGTGGGTCGCGCATTACATGCTTCATCTTATTTTGTTCGATATTGCCACAATTCAAACAAAAACAGGAATTTAGAGCTTGACAGAGTGTCCCTCACAGCTTTAAGCACGATGTTAGCCCACATAACCACGTTGATACATCGGTTCCCGTTAGATCACTGGAGTTAAACAAAGCTGAACCTAGTCAGTACTAAAGATGGTGATCATTCGATAATATCACGTGCTCTATGTGCTTTTTGCTTATATCAGAATTGATTCCAGTCTTTCTGGACTACTTCCCGTCACTCGGATCAAACAGTATCGACTCAGAAACGGAGTTGTTAGTGATTGCGCAATGTTTGCTTCACAATTCAGGCATAGAGAAAGACTTTTTAGAAGCACATGTGTGTGCGAAAAGACTTTTTAGAAGCACATGTGTGTGCGAAAAGATTTTTGCAAGAGATGAAATACGTGGGTTTGGAAGAAACAATAAATAAATACATTTCATTTGCACTAAAAAAAAAATCGGAGTTTTATTTCTTTCATTTTTTGTTTGTTTGTTTGCTTGCTTGTTCCTTTGTGACGGTACCAGACAACATGTGTGCCTGAGAGGTTTGAAATGTAACGACACAGTAAAAAGTAACGGCCATGTTACAGTTGTCCTACTCTATTTTTAAATTACATCGTCGGCTTCTTATATTTTATTAATATTTTATGGAAATTGCCCCAGAAAGGATATGAATCCACTTGATGTAAAAAGCTAAGCAGATTAGTACTTCAAGTCAAAAATTTGCTAACAATAAGAGTTAGATGGGATAGATTCTGACCCAGAAAACAGCAATTCTTACCTTTTGTCAGAAACATCGCTTCTGAAATGTGAGGACTAAATGATAAAATAATGGAGGCGAGAGTTATGCGGCTACGAAAGTAAACTCAAGATCTACTTTTTACTCCCCTAATATATATATATATATGTATGTGTGTGTATGTGTGTGTTTGTATGTGTGTTTGTGTGTGTGTTTTTGTGTATGTATGTATGTATGTATGTATGTATGTATGTATGTATGTATGTATGTATGTATGTATGTATGTCTATATTTTTATACATTCTATCTGCCTCCTTAATACCAGTCGGGTCATGTTAATAACTATGGTTCTTAATATTTTAGATGACGTATAGACTGTGCTCTGTGCAGTGCAGAAAACGCATCCTCGGTATAATCCTTCGTATTGCTCTCTAATAAATATCGCTTTGTAGAATTGGCGCTGGTTTTGAAGCGCTCTGATGCACGTGATTTCAAAGTCCGAATATATCTTAGAAGTGTTGGCAAATTATCATCTTTAATCATTGAGTAGTACACCGCATATAATCAGCTTCACACCAAAAATGAACATTGTAAATAAACAAAGCTGAATGAATTGTGGGGCAATTTTAAGCGAAAATATAGATTTAAAATAATTCGTAATTTATTGAAGTTATTCATAAATATTTATTTTATACTGATAAAGCCAAATTCAAAGAATTGTGAACTAATAAATCAAGCCAAATCATAGATACATATATGTGTTGGTTTGATTTATTAGTTCACAATTCTTTGAATTTTGCTTTATCAGTATGAAATAAATATTTATTAATAACTACAACGAAATGTGTCTTATGAGAACCAAATACACAACTGAAAACGTGAAATTATTATAAGAATATAACTGCTTAAATGTGTTTTGATATACATTTAAATTTTCCTGGCACAATATAAGAATTGGTCTAAATAATTTTGTATAAAATATATTGATAGAAAATACAAGTTCAAACGAATCCAGCAATATGAATCACATAACGATACATATCTTCCTAGATGGAACAATTTATCATTCAAAAATATCGATCTCTGTTTTGGCAATATCAGGCTACGTCATTGATATGAACAGCTAGGAGTTTGATTTATGACGTACTCGCTCTAATCACAATAAAGTGAATCCTTATCTCAGTGTTACCAATGACCTTTTTTTACTTTTTATTCGCTTTTTGTTCTCTCTCTCTCTCTCTCTCTCTCTCTCTCTCTCTCTTCTTACAACTCTTACAGTTTTGTTAGACTACATCGTTTGATTGATGTTTATTATTCGTATTATTTGGACTTCGAGACTACTACTCCTATTTTGAATGTTATTTTCACAGCGTTTCAGCCGATGTAACCCTCGAACTTCTTGAGC
Organism: Euprymna scolopes; assembly: GCF_053919585.1. Classification (NCBI taxonomy): domain Eukaryota; kingdom Metazoa; phylum Mollusca; class Cephalopoda; order Sepiida; family Sepiolidae; genus Euprymna; species Euprymna scolopes. The sequence goes on from NC_136486.1 coordinate 13,275,160, forward strand.
TGTATCTTTTCTAACGTTATTTTTTTTTTATCTCGAGAATCTGCGTTTAATCCATGAGGGTAGCATGTTCTTGTTTCATCAGCTATAGCTGGATAAAAACCGCAAGTAATTCGTAATTGTATTTAAGTGTCGCCCGCACTTAGGATAAAACCTTCAACTTTGTGGTCCCATGGTGTAGTGCATAAAATTTGCCCTGTAGTTAATCGATACTGATGAAACATGTTTTCCTGAATGTCAAATCCTTCTTAAGATTACTTTCCGTATTTCAGACGTTTAAGAGAATCTTAGTTCGACTATATTTCGGAAATATTTCATACAATAGAGACAAATAAGGCACAGGTAAGATTTTGACTGATCCATTCGTGGTAAAGTAACTTATGTTCTTATATATATATATATATATATATATATATATATATATATATGTTATTATTATTATTATTATTATTATTATTAAATAGAAAATGTGGACATCAGCTTTTTATCTTAAAGCTATTTCATAGCTACTTCATTGGTTAAGTTCGTAGCTCTCCAATTGAAAATACCACTCCCCGAATAAGAAAATGTAGTAACTATTTATTTATATGTAGATTAAAAATAATATTATATATATATTTATATGCGTAAATAAATAAATAATAATATACACAATAATATTATTAAAACATTACAGATAAAAACTATTCTTTGATATGTTGTATTGTATAAGAATAAAAATGCATGATGAAAAGCTTAAGTATATAAGCCCACTATTAATTTGTTTGTAAACAAACGTATGGTAAGCGACGAGCAGGTGTAGATTTAATATACATTCGAGGAGAAATATTTACAGCACTGATTCGTGTCCCGACTGTTAAAACAGCCGCCGACTGTCAATTCGACGATTGTAGGTCCGATCCACGGCTGGGGATAGGTGTATGACTAGTCGCACTGATGAGTTGTTATACAACGAAACAATACTGTATGTGATGGCATATATATATATATATATATATATATATATATATATATATATATATATATATATATGAAATAAAATGGAGGTGGAAGGACCTGGATACTCAACGTTTCGCCCGATTTATGCGGGCTTCTCCAAGAGGGATGGTCATTGACGAAATAGTCGGAGGATTGGGGCTATATATAATGATGGGGGAGAGCAGCGTGTTTTCCTTATGTAAATTAGATGTCATATGTACATGTATATACATTTTATGAGAGAAAAAACTAAATTAGAGTAAACTAGTGAAGTGGATTACGTCTAAAAGATAAAATATCGTAGAGCTTAAAAAAATTGTGTTTGGAAATATAGCGGTGATAGATTAAATAAATAAAATGACATGAGATTACGAAAGAATCTTTTTTTAAATTAGAAATAATTGAATTGGGATAAAATAGCGCAGTAACTTAAAAGATGGTGTCTAAAAATAAGAATAGGAGGTGATAAAATGGAGTCTAAAATAGATAATGATAAAATACAGTAAATAAGTAAAATAAAAATAAAATTAAGTGAAATTACGATTTTTTTTTTTTGTATCGCGTTTAACCGGTGTCTAAGTTGTTTTCTTTAATAATTATTTTTGACAGAAAGGGAGCAACGTGGAAAAAACCTTTTCTTTGCTTAATTATATTGCTGGAATGGGAGATTATAGCTGACTCAATTAAACGTCGTGTGGATCTGTTATGTATGTGTTTAAGGAAAGTTGCTTTGTTAAAATCAAACTGGTGGTCGTTTTCCATGATGCGACAAAATATGGTGTTGAGTGTATTGTTGTTTTTTACATCTCTTTTGTGTTCATATATTCTTTTATTTAAATTACGTTGAGTTTCTCCTACGTATATTCTTCCACAGTCAAGGCAGGGTATGGAATATATTCCGGCTTTGGTGTTAATGTTGGTATTAGTTATAATTTTACGTGTTAGATCCCTAATTGTTAAAGAGTTTAGTTTTGTTATTTGAATGCCTGTCTTATTTAGGTTCTTATAGATTGTGTCGTTGTTTTTATTAGTTGGTAATGTTAATTGTCTGTTGTGTGTCTGGCTATTTAGGGAATGGTCTCGGTTTCGGTTATGGTAAATTTTTAGTGCTTTTCTTTTTGTATTTGCCAAAAAATGTTGAGGGTATTGCAAGTTCATGAATGTACGTTCGATATACTCAAATTCTTCCACGATGTATTCTTCACTGCATATTCTCAGGGCCCTAAGAAAAAATCCTATTAGAATACCTCTTTTTACTTTATCATCGTGATGAGAGTAAAAGTGTGTGTAATCATTTTTATTCGTGACTTTCCGATGGACTTTAAAACTTAGATGATCATTGTTATTTATGATATTGATGTCCAGAAAAGGTATGGAGTGGTTAATTTCTCTTTCATACGTATAGTTAATAGTGGGTTGAATCTTGTTTAATTTATCAGTGATATTCTCTATTTTGGAAGATATAGAGAGAAAAATTAAAATATCATCAATATATCTATAGTAGGAGGTGCCCTTGGGCAATTTATATTTCATGGGTCCGGTTTCTATGAATTCTAAAAATAGACATGCCAAAACCCCACTTAGAGGGTTACCCATGGGCAGTCCAAATTTTTTTTTTTTTTTAATCTCTACGATATTTTATCTTTTAGACGTAATCCACTACACTAGTTTACTCTAATTTAGTTTTTTCTCTCATAAAATGTATATACATGTACATATGACATCTAATTTACATAAGGAAAACACGCTGCTCTCCCCCATCATTAAATATAGCCCCAATCCTCCGACTCTCTCGTCAATGACCATCCCTCTTGAAGAAGCCCGCATAAATCGGGCGAAACGTTGAGTATCCAGGTCCTTCCACCTCCATTTTATTTCATATCGTTGGATTTAATCCAGCTCAACAATCATATATATATATATATATATATATATATATATATATATATATATATATATATATATATATATATAAAGTAATAGCTTTCTTGTGTGTGTTTGTCTGTGTGTACAACTCCCTATGATCAAAGAAATATAAAGTGTCTGTAGTGCGTGTACACCTCTCCTGGTCAAGAAATATTAATGCCCATTGTAGGATACTTCTGTCAAAGGAGACAGTATTTATTTGCTTCCCCACTGAGCAAATTAGGCACAGGGCCGTTTTTAATGTGGAGAGAGAGGAAGGGGGAGAGAAAGGGGGATCCTGCTCCCGAGAGGTGGGAAATGGGAGCTGGATAGTAACTGTGGTCTGTAGGGTGATCCCTACCTTGACCAAGTTCAGATATGTGGGGTTGATATTTATTTGCTGCCCACATCAGCAAAATGTGGCACAAGGCCGGAAAGTGGGAACCCCGCAGGCTCCCCTAAAGGAGGGGCACTCCTGCAATTTTAAAAATTGCCTGAGTAACCCCGTCGGCATTCCCCGGTCGGGGCGCCTCAAGCAGCAAGCAATAAACTTGCCCCACCGGAAAGCCCGGTGGCAAGGCCTGGGAGGGTGGACCTCCTAGGTATTACCCAGGCGGTGTACCTCAGTCCCACAGGTGCTGGGCCGGTTCCCGGCCCCTCACCTGTTGGGCTGAGTGTCAAGTGACGAATCCTTGACTTGACTGGTCAGATATGTGGGGTTACCCCACATATGGTCTTTGCTAGTCATAGCTAGTCTTTGCTTGCAGCATCTGTCGGAACAGATACTACACTTTGATCCCGGCCAAATCTTCTCATCACATATACATCGACTGAGTTATGGTTATTAGCATATCACATTAAATTAAATCATTTTAAATAATTAACTCGATTATATTACTTATTCGACATAATAGCCTCGTTAATACTGTACTATTTAAAAATATAATTTAAAATGTAATTATTTAGTTTATTTCCATTTCAATTTATATTTTATTTAACTTAAATTTACTTATTATTATCGTAAATCTAAAACCTTTTAATTTTCAAACCAGAAAACCAAGGGGAATAACTGTGATAGTTTAATTCTTTGAGCACCTTATTTAATATTTTCTATAGTAGATTTGCTTTCATTTCGAAATATTCTTCTAAGTTGAATTATTATTTTTATTTTTAATTCGGAGGTAATTTTTTTCTCTTATTCTTAATTTTTAAGTAAACTTTTGGTACTCATGCAGAGAGTGAAATCAGAGTCCACCCGCTTTCTCCGGAACATGACGCCAACAGCCGGAGTAAATCGAGCGTCGCTGAGGAAATTAAGACGAGCGTTGCCGATGAAAGCATAACAAGAAAAGAAAACCTACCTTAAATTTTAAATTTTATTAACTGTAAAGAAAATTTTATAATCATATTTTTTGTTTTGTTTTGTTTTTGATATATATATATATATATATATATATATATATATATATATATATATATATATATGGTACTCATGCAGAAATAATAACGTTATTCATTAACTCATGCTGAAATAATAACGTTATTATTTAAAAAGCCATTCTTAGCATGGGGAGGGTGTTTTGTACCTATTTTGTATTTTAACCTTACAATTGAATAAAAAACATATCATAAAACTTTAACTAAACGTGGACATACGATTTAAAAAATAGCGCGGATCTCTCTCTGCATTAACACCGTATATTTTTAGGTCAATGTCAAGTTTTTTTCCAACTCCTCAAAAAACTTTAAAATGACGACTTTTATAGGTTTTCGGTGTTTTTTTTTTTGTTGTTTGTTTTTTTCTTTTTACAAGGTAGTCACCACTTATCAAGACCCGGAAGCCAATCGGAGATGAGGGTTATTGCGTGTACAGTACGTTAATGTTGAGATTTGATAAAGTCCTTGTGGTATTTATTTGCTTCCACACGAAAGCAAATTAGGTACGAGGCCGTTTTTAATGTGGGGGAAAACCAGCTCCCCCCAAATGTAGGGTAAAAATGGATGTTACCAAAAATAATAATTGTCCCAGTATAGAGGGTTTCCCCTTCATTGACTGGTACAAATTACCTTAAGTGCAGCATCTGCAGAACAGATACTACACTTTGATCCCGGCCCGAAGGCCAAGAACAACAGGTGTTTATTTGCTCCCCCACCGAGCAAATTAGGCACAAGGCCGATTTTTAATGTGAGGAGTGAAGGGAAATGGGGACCAACTCCCCGGGGAGTAGGGGAATTGGATAGTGACAATTGGTATGAAGGGTTGCCCCTACATTGTCCAAGGTCTTATATGTGGGGTTTCCCCCACATATGGTTTTTGATTGCAGTATCTGCCGTAACAGATACTACACTTTGATCCTGGCCCGAAGGCCAAGAACAACAGGGTATTTATTTGCTCCTCCACCGAGCAAATAAGGCACAAGGCCGATTTTTAATGTGAGGAGTGAAGGAAAAATGGGGACCAACACCCTGAGAGTAATGGAGCTGGATATGGTATGAAGGGTTGGTATTTATTTGCTTCTCCACTGAGCAAATTAGGCACAAGGCCGTTTTTTAATGTGGAGAGAGAGGGAGGGGGAGGGAAAGGGGACCAGCTCCCGATGGGTGGGAAATGGGAGCTGGATAGTGACAATTGGAATGAAGGGTTTCCTCTATATTGACCAAGATCTTATATGTGAGGTTTTCCCCACATATGGTCTTTGCCTGCAGTATCTGCCGGAACAGATGGTATTTATTTGCTCCCCCACTGAGCAAATTAGGCACAAGGCCGTTTTTAATGTGAGGTAAAAACCAGCTCCCCTAAAAGTAGGCAAAAAGGGGGCACTCTGGTTACCAAAAATAATAATTGTCCCAGTATAGAGGGTTTCCCCTCCATTGACTGGTACAAATTATCTTAAGTGCAGCATCTGCCGGAACAGATGGTGTTTATTTGCTCCCCCACTGAGCAAATTAGGCACAAGGCCGTTTTTAATGTGAGATAAAAACCAGCTCCCCTAAAAGTAGGCAAAAAGGGGGCACTCTGGTTACCAAAAATAATAATTGTCCCAGTATAGAGGGTTTCCCCTCCATTGACTGGTACAAATTATCTCAAGTGCAGCATCTGCCGGAACAGATACTACACTGTGATCTTGGCCCGAAGGCCAAGAACAACAGAAAAAAGGCAAGCCTCTTATCTATTTATTGCCTTGTTAGGTGAAAATGTTAGGAAAAAAATTAAAAAAGAAAAAGAAAACTAGTGTCAAATTCGCCAGCATACATTGTCTGTTTTCCATCTCTCCATAATTATGTCCTGACGAAACAGAAATAGTATAATAGCATAATACGAACTTTAATTTAAAACCATGTAGATTAGTAAAGTACAATTATATTTGCATTTATATTTGCATATTATCTGAACTAAAAAATACGCGTTTTTTTTTCTCTTTTCTTCTAAAGTATGCATTACTTCTAACTAAAGTTAAAACATACCCCTAAAGGTATCACTTCTTAACTAGCTTTTAAAACGAGTTAAGAATAACCAGACTTTTCAATTTGATAAAAGTTCCATTATAGCATATGGAGCTATAACGGTTTAACATCCCAACTCGACCTAGATAAAGGCAAAATGTATCCATGCATTAACATGGGAGGCGAGACTATCCTTAAGTACTATCCTAAGCCGGGAATCGGGCAACGGACTTATATTAAGTAGATATTAATAAGTTCTTCTCACCTTTTTTTATTTTATTTTATTTTATTTATTCTCCCCCCCCCAATGGAGAGTTAATAATGCATGTGGATGTGTTATCGGCAGCTCCAGTAACTCTCGCTTCTCCTTTTTTGGCCTTCAGTCCTCATTTCCAATGAATCATTTTTCTGACAAAGGGTGAAGAAAAAGCTGCTTTCCAGGTCGGTAGTACTTTGTAAAGAGTAGCCTGAGATGTCGGAAAATGTCTGTTTCTATGTCTATCCTTATGGTCATGTCACTAGTAAAGGTGCTGGAGGTAAACGTTTCATCTGGGTTGACGTTACCCGCCTGATAATCAGGGACCCGAACCTTGGATTAACCACTAAGGAGGCTGTTCTATCAGCAGGTGCAAAGTACCGGGTCTGCTGTATTGTCATTTGGTGAATGGATTCTGGACCATGCAGTAGCTACTGGTAGGGCCTCTCGATGCCATACTAGTGGGTAATTGTTGTGGCTTTACCTTATCATGTGCCACAAAAAAATTCTTGCCTTTTCTCTCTTATTTCCCCTCTCTGGCCTGCTCCAACGAAGTCTACCGACCTGCTCCACAAATCCCAAAACCCCAACAATCATGACAAATCTCCAAAAAAGAAACACAAATAAACCTAGAACCCAATACTCCAACGTAGACCCATACTACCAGGTCTCCTTCTCCAACATCAGGGGTCTGCGTTCCAACTTTCCAGAGGTTGAAACACAATTACAGCAGACGAAACCGGACATATTCTTTTTAAGTGAAACTGGCATAGGGCCAACCACTTCTCTAGACGAATTCATGATTAAAGTATACTCCGAGTTTACATTTAAATCTGACCCCCAAGATCGCCATGGGTATGGAATATGTGCCTACATCAAGGATGGCTTTCCATGTGGTAGGGATATCTCCAGAGAAGACCGTAATTTACCTTATATGTGCTTCCGGGTTGCACTTACTAACACCACTGCATTTATATTTGCCCTCTATCGCCCCCACAACAGTGGGGTTACTATCTTTAAGAGCATATCTGAGAAAATTGACCACATCCTGTCCGCTCATCCTTCGGCTAACATTCACATTTGTAGTAACTTCAATGTCCATAATGTGGAATGGCTGACCCACTCAAATAAAACCGATGACGAGGGGAGATTTTGTCATGATTTTGCCATTGCCTATGACCTCAATCAGATTGTTTACGAACCCACCCGCTTCCCCTGAGCTGTGCCCATGTTCCGTTTTATCTCCTCTGGAATCCTCTGACCACTCCGTTGTATCAGTAAAGATAAAAATGAAATGTAATAGGTCTTCAGACGTACCTCTCCACCGTACTGTATATCGATACTCTATGGCTGACTGGGAGAGCTTCCGTACATTCATATCTGACCTACCTCTGCATTCCATGTTTAAAAAGGATGTGTCCTCTATAGTATCAGATCTGACCGAATGGTTAATTGGATGCATAGACCGATTCATACCATCCAAAAAATCCGAGCAAAAACCTAACAGCCAGCCATGGTTCTCCCCTGAATATGCTGCTGCCATCGCGCACAGAAATCACTTTTTCCATAGTTACCAACGTAATAGATGTACCGAGACTACAGCTGCTTTCAGGACTGCCAGCAACCACTGTAAAAGAGTAATAACACATGCAAGAGAGCTATATGCTAAGTCTGTTAAATCCAAAGTAGCTGAGCAGCGGCTTGGTTCCCACCAGTTCTGGCAAATAACAAACAGGATCTTGAACAGAAGCGTGTGTTCTATCCCAACTATCATCAATGGTCATCTCGTCAGCATCAGACAAGGCCAGACTATTTGCCAAGAACTTTGCAGCTAATTCTACCCTATGGGACAATGACCATCAACTCCCTGTATTTCATCCTATAACAGACAACACGCTATGCAACATACAAATATCTGTGCGTGAGTTCGCCAAGCTAATCAAGAATCTAGATTCCAGTAAAGCAACTGGTCCTGATGGCATTCCAGTTATAGTGCTGAAAAAACTCCAACCAGAACTTGCCTCCATACTTACAAAACTGTTTAAGCGTTGCCTTAAGGAGAAGTGCTTTCCAACGCCCTGGAAAATCTCATCAGTATGCCGTGGATTTAAGAATTCAGGTGAAAAGTTATCTCCCTCTTAGTACAGACCAATAAGTCTCCTGTGTGTCATGAGTAAGTTGTTGGAATCCATATTAAATAAAGAAGTAGTCAACCACCTCAACAGAAACAACCTTCTTAGTGACATGCAATATGGTTTCCGCTCTGCAAGATCTAACGCGAATGTGCTAACGGTTATATATAGGATTAGTGAATCTCTTGCAAAGGTTTCCTTTTCAGGGCAATTGCTCTTGACATATCGAAGGCCTTCAATAAGGTATGACATAAGGGCCTACTTCACATAATTTCAAGCTACGGTATTACTGGAAATGTTTTCTCAATCATTAAATCATTTCTCTCTGATAGGTTTATAAGAGTAGTGGTTGATGGGCAGAAATCAGAGGCCACCAGTATTAATGCTGGAGTCCCCCAGGGGTCCATCCTAGGCCCAACTCTCTTCCTGATCTACATCAATGATCTCCCAAAACACATGCTTAAATCATTCGTTGACATCTATGCTGATGACACGACCATCTATGGCAACACATCAAAGGCCGTAAATGATGATGTTCTGTCTGATTCTCTATCCTCTGATCTTGATTACGTGGTACTATGGGGGAAGAGGTAGCTGGTCACTTTTAATGCATCCAAAACCAAAGCTTCTATCTTTAAATCATCAACGCCCTGATCCCCATCTGGCATCAATTGAAATGGATGGCTCTCGTCTTTGGGAGGCTCCATGTTTTGACAAGCTTCTGGGTTTGACCTTTATTCCTGATCTGAAATGGAACACATACATAAAATCTGTTGCCAGGGGAGCTGGGAAAATGGTGGGATCCTTCTACCGCTCCAGAAGATATCTCACTACTGATGCAATTCTCTATCTTTATAAAAGCCAAGTACGTCCAAGGATGGAGTACTGCTGCCACATCTGGGCAGGAGCTGCTAAAAACAGCCTGTCCTTCATTGACAGAGTACAAAAAAGACTTCGTGGCTTAGTGGGGATGCCCTTTTCTCTTCCCTGCAACCTCTCTCCCACAGAAGAGACGTTTCGAGCCTGTCTTTATTTTATCGTTATTTCCATGACAGGTGTTCGTCTGAGCTCCAATCCCTCGCCCCCCCCTCGCCAATCTTTCACGAGAAATACCCGTCTGGCTGAAACTACTCTCAATAATTTTCCCCACTCTCTATCTGTGCCTAAATCCAAACGTAGATTCCATGAGAAAAGCTTCTTTCTTAAAACTGCACGCCAGTGGAACTCTCTGCCGCTTGCCTGTTTCCCATCTGACTACAACTTGGACGTCTTCAAGTCCAACATAAACAAACTCCTGACAAACCGCCCCCTTAAGTAAGACACTCTATCAAAACCCCAATATTAATGATTACTACAATACTATCTCATTGATTACTGTACACGCAATAACCCTTATCCCTGAGTGGCCTTCTGGCCTTGATAAATGGTGACTCCCATGTAAAAAAAGAAGAAAAAATAAATAGAAATTTCCAGTTCACACCTTTAAGAATTTGTGTTCAGCCCAACCGAGAAATATAGACATCCATACAACAAACGCTACTAGACTTGTTATTAGAAGCAAACATGACGAAAACATGGCGAACAGATAAAGCGATGATTTATCTGATGATGATTTATTTAGGAAATGGCAGAAATGAAATATCGAATATGTTAAATATATAATATTCTACTTATTCCTTCCTTGGTTTCTCCGTAGGTTACGCTTTGAAAAATGACACATTTTTGAAGGACAAAGTGTTTCAAAAAATGCCAAAATACGCGAATTTTGGCTTTAAAAACGCCAATCTGAAAACTGAACAATGATATGAGAGTGATCTCCTTTGGATGTAGCCTTCGAATATTATTATAATAATATAAAATCCTTGTTGTAATGATGTGAAACAGAAACTCGTAGTAATTTCGATGTGCAGCGGTTTATCACCGAAGAAAGATGTAAACGAAAACGATACGTAAAAAAGAACATTCCAAGGAAACAGACTTGTCTTTTAAAAAAAAAAACAATTATATACGGCTACTTCGAAAAATATAAAAACATTATTTGCCAGTAAAATTATTGTATTAACAATTTCTTAATGTTGTAGTATAAAAGTCAAACATTTGGTAACCGTGTTTTTATTTCGGGTACTCTAATCACATCTTAAATATTATAAAATAGACACGTCAACAAGGTTATAAAGATAAATATAATCCGCTTGAACTGAGGTGCTAGTCCGTAGAAGTAAATTAAACATTGTCTCTTATTATGTGGTTTTATTATTTGTATAACTTTCTGAGTTTTTATTAGTACTTATTAATTTATCTTATTTGGACGAGTTCTATATTTAAAATACAACGGACATTATTTTCATGGAAATTTCAATAATCTAATATTTGTGCGCCCAAAAACTATATTATTTGCGCTATCCAAAAACATATTAGTTTTACCAATACATATTTATTGATTAAATATATTTCTCACCCAGTTGGATGTCGTCCTAGTAAGGACAATAATGAGTTTTGTTGCAATTTAAAAATATCATTTGTCTTGGAATGCATCGTGATTTGTGTAATCTCATGGACATATTGGAAGATTTCCGCCTAGAACGTGCATCCGGTTGCTATGCTCGTCACGTTCTATTTTGCCAAAATGATTCTCATACGTTGTCCTATTTTTAATCTGCCAGGGAAAATAGCCGAGTAATGGAGAATCGGGGACAGAAACACGGAAGGAACGATGAACCAATACTAATAATGATAATAATAATAATAATAAGGCGAACTGTAAGATTGTCGGAGTTAAATCCAAAAAGAAGGAGAGTTGGCAATTGAAATTATATGGAAGAAAGATTACGAAGCTATGAAAAAGAAAACGCAAAGAAAATGTAGAATAGAAGTAAATGAGTAAAATGGAATGAGAAATGATTCGATTTAAACCGGAAATGCGTTATCAACTCAGGAATATTGCAAGTAATCTCCGTTTCTCTTACTAAGAAATCATCTTCACTCTCTCTCTCTTTCTTTCTCTCTCTTTCTTTCTCTCTCTTTTTCTCACTCTAAATATCGATCGATAGAGAGAGAGAATGAGAGAAAGAGATAGATATATATCCGTCTCTCTGAGGAATATATACAGTAGCGTCCAAAACTAAGGGACAAAAATTTTAAAACCTAATATTTGTTGTTGGAAATAACAACTGTGAAAAGCTGAAATTTTCACAACTGGTAGTCGTTGTCATCCATAGTAACGTACTAAAATTTGAATCATTTGCAAAGGATAGAAAAAGAATTATTAAAAAAATTATTTATTTATTTTTAAAATAGGAACGTTCAAAAGTAAGAGGCAAAATTGACATTTTAGTATGTTATAGATAAAAACAACTACCAGTTGTAAAATTTTCAGCTTTTCACAGTTGCTATTCCTAAAAAATATTAGGTTTGACAACTTTTTCCCTTAGTTTTGGACGCTACTGTATATTACTTCTAAAATAGTTATCCATGGACATTTGTTTCGCAATCTGAACGCCCCCCCCTCTCTCTCTCTCTCTCTCTCTCTCTCTCTCTCTTTCTCTCTTTTTTTCTCGCTCGATCTATCACTTTCTCTTTCTGTATATATATATATATATATATATATATATATATATATATATATACACCCACAGATAATTTCACTTTTATAGATATACTAGTAGTTCATCCTGGCTTTGCTCGGGCCCTATGCACTGTTCATAACTTTATGTGCATCTAGATATATATATTAAAAAGTTTGAGTCATGTCCAAGTAACCTACATCTAAAATTTCAAGTGTTTAGACCCAAAATTGGTGGAAGAGTTTAGTAGATTCTACAAATTTTACGTCTTGGCAGTGAAATTTAAAAGCTTGCTTCGTTACCCCTTATGTAAACTTTCAAATGTTTGGAACCAAAATTGGTTGAATAGTTTGCTGGAGACTGCAAAGGTAAAATCTTTTTAACTTTGACCCCTTGACAGCGAAATTTTCGGCCAAAAACCAATTTAAAAGTTTGCCTTATGTCTAAATACACTTTATGTGAAATTTCAAAAGTTTAGACCAAAAATTGACTGAGTAATTTGGTAGAAACCGCAAAGGTCAAATTTTTTTTAACTTTGACCCCAATTTTGACCCCTTAATATTTTTTGTTTTGGGCTCAAATCAAATGAAAACGTTTGATTCATGGCCAAGTAATCTACATTTAAAATTTAAATTGGTGGGGGAGTTTGGTAGAGTTTTCAAAGTCTTAACATCCAAATTTCTGGCCGAAACCCGATTAAAACATGTTTCCCAAATCTTAATATTCCTTATGTAAAATCTCGAGTTTGTAGACTGAAAATTGACAGAGTAGTTTTGTAGGGAAATATACATTCTACCGAGCCGTCCGGAGCAATATAAGCTAAATATTTTAGTGGCTAGGATAGTGTCATATTTTTTATTATAAAATAAACTATACTTAAACGTGAATAATCATCAAAAAGTTCAAAACATACCTTAGATTGTTTCTCCCCATCGGATTGATCGGGCCTGCCAAGTCACAGTACAAGTGGGAGAATTTTCGTGGGCTTTTTGTCTGGTGTTTTACTTATATATTTTGTTATTTCCCCCTGTGCACAAACATCACAATTTGGGAGATCGTATGAAGGTATTATTTTCATGACTTCGACCACATTTGGTAATTTTTTAATATCAGCTGTATTGCAGTATCCTAGAATTCTATTCCAATTTCCAACTCGTGACAGTCAGTTTTTGAGGGAACCATACTTTTTAAATAATATAGTCGGCCATTTTCTTTAATGTCAAATACTGCTCCATTAGGTTATATCAATTTTGACTTGTTCTGGCTAAACTTTATATTCGCGCCTTATTTAATGGTAGCCTGCACAGAAAATATGTCTAGCTTAAATGTAGGTATGAAAAGAGCATTTTTTTAGAATATAGTTACAAATTTCGCCTTTATTATTTTTTAGTGATATTTTAGCATCACCACTTTTCAAAACTATATTATTTATTTGACTACCGTCGGCAAGTTCGACAAACTGACTCTGTAGATTAAAGTTTGAATCAAGATTAATAAAATCAGATTCCTTGGTGATAATATGTGCAGTAGCGCACAGTCTACAAGAATATTTTTACCGTTTGTGGTATTGTCAAAGTTACCTGTGAATGGAAATGTATGTTCTTCCTCAAAGTTCTCAATGTTTTTTATGAAGTCCATTTTTGAGCTTTTATATAAACATTGAAAACTTTTTTGATTGCGTCTTTTAAAATTATAGGAGATAATTTTATTCTTTTTTTGGGGAGGGATTAATGTGGGAAAACATTGCGGTTAGATGTGTAATTTGGTTGTGTCGGTTTTCGAGAAGCATTTTTGAACTTCATGATATTGCTAGAATTATCATTGTCGACGAGCATCCGATTCGTCTCTTCATAACTGCGCAATGCCACTTAAAATTCACTGAAATTTATGGGATTGTCTTTTTGTGTTATAACAGTTGTGAATGGTTTAAAATCGGCTGGAAGTCCCTTGAGGATTATTGATATTAACAGGCTATCGCTTATTATTTCACCCGAGAGTTTTAAGGCATTGACGGTTGTTTCTGCTCTTATAACGTAGTCGGTAATAGTTTCATCCTTGTTACGTTTTAGAAACGTTAGTTCTGTATATAGTAATATCATTTTCGGTTTCCCTTTTGATAAATAATGTTCTCTTAATATGTTCAATGCTTTCCGTCCATCATCCAAGGCATTTCTTATAATCATAGATTTCAACATCTACGCATAGAATCAATTCTGCAAAAACAGTCGCGTTCTTTTCGAGAAATTCGGGGTCGTTAGGATTCTCTGTTGGAAATTGTATAACTTTGTCTAGTTTCCGAATCATCAAATACCCCAGAAATTTCACCTGCCACAATTCGAATTTAAATTCCGAATCGTCAAAGAAAAAAACGATGGCTGGCTCATAACCTATTAAGTGTTGAGACATTAGGTTGAACAAAGATGGCGGCAGTAAATAAAATCAACGAAGAATCAAATGCAGTTTCGATCTTGAGTGTTAAGTAATTCCTAGTAACAAAGATGGCGGCGAAGAATAAAATGCAGGTTCGTGACAGAGATGACGGCGAACTGATTGAATCCAAAATTCGATATTTTTTATAGTAACTTTTGAAGCTTCTGATTGGTTAGTTATTATAACGGTGGTTATAAAAACGATCGTCGAAATGTTTTTGACTACTAATGAGGGTACGACTGGTGTCATACCCTCAGTAGTAGTAAAAAACATTTTAACAAGCATACACACTGACAAGGCCACACACACACACACACACACACACACACATATATATATATATATATATATATATATATATATATATATAAAGATATATATATATATAATGTATATATAAACATTTATGCTAGAAGGTTTGTATTCTAAATTCTACGCAATTATGCACGATGTGGAAACTATACATAAAACAAATAAATTACAATAGTTAAATGAAACCAATCATCTAAGAATACACCATTGATAAGGAATAATTAATTAACACTGGTTTTTCAAAGGAATGTTTGAATTATTTAAACTTTATGAAATCGCTAGTATATCCATGACTGAGTATATTAAGAAGTTCGTTTTAATAATTTTTAAATAAAAAAGTACATTTTTAATGTCAATGTCCGTTTTTAGTACAGAGCTAGATCTATGTGTATACATATAATCGCAATTATAATCTAGACAAGTTATTGAAATAAAGCCTTCAGAACAGCCGTGTATTAAATGTGTCAGAAATTTTGTGAAAAATATTGAATAATTCCACACCGTCTTTCCAAGCTTATAACTACTCGAAGAATATAATTTAAGCCCTATTTTTTTCAATTAAAGGAGCAAGGACCAAGGTTTCATTTTTAAAAAAACAAAAGAAAAAACAAACAACGTGGTTTTAAAAAAATAAGGTTTAAACTTCGGACTTTACAGGTAAATTTCTAAAGAATGCTACTTTTTTTGTTTTAAATTTGAATATATTATTTATTGATTTTTTTATCTTCAATTTGTGATATATAAAACTTTAGTGAGTAAATTAATTATTTACTTTTTAATAGACACTTGAAAATGGGGGGGGGTGAATTAAAAAAAAACGTTTGTATAAAATATTATATTCGATTTATTGGAAAGAGCATAAAATTTCACATTGACCTGAAAATATCGTAAAAATTGAATCAATAGAAAAATTTTGATAGATTTTTAAAGTTTAAAAATTCAAAAATACTGAGCTCGTAAAATTCAATTAATTCCATTACTGTTTTTTTTTTAAATAAAAAAAATATTTCAATTATTTTTAAAACAACTTTAATAGTTTATTTTGGAAGTATAATCCATAAAGAAAATAAACAACCCACTTTTAAAAGAGAAATTGCAAGTTTTTTTTATATTTTATTCGCAGTTTCGTATTAGGGGTGTCAAAAATTCCTACAAAAATTCTGATACACCTAGCCGTGTATTTAACAGGTTTCTAACAGAGATGCGAGAACACATACACATAGAAGTACGAGGTTCTGAAAATAAAAGATGCGGATTGAAAACGATGCAATAATATGTAATACTACGGAAGGTGGGATAAAGTAAACGAGGAATAACACTAAACAAATACAAAACTGTCTTTTTCAAAAAACTACGATAAATGGCGGTTGTGATTTCATATTAATTCGAAATATATCGCTCGTTCCGTTAAGGCCTACAATCTGGTCGTTTCGAATCAAATATCAATCAACAGTTTTCATAAAGCGTCTCATCATTGGTTGATAATCATTTGTAACGTATGCGTAAAAAAGAGACCTAAAGTAAGTGGCGAAGTCAAAATATGTGCCGTATGTTATGAAAGATTGTTAATGCTGTTTTGAATTAAAATGTGTTTTCGAATTTGGGATGAACAAGATGTCTAACACAAATGCTAGAAGACGTTTATAAGAACATGGCTCGGCAAAAAAAAAAGATATAAATTAAAACCGTGGTAAAGAGATGTAAAACTATGGCAGGTCGGAAAATAATCCAAATTCTACACAATCTATATCCTTCATTATTATTACACTACCACCTTAACTTCATTAATCATTATCCTCGAGTGGACTTTGGGCCTTGATAAGTGGCCTAATTATCTCCCCTCGCCAAAAATTCACGAGAAACACTCGTTTCGCTATAAAAATTATCAATAATTTCCCGTACTCTTTATCTATGCCTAAACCTAAACGTAGATTCCATGAACAAAGCTTCTTTTTTAGAACTGCACGCCTGTGGAACTGTCTTCCGTTTGCCTGCTTTCCAACTGACTACAATATGGTTGTGTTCAGGTTCAACGTAAAAAAGTTCTTGGTGAGCCGTTCCACTTACGTAAACAAATTTACCAAATTTTCATTACTATCGATTACTATATTGTCCAACTGACTACTGTACACTCTTTAACCCTTATCCCCGAGTGGCTTCTGGGCTTTGATAAGTGGTGATGCCTATGTAAAAAAAGCACAATTAACTTCATTAATCATCATCCGCAAGTGGCCTTCGGACCTTAATAAGTGAACCAATCTACACCATTAACGATTAGTACACTATCACCTTACTTTCATTAATCCTTATCCTCGAGTCGCTATCGGGCCTTAATAAGTAGTGACTCTCTTGTAAAACAAAGTAAACGAGGAATAAAACAAAACGATAGCAGATTATTTTTTTATAAAATAACGATGAATAGCGATCGTGATTTCAAATCAAATCGAAATAAATCGTCTATTTCAGAAACCTCTGCTGTATTAATAACAATTGCAATAGGGAGACGACGATCTGGTTTGCGTACATCTATTAATATGTAAATCTAGATCCTAACGGTGGATTATATCCGTAATGAAGTGACTGCGGAGAAAAAAGGATTTATGCTTTGCTTTAAAGTACATCCTCTCATTTTATTGATTACTGAAAAGTCCGATATTTATCTGCTTCATAAGAAAAGCATTTCCCATTAATTTCGTATCCAATTGCATATTGGTGATTATAAAAATGTGCCCGCGTGTAAATCTATGCATATAAATCATCTTTAAATCAACAATAACAATATATAGGGTTTTATGAGCAATATATTTCTGTTATTTGAGTTAGTAACCGGTGATTTGTGCTTAGCTCCATCTATCCTATTACTGTCTGCACCTGCTGAACTTGACTTCAATTTCTACCAACCAGTTTCTAAACGTGATCCGGCACGACCAAATTGATGAGAGCCGAGTACATCTTACAGACAGTTTGTATGTATATATATATATATATATATATATATATAAAGAGAACGTGTCTGTGTACATTTCCATACGCAATAACTCTGTCAATTTTCAGTCTACAGACTCGAAATTTGATATACAGGTTATTGAGATTTGGGAAAATCATTGTGATTTGTTTTCGGCCAGAAATTTGACTGTTAAGGGGTCAAAGTTCAACGATTTGACCTTTCAGAACTCTACCAAACTTCTCCGACAATTTTCGGTCTAAACACTAGAAATTTTATATATAGGTTCCTTGGATATGGATCTAACTTAATAACTTGATTTGAGCCCAAAATAATGAATGCTAAGGGGTCATAATAGAGGTAAAATTAAAAAAAATGACCTCTGCGGTCTCTACCAAATAACTCAGATGATTTCTGGTCTAAACATTTGAAATTTTACATAAAAGGTATTCAGAGATAGGGCAAGCTTTTTAATCGATTTGGGTAGAAAATTTTTAGTATGTATGCATGTTTGCCTGTCTGCCTATAACTTGCGACAAAGGCGATTAGTATCATTTTGAAGTTCGACCTTTCAGACGACAAATATCGAAAGATTTGCTAAAAACATTTATATCTTCACCTTCAACTGGGCACTTTCTACAGGGGTTCGCTTTTTCGCCGATACTTTTGAAAGCCATACTCTAAGTTCGATTGTTTAGTGTTAATTTAAAGATAAGTAATTTCCGGTACGGAGGTGGTCGTAATAGTAAAGACGGCAGTTTTTCCCCATTCTTTTCCTCCTTCGCGGTACGGGTTCGAGCCTGCCTTCCAACTACCACTTTTTTTTTTTGCTCAACATACATATCAAAACACTTGGACAACGCCGGGCTGAAATGCTAGTGCGTATATATATATATATATATATATATATATATATATATATATATATATATATATATATATATATATCAAATATCAAATATGATTGAAACGGTCTGCACATCATGGCCATATATGACTGTATTTACTAAAACAGTAATTATTATTAAATATCCAAGTGTCCGTTTTAATTAAAATATAATATAGTCTAATAAAATATAATATAGTATTTTACGACCGGCAACGCCGGATGGCCTGCTATCTATCTATCTATCTATATCTATATATATATATATATATATATATATATATATATATATATATATATATATATAGAGAGAGAGAGAGAGAGAGAGAGAGAGAGAGATAGATAGATAGATAGATAGATAGATAGATAGCAGGCCATCCGGCGTTGCCGGTCGTAAAATACTATATTATATTTTATTAGACTATATTATATTTTAATTAAAACGGACACTTGGATATTTAATAATAATTACTGTTTTAATAAATACAGTCATATATGGCCATGATGTGCAGACCGTTTCTATCATATTTGATTTCATGAGACAAGAAAAATTAAAATATAAAATTTAAAATGGTTCCAGACCATTTCAAATTTTAAGCAGAGAAAATATGCTATGACTTTTAGAAATCAAAGCTAAGGTACTTATCTATTCTTATCGTAGCAAGATATGACTATATTTACATAAAGAATATATATATATAAGTGAACGTATCTGACTGTGTGTGTGTCTGTGTGTGTACATTTCCCTACACAATAACTCTGTCAATTTTCAGTTTACACACTCGAAATTTAATATACAGGTACTGAGATTTGTAATGTGTTTTCGGCCAGAAATTTACCTGTTAAGGGGTCAAAGTTCAACGATTTGACCTCTGAGAACTCTACCAAATTCCTACGCCAATTTGGGTATAAACAATTGAAATTTTAGGTATAGGTTCCGTGGACATGGATCTAACTTTATAACTTGATTCGAGCCCAAAACAATAAATGTTAGTGGGGCCATAATAGGGGTCAATTTTTTTTTAATTGACATCTGCGGTCCCTTCCAAATTACTCAGACAATTTCTGGTCTAAACATTTGAAATTTTACATAAAGGGTATTAAGAGATAGGGCACACTTTTTAATCGGTTTGGGTCGAAAATTTGACCTACCAATATATAAATGTATGTAGATGTGTTTGAATGTCTGTCTAAAATTGTCGGTAGAGGCGACGTATTTACACAAGATCAGTATCATATTTTATACTTACAAATACGTAGGTGTAAAATATAATAGAAACTTTGATATTAATTTATTTTTATTTCAGACTATTATTCTCACCTTTATTAGTTGTTTTTTCATCTTTATTAGTTGATGTTTCACGACATTTCGGCCAACTATTCCTCTGGCCTTCGTCAGGCGGTAACCGCGACAGATAGGAATTTCGAATCTCCTAACTGCATTCTCAGCAATCACTGTCATCCGTAGTGTTGTCGTCTCACCACGTTTTGGCCAAGTAAGCCTCTGGCCGGCTTTGGGTAGGATTGAAACCGCTATCTCCAGACAATGCTCATCTGGAACCGTACTAATAAAGATGACAACAACTAATAAAGATGAGAATAATAGTCCGAAATAAAAATAAATTAATATAGATAATGTTCATCTCAAAGATGAACACCAATTAAGGAATAATATAGAAACTTTGATATTCTCTTTTTTTTCTATCAATTTATTTTCTTGCAATAAATAATTATTTTCGCCGTTCAAAAGTCTTTGGAAAGAATAAAAATGAGCACTTTCTTGTCCTATCAACGTCTTCTGTAGTAGAAAAAAGATTATTGTGACTAAAAACAGACAACTCTATAAGATGCTGACCAAAAAAATTTTTCTTCGAAATAATTATTACGTGTTCTTTTGCATCTTCGTGCTAAAAAAACCTTCACCGTCGAAGAGTTATTTTACCCCCCAAAAAAGGGATATTGTCACTTGGACGTAAGTGGCTACTATTTGGGATTATACTTGGAGGGAATGAGCAATATGTTTTTTTTTAATCACATTTTCACCCCAAACAAGGCAAATTGCCACTTTGATGTAGGGGGCTACTATCAGGAGCAACAACTACTGGGGTACTATGTAGGGATTTGGGCAGCAAGATGTCGGTTCACGTTACACTTGAACGTCTGCACGTCAGTACTGTTGGGGAAGCGGGGACCTGGAATGGAATTCCAGAGTCTAGCGGTTCTGGGGAAGAAACTATTGGAGTAAAAAGATCTTTTACATCTAGGGATCTCTACAGTGTGGGGGGGATTTAGCAGCCTGTCGGATTTGTCGAGGGTGTTCACGTCGTGGTAGCACAAGTGATTGCAGTTCGTCAGAGCATTCACCACTAAAATACTTGTAGAAAAGGCAGAGGGATGCAACATTTCGTCGATGGGACAGAGGCTGAAGCTTAGATGCCAGTTCAGGGCCTATCAGGTTTGCGACTCTCTTTTGAACCTTGTCAAGGAGCGAGAGACTAATAGCAGATGCACCAGCCCAGATGTGACAGCAATACTCCATACATGGGCGAATGGTGGCCTTATAGACGTACAGGATACTTTCGGGTGTTAGTAGTTGTCTAGCACGGTAGAGAGAGCCTACTTTTCTTGCAGCGACCCTGGCAGTGCCTTCAATGTAATTGTTCCAACTTATGTTTCCCGTGAACGCCAGGCCAAGGAGTTTGAAAGATGTACTCTCAGATAAAGAGTAGTTGGTCATTGCTATAGGTGGCAGAGAGGGTTTCTTGTAATTATTGAATGAAACTAGTTTAGTCTTGGCGGCATTGAACGCGACCAACCACTTTTGTCTCCATTCCACCACAGATTGGAGGACTTCCTCTAGTGTTTCTGCCATTTCTTTAGAAATGTGTTCATTCGTCTTCCTGTCGTGCCTGCCATAGAGTGTAGTGTCATCAGCATATATACCCATCTCAGAGGCAATTTTATCGGGGAGGTCATTTATGAATATCAGGAACAATAGAGGTGCAAGGATAGAACCCTGGGGCACCTCCGCATTTATATCATATTGTTTGGATGTACGACCGTCGAAGACAACCTGGATTTTTCTCTTATCTAAGAAGAATTTAATTATGTTAAGTATTCTACCAGTGATACCGTATGATCTAATTTTCCTGAGGAGACCCTCATGCCATACCCTGTCAAAAGCCTTAGATATATCTAGAGCTACCGCTTTGTCAGTTTACATTGCAAATATACTTCTGCCTGTCTGTACAGAGAGTAAATTAAGTAGCAGAAAGGGAATTTCAGTAATTATCAGTCCGACAAAAGAAGCTATTAGAGTATAATGCCTTCCAGAATATAGAATTTCTAGTGAAGAGATGAGATTTTTTTGTTGAAGGAGTTAGTCGGGGGTATGTACATCGAGGGGTACAAGTGCATAAGTTCATCAGATCCATTAAAATATTTGTAAAACATGCACAGCGATGCAACATTGCAACAGTTGGACAGAAGTTGCAGCTTAATTGACAGTGCGAGGTATAACCTGGCCTAAGCCCCAAATTCTCCCGTTAGGCCCTCAGAGGTCGAACTCAGACAGTTATACTGTTCTTGGCAACCATCACGGTTGTTGAAACCCAATCAGACTCAAAGTTCACAAGCCGGGCAATTCCAGGTGAAATATTGTCACCGTCTAGTGTCATCAAGCGCGCCTTTACTGTAGAAAAAAATGGATGAACCTTCGCTTAATTTGGTGGCGCCTCTGCTGTACAAAAGAGTAGATTAAACTTTGCTTATTTTTGCGGCGCTTCGACTGTACAAAAGAACAGTGAATTAATCTTCTTTTGGACGTAGAATTAACTTTTCTTTTTTCAAACGTATCAAAAGTAAAAATATTACATCAACACGACAGAAGAAATTGACATAAATACAATTAAAAAAAATATATATTTTGTTATAAGATCGTAGTCATAATACAACAATCCGTACGTTATTTGTTTCTTTCTTTCTTTCCTTTTTTTGGGGTGTAGGGGGAGGTCAGCATGCTACCGATCGCTTATCGTAGCAGCCGTCGCTTTCACTCTCAATTAGGGATGTGGGGGACAATAGAGTAAGACATAAGAAGTTCACCTGCAGTAATATTTTCGTCCGCGCATCTAAGTTACGAGTTGGGCTTCGGTAAACGTTTTCCTTCTAAAACAAAAATATCTTAGCAAGAATAAACGTTATCTCTGACATACAATCTCGATTCGATTTCGACTGGATTTATTTATTCGGCCGGAATATTCTAAGGTGTTGGGTATCTCGTGAATAAGGAGTCCGAATTAAACGCTTCGAGCCTCTCGGCCATTCTTTCATCAGCGTCTTGTCGTTCTCGACCTATTCTGTTCTCTTTTCATCTTTGCTTTCAGCTAGTGATTTTTGGCGGCATCACGTTATTTATACCAAGGAGAGTGGGTTGGTTTAAGAGAAATTCCTCTTATCAGAACCATCAGAGAATTCCACCTCACCTTCGATCCTCAAAATATTCCTTTCATTACGCTATTAATACAAGTAGCATTAAAGAT
This sequence comes from Euprymna scolopes, assembly GCF_053919585.1. Lineage (NCBI taxonomy): Eukaryota > Metazoa > Mollusca > Cephalopoda > Sepiida > Sepiolidae > Euprymna > Euprymna scolopes. Next base: position 13,298,548 of record NC_136486.1, read on the forward strand.
CACATAGGTTCATGCAAAAATAATGTCGTTTTTGATATTGGAAATTGAAGTTGGGCGGCAAAAAACATTATTTTTGCACCAACCTAATCTAGCTAGAAATGTTGATATTTTTTCAGTTAAAATTCCTGTTTCATAACATTCCAAAGTTATTGTAAATAAAGATTTTATTCTAAATTACCTATGTCAGCTGACATTTCATTTGGATTACGAAACACAATCATAATAATAATCGACCAGCGCAAATTCCGGCGTTGCCCCGGAGGCGAGAATGCAACAATAGTGTGAGTATCAATATTTAATTTAATGCAAAAGAGTAAAATATGTCTCATACTTTGTGAAATATTTCATCAATAAGTGGTAGAATATATGCATATATATATATATATATATATATATATATATATATATATATATATATATATACTAGCAATCGGTGCCCGGCGTTGCCCAGGTGTTTTGAAGTGTATGCTGAGGAAAAAAAACGGTCAATTTTGTTAAACTTTGACCCCTATTATGACCTCTTAACATTTATTGTTTAGGGATCAAGTAAAGTTAATAAGTTAGATCCACGTCCAAGGAATCTATATATAAAATATCACGTGTTCAGACCTTAAATTGTAGGAGGAGTTTGGTAGAGTTATCAAAGGTCTAATTGTTGAATATTGACCACTTAATCGCCAAATTTCTGTCGAAAACCTATCACATCGATTTTCCCAAATCTCAGTACCCTGTATATCAAATTTCGAATTTGTAGGCTTAAAATTGACAGAGTTTTAGCGTAGGGAAATGCACACAGACGCACAGACACACACAGACACTATCACTTATACATATATATAAACATAAACATCATATATATAAGGATAATAGTACGCCATATATATAACAAAAGACCATTATTTACTGAAGTGAAAGGAAAACCCGGGGGAACTTTACCCAAAAATAAATCTATATTTTTTGTGTGTATTGATAGTCTGGTACTTATACAGTTTAGTGACGACATTAAAAAATGGAAATATTGAAAAAAAAATTTTATTGTACGTAACTGTTATAGACTGAAGTTCTCCGAAAAAATTTTCACTTCATTTGATCAAGTAGTTTTTTTGTTTTTTTTTTACAGCGAAAAACAATGATTTATCACGGCTACGTCAACGTGGCCATTTTGGAAATGTTATTGCAGGCCCAGGAAATCCCCAAGGGCAGGTAACTGCCGTATATAGCAGAATACCTCCATTTTAGGCCAATCTAGCCCTTTTTCCCCCCACCAGAATGAGATTTTTTTTTTTTTTTTTGCGAAGACAGATGCCATTTTTGGGGTGTTTTTTTGTTTTTTTTAAATTTGTAACAGAAGTAAATAAACGAAGTTTCGAAGTTATCCATGCGTGTCCAACTGAGCATGTTTCGAAAATAATCTCGTATAAAAACTCTTCAATTCTTTACATTCTTCAATTTCTTTGCATATTCAATAATATTCTTATTTAAAAAAAAAAAAAATACGCAAAATAATTGCAGATTTAAAAAAAAAAAGAAAAAAAACGTAAAGAAATTGCAGATGTGTTGTGCGCATCTCAATATGGCGAGAAAAAAAAGGCTAGATTGCGAAATTTGGCCTAAAATGGAGGTATTCTGCTAGGTACATTTCCAAAATGGCCACGTTGACGTCGTCGTGGTAAATAATTGTTTTTCGCTTTAAGAACAAAACTACTTGATCAAATGAAGTGAAATTTTTTTTCGGAGAACTTCAGTCTATAACAGTTACGTACAATAAATTTTTTTTTCAATATTTCCATTTTTTAATGTCGTCACTTAACTGTATAAGTATCGATAGTCTTATCAACACCCCTTTTTTCTATTTATTTAAAACGAAAATACAACTTTATACAAATTCCCTATTAGCTTTTTTTCGGTTCTCTTATACGATGATCATCTTTATTTAACTATTACGTGTAATTATATTCATACAGATATTCTATATGATTTATATTTGCGTAATATTTGCGTAGAACTGAAGAAAATCAAATTTACTGTGTATTTATCGTGTTGCCATAACAACGTGACGTAGCCAAGGACGGTAGTGGACGTGAGTGTGTGTGCGTGTGTGCGCGTGTTTTCGTGCTGTATTGTTTGTAGTAGTAGTAGTACTAATTAAGTTCTTGATGAGCCGTTCCATATAAGTTATTAAATTTACCAAATTTTCATTACTAATGATTACTATATTGACCAATTTCTACTGTACACTCTTTAACCCTTATCCTTGAGTGGCCTCTGGGCCTTGATAATGTGGTGATGCCTTTGTAAAAAAAAAAATATTAATCTGTCCAGCGTTTGCTTTCTTGTGTGAATGGCGGACGTTGAGTCGGAGGTTGGATTGTGATGTCTGTAAGTTTCGTATTTTTCTAATTTGTAAATGGCAAGTTAGAAAAAAATTAAACCCCTCCAAGATGGACAATAAATAAGACCAAAATATTTTATGGTAAAGTTAAGAGCGTAAAAACTATACTTTTTTAGGAGATGTGATTATTGGATTAACCAATCAGAAATCGTCTGTGGCACACACATCTCTGTTTTTATAGATATATAGATAGATATAGATAGATAGAAGATAGATATAGATAGATAGATAGATAGATAGATAGATATAGATAGATAGATATAGATAGATAGAAGATAGATATAGATAGATAGATAGATAGATAGATATAGCTGTTTACTTTCTTTAGTTAGCTTGTAATGTATTATGTAATGATAGGTCTTTATGTTATCTATTTATTGGTTTGTGTATTTCTTTTATTTATTTACTGTTTCTTTTTTGCTCTTTCTTTACGGGTCGTGTTTTATCAGGTATTTCATCGTTTAGTTAATGTCTATTTTAACTGCGTGTTCATCTAGTGGAGTGTGTGTGTGTGTGTGTGTGTGTGTGTGTGTGTGTGTGTGTGTGTGTGTGTGTGTGTGTGTGTCAGAATATATCATGCGAATATATATGAAGAAATGCATGTCTTCTGCTGGCGTTTCTTTTGAAGAATTCGTCGATTATCTATGGAGAGACTTGTTTTAACACGTCTTGTCTTTTCGACGTCCTGAACCCAATTCAACTAAAATTCTCAGTTTTCAAAACCGGGACCCTGACACGTCAGATCCCGTTCCGATTTGCATACCTTCCCGGTGTAAATTGATTGGTCACAGAGTTTGACTCATGGCACAGCATGACTCTTCTGCACCTGCAATTCTCGCTATTTATCGTTTCTCACAATTCATGTTTGTTATTCCGATATATATATATATATATATATATATATATATACATATATAAGAGAAAATAGTTAATAAACAAAATAAAAATAAAAAAGAGTTAATATTTAATTTGAAAAGGAAACACTAAATAAGTGGATAGTCCTTAATCCGCGGAGTTTCGAAGAAATACTTTCCTTCTCATCAGAGGGTAGGAATTAGCAAAATGCGGGATCGAATTTTGCATGCAAAAGTATTTGATGAAACTGCAAGTAAGCCAAAGATTTTCCTACCGCGCACTGAAACTTGCCACTAAAATCATGGTCTTCAAGGCAGTAGTACTCTCCACTTTACTTTATGCTTGTGAAACATGGACATTGTACAGCAGCGATACAAAAGACCTGGAACGTTTTCAGCGACACAAGCTGAGGCAAATTTTGCATATCACCAGGAAGTACTGGACAGGATTAAAATGACCAGCGTTGAGGCAACCATCATTCATTATCGCCTCCGTTGGGCAGGCCACATCAGTATAATGGATCCTTCCAGGTTGTCGAAAAAAATGCTTTATGGCGAGCTCGCCAATGGGACTCGACTAAGCGGCGCGATAAAGACCAGCTAAGGCGCACCCTGGCGATGACTAACATCGACCCTTTCTCATGGGAACAGGCTGCCGGGGACCAGACAAAATGGAGGAGCCTGGCACGCAATGGTGCCATGGACTTTGAGGAGAAAAAACGCAATATGAAAAGGCTAGGAGAAGGAAAAAGAGGGAACGAGAAGAACAACCCAATCCCCCGCCTACACTCCCTTGCAAATACTTTTCTACCACCGGCTGAGTCTTGCAAAGTATAGGAATCCTGGAAGATAAGAGGCAGATGATGGATCCGATACTCATACACGAGTGGGCGTCGACGACAATATATATATATATATATATATATATATATATATATATATATATATATATATATATATATATATACAAAGAGCGAGAGAGAGAAATAACATTTTTGGAGGCTATACTGCTTCAAAAGTTCGCAACATTTAGCGCCAAATTCCCGACATTTAGCAAATCTAGTAATCTAAGACAAGCATATGACTGTGATCTCCCTTTAATGTATCCTCGTTTTCATATATCTTTATAATAATATATGATCATTGTTATAATGGTGTGAGAAAGGAACTCATAATAATTTCGATGTGCAGCGGTTATTCGCTGAAGAAACAAGTCAGTTTTACGTTACTTAAAAATGTGAATATTCAAAAGAATCTGACTAAGTAAAGAGAATTGTCTGCCAAGAGGTGATGGACTGAAGGCGTAATTTAAAAATTGTTTTTTTTTTACAGTATGATTGTATTATTTTGCATTAAACTATGTAGCACAATATTTCTTTCAGAGTATTTAGTAATATGTATTTATTTAGCTTATTTTAATCAGATTTATATTTAAAATATAATAGACACTACTTTTATAGAAATGTTAAATTATTTGCTGTGTGTTATTGGTTTTCTCCAAAAAATATCCAAAAATATTAGCTTTATCATATTTGTTGATTAAATATATTTCTTATTATGTGAAACCTCCACGAGGCTACCTCTCTCTCTCTCTCTCTCTCTCTCTCACACACACACACACACGCACACACACACTATATATATATATATATATATATATATATATATATATATATATATATATATATCTTTGACGGAATAATAGTCATTATTCACCAGCCGTGGAACTTTTCACAAATCGTCGCTATTAAATCTAGTTCTGCGCCATTCTGAGCAACTCAGCCATGCTAATGTCCCTGATGTCTTTCACGTTGTCTGACATTCTTGTTTTTGGTCTCCCAGGTCATCTTTTTCCAGGGGTTGTAACAAAAACTAGATCATTTCTTAGGCCGTCTGTTCTGGCCACATGTCCCAAAAATCGCAATTTCCTATCATTTCAGCAGTCTCTATCATAGTCCAATCTTCTTAGTACGTTTAATCACCCAGCTTACACGAAGAAGTCTACGGTAGCACCACAATTCTAAAGCAGTAATTTTCCTTTTATCAACTTTCTTCGACCTAACATTCTGTTCCTTATGTAGTGAACTGTTTGATCTTCAGAGGAGTAAAGTTGCAGCAATTCTAGAACTTGCTACAGTTAAAGTTATTTCTTTTATCTGCCTGAGTTTGGCTAGCAATAGTTTCTCGTTCCTCTTGGTGCATCTAAAATTATAATCCTCCTTTCTAATTAGTCACTTACTCAATGATTGTTGCATATACATATTGTTAGTCTGGCAAACGTTTCAGCACGTTATCATCAATGAATCAGCGAATCCATATCATATGAAGTTCTTGAAAAACATATGTGATTTATTCACTTCATTTCGATGAATTTAAGGTAACCCAGATTTGTAGAGGTCCTTCCATCCCATGGCGACCGCATGGTCTTCAATAGCAATCAACACAGAATTATATATTTCTTTGTTAAACCTTATTTCTCTCTCAATGTGTCTTTGTTCTTATTGATATTTATAGCCATCAGATAAATCATCCTTATATTTCTGCCACAATGCTAATGGATTACTTACTTCACAATTTTTTAGAATTATTGCACAAAGGATTCTTAGAGAAACAGGTTTGTGTGTGACACTGAAGTCTCAGCCATAGTTCTGTCCTCCTGTGATTTTTCTAACAAATTTAAAGCCAAACAGGCTTCCCTGTGATTGTCAGCAGTTTATCCATTAATATTTGTTAGAAAGGAAAATGAGGTCGGTCCTCTTATTTCATAAAGAAGGGAGTCCCAAAAAGAAACATTCACGATGAACTGAGTGCACAGAGTAACCTTTTACACCTGGATGACCCTCAACATTAGCTCGTCTTCTTTTTTTCTGTGACATGTGTACTTACTCCATGTGTAATAAGATGAAACTTGATTATAGGTAAGAATTATTGCAAAATTAACTCGTTCACAGTTTTAAAGTGCAGTAAGTGTTGCCTTTTGATTTTCGTTGATGAAATAAACCCTGTGACCATTTTCAATAGGAACTGCAAACTGATATATTGGAGAGAGCCTTCCATGAATAGAAAACATCAGAATAGGCCAAAATGCTTAATTAGTGGCGATATATCTAGTATGGTGGCATTAGATAACTTATTTATGTATTTGAATATTTAATAGACTTCACAGAATTGCAGAAATAAATATTGATTAGGTGTGCATTGAATATCTTCAAAAGTACGGGAGAGTAAGGTATAATCCACCTATTGTCAATCTCATGCGTGGCAACCATAGTTTCAAAGCCTACATGCTCAGATGATATTTTCCTGTAAGAGGGCTAACCATCCTCTCTAAACTAAGTTTCAACTAGAAAGTGTTTAGGGTATCTTTTTGTACATTGGCCATCAACCATTCAAGATTAATTTCTATTGATATTACCACAAGGCGCATGCACCATGTGACTCTTTACTGTTTCAAATAAGACTGGGTTTTTTGTATACCATATAATGAAATCAATTTGATTGTGATCGATTTTTCTGGTAAGCCACAATAATATATGCGCATGGGGGAAGTTTTTTTTTGCCACTTACTTGTGTACATGTAGCCAAAGATTTCCGATTCATAATTTTGATTATCCTCAAGCGAAACACAAGAGATTTTGTCGATTGGTATATGTTTGTCCAAGGAGAAGTTCATTTGAATTTCCTTCCACTTTGGATTTAAAGTGAATCTGATAAAAGGTTTTGGTTTTGCATAATTTCTGACATGTCATTGCATGGTAGGTCCTTCCATGCATACATCGTGGACTACCTGTGAAGCTAGAAAATAAAATGCACATCTGACCTATATCTCTTCCTTGCAATTCGTTAATCATATGATCTTTGAGGCTCATGTAAGAATCTTCTCTTAGCTTGTTTTGATAAATTTTACTATACAAGAGTCTTTCTGCTTCAACTTTTGCAAACTGGTGGAAGAGATTTTGACTTCTCTGAAGATGATTAAAAGAATTATCTCTTATCATAAAATGGTGCGCATAAAAATCCATACGTGAAACATGTTTTGTGGTATTTTTAAACTGTGGAATCCCAAAATGGTGTCCATCTTCTCCATATACAAATCGTAGAAAGTATTGAAGGCTGTCATAAGACCTGTGAGTCTCATATACACGTTTCAGCACGTTATCTCTTGAATGAATAATTATGTCTATTACCAAAACTTTCATCAGCCATAAAGGACCACTTCGTTACATGTTGGTAAATTGAATCGCCTAACGTGCTTATTGGCTGTTTTTAATCTGCATTACTAACTATTCGAAATTCTGTTGACGAACTTTTCTCGATATCTGCTTTCACTTTAAATGGGGTGTTCATCATAAAAACATAATTCTAATGGGAGTAATTCTATAAAAGATATTTGTAATAACAAAAACAAAAATACACACGGCTATTAAAATAATTTTGAATCAAGTGAGATGTGATGAAAGGTCTATTGCAAAAAGATTTATTATGTTTTTGTTTTTAAATTATTTTTACTTAAAAAATACGCTTTAATTCGATCAATCAAACTATAAAAATATCTCGGAAAACTAAAGTAATTTCATTTCTTTGTATTTTAAATGTTCAAGAAATCGTTTTAAAAATATCTGTAAATAAAGTTTGTTTGTGAATAAATAATTCCAAGTGTAGTATTTATAATGGAAAAAATTATTTTATTTTCGAATGAGTAATTAAAAATTCAGTACCTGCTTTTTCCTGATCATTCTGAGACAAATCCTTTTCGACTGAGGTAATTATTGTTTATGAAATGTTCATTTATACTTCATAAAATGAACTTTGCGTTTTACTTTGGCCTACTCTATCTACCTCATTATTTAATTGTTTATTGATTTGATAATATTAACTGAATTGTATTATTTATTTGATAATGTTAACTGAATTGTTTTATTTATTTGATAATGTTAACTGAATTGTTTTATTTATTTGATAATATTAACTAAATCGTTATATTTATTTAATGATATTAACTGAATTGTTTTATTTATTTGATAATATTAACTGAATTGTTTTATTTATTTGATAATGTTAACTGAATTGTTTTATTTATTTGATAATATTAACTGAATTGTTTATTTATTTAATAATATTAACTGAATTGTTTTATTTATTTGATAATATTAACTGAATTGTTTTATTTATTTGATAATATTAACTAAAGTGTTTTATTTATTTGATAATATTAACTTAATTGCTTTATTTATTTGATAATATTAACTGAATTGATTTATTTATTTAATAATATAAACTGAATTGTATTATTTATTTGATAATATAAACTAAATTGTTATATTTATTTGATAATGTAAACTGACTTGTTTTATTTATTTGATAATATTAACTTCATTGTTTTATTTATTTGATAATATTAACTGAATTGTATTATTTATTTGATAATATTAACTGAATTGATTTATTTATTTGATAATATTAACTGAATTGTTTTATTTATTTAATAATATGAACTGAATTGTTTTATTTATTTGATAATCTTAACTGAATTGTTTTATTTAGTTGATAATATTAACTGAATCGATTTCTTTATTTAATAATATAAACTGCATTTTTTGATTTACTTAATAATATTTACTGAATTGTTTTATTTATTTGATAATGTTAACTGAATTGTTTATTTATTTGATAATATTAACTGGATTGCTTATTTATTTGATAATATTAACTGAATTGTTTTATTTATTTGATAATATTAACTGAATTGTTTATTTATTTGATAATATTAACTGAATTGCTTATTTATTTGATAATATTACCTGAATTGTTTTATTTATTTGATAATGTTAACTGAATTGTTTATTTATTTGATAATATTAAATGAATTGTTTTATTTATTTGTTGATATTAACTGAATTGTTTTATTTATTTGATAATATTAACTGAATTGTTTATTTATTTTATAATATTAACTGAATTGCTTATTTATTTGATAATATTAACTGAATTGTTTATTTATTTGATAATATTAACTGAATTGTTTTATTTATTTGATAATATTAACTGAATTGTTTTATTTATTTGATAATATTAACTGAATTGCTTATTTATTTGATAATATTAACTGAATTGTTTATTAATTTGATAATATTAACTGAATTGTTTTATTTATTTGATAATATTGACTGAATTGTTTTATTTATTTTATAATATTAACTGAATTGTTTATTTATTTTATAATATTAACTGAATTGCTTATTTATTTGATAATATTAACTGAATTGTTTATTTATTTGATAATATTAACTGAATTGTTTTATTTATTTGATAATATTAACTGAATTGTTTTATTTATTTTATAATATTAACTGAATTGCTTATTTATTTGATAATATTAACTGAATTGTTTATTTATTTGATAATATTAACTGAATTGTTTTATTTATTTGATAATATTAACTGAATTGTTTTATTTATTTGATAATATTAACTGAATTGCTTATTTATTTGATAATATTAACTGAATTGTTTATTTATTTGATAATATTAACTGAATTGTTTTATTTATTTTATAATTTTAACTGAATATCTAAAATATAAACGGTCTTATTTTCTAAAATATAGAATAAATAACATAAGTTATTTATAAATATTGTCGAAATCAATTTAGTTGACAGGAGTAATAAAAGGCTCCTATCGCTTTTGGAATTTGTACACAACTGGCCAACTAATAGATGGTCTGCAAAAAAAAAGGAGAAATGGAATCATATTTTTTTTTAGTAGCAACAATTTTATTGCTCTACCCGGTATATATATATATATATATATATATATATATATATATATATATATATATATATATATATATATATATATAAACAACAACAAATGATGTTCTCTAGAGGCTGAATGATAAGCATGTCCAGATTTCCTGGACTCTCTACACCTTCCGGTAGCATTTGCAATTGACATTTCGCTGGCAATCACCATCGGTCTTTACTGGAATTTGGGTGGCAATAAGCATCTCCAAGATCTTAATCCTCAATACGTTTATCCTGTTAAGGCCTGGTTTGTGTGCGCTCTCTCTTTGTCTCTCTCTCTCTCTCTCTCTCTCTCTCTCTCTCTCTCTCGCTCTCTCTCTCTCGCTCTTCTGGGTATTTCTATCCTACTCGACCCTTCTCGACTATTTGGTGTAGTTCTAGTCGATCTTAACAGTACAGTATTATTTTTTGTTGTGTAGAAGGGGTAGGTAACTTACAAATAAGAACTTTTAGTTTTCTTGTGTTCATGTAGTATTCATTCATCGTTTTGTTTTACGTTTGTTGCAGTCTCTGTATAGCTATTTAGCATCTGTAGATTATATAGATTAGTGTCCGACTTCGAAGGTTTTCCTTAAGGTTTCAGCTGTTTTTTATAATTACTATCCATTGTATCTTTTCAGCCATCCCCTTGATTCCAATTTGCTATTATCATTGGCTCACCTAGAGCTTTCACACAGGTCATCAAAGATATGATTGAAAACCTGTGGTGTTCCCTGGAAGCTGATTGACAACAAGTCTTCCAAGACGCCCAGCACTCTCAACCTCCTTCGATAATATTTGCAAATAAAGTTGCGTTATCGCAACTATCTCTCACCATTGTTTCATGCTAGCAGCGGCCATTGGTTTACACTGGAATTTGAGTGGCACTAAACCTCCCCAATGTCCCAGTTCTCTTCGCGCTTGTTCAGCGGATGTTTGGTCAGTGCTCTCTCCTCGGTCTTTCCCTCCTCCTTGACCCTTCTAGGCTATTTGGTATCACTTTTGGGGGGAGGGGAGGGGGAACGGTGATGGTACAATGGGAAGGGATGGGTGATGGGGATGTAGAACTTGTAGATATGCAGCTTCAGTGTTCTTTGTTCCCTGTAACGATTCTTCATGTTTTGCGTCTGCAGCAGTTTGTCTGGCTCACGCATGTGGTTCATGTGTATTAGTCTCCGCATTCAAGGGTTTTCCTTAATATTTCAATCGTTTTCATTACCGTTAGTCGTTGTATCTTTGCAGCCATTCCTCTGATTCCAATTTTTCCCATTCTTTTTTCAAAGTTTTTCGGAATCGTTCCTAGTGCTCCTACAATTGTATGCATTATTTTGATTTTCTTCGTCATCTTCACCTGTTTATTTTTAATCTCATTTTTTCTTATCGTTCTGATGATATTAAAAAGTCATATATAAACCTTACTCATCTTTCATTTAATATTATGTATATATATATATATATATATATATATATATATATATATATATAATATTAAATGAAAGATGAGTAAGGTTTATATGTGACTTTATAATATCATATATATATATGTATATATATATATATATATATATATATATATATTTATATATATATATATATATATATATATAGTGCAAACTTTTGTTGAAAATTCAAAGACTCGCGTTTTCTTTTTTATAACCTTCGTTTATTTCCTGGATTTTTCCATTACAGCTGTTTCATATATTATATATATATATATATATATATATATATATATATATATATATATATATATATATATATATATATATATATATATTGAGTAAAGAGATTAATAATTGTAAATTATCAATCAGTTGCAAATGGAAAGACAAACAAAATCAATCATTTCGGAAACGATATTCATTTTGTTAAATGACAATAATTACAAAGGTCATGTCTTCGAATATAATCTCCTCATCAGCAATAATAGGGTGTGGAGAATTTCAAGACACCAAAGTAAAACTAGCATTGTTGTAGTAAGTAAGGCAGATATTCCCTGTTGATTTTCATTATAAAACTTGTTTTAAGTTCAGTCAGTGTATCTCTGGGGATGCTATTGTATCTTGTCTCCGAATGGTTGAAAAATCGTACACTCAAGTTGATTTTGCTTGTCTTTCTTTTTGTAACTGATTTATAATTCACAATTATTAATCTTTTTACTCAATATTGATGTAGCTCTAGGATACATATACCTATTGAGTTTATAGTACTATTAACATTGTTATTTAAAGTATTAATACATCTATTAATACATGAAAATAAACTCTTCTCTTTAGACTTTCTGTCTAATTCCCTCTATAATATATATATATATATATATATATATATATATATATATAAAAGTGAACGTGTTTGTCTGTCTGTCTGTGTGTTTGTGTGTCTGTCTGTCTGTGTACATTTCCCTACGCAATAACTCTGTCAATTTTTAGTCTATAGACTCGAAATTTGAAATACCGGGTACTGAGATTTGGGAAAATCGATGTGATGGGTGTCAGCCAGAAATTTTGGCTGTTAAGGGGTCAAATTTTAACGATTTGACCTTTAAGAACTTTACCAAACTCCTCCGACAATTTTGGGTCTAGACACTTGAAATATTAGATATAGGTTCCTTGAACCTGGATCTAACTTAATAAAGTGATTTGAGCCCGAAACTATAAATTTTAAGGGGTCATAATAGGGGTCAAATTTTAAAAAATTAACCATTTTTTTTGTTTTTTTGCTTTTTTTTGCACAGCATACACCTCCAAACACCCGAGTAACGCCGGGCACCCCTGCTAGTATATATATATAGGTAGATAGATAGATATCAACTTTTAACAAACATCGCAAGCTCACTTATATATATATATATATATATATATATATATATAGAGAGAGAGAGAGAGAGAGAGAGAGAGAGAGAAAGAAAGAAAGAGAGAAATAGATAGATAGATAGATAGATAGATACTTGCCGGCAACCTGGCATTACTCGGTCATCCAATTATTATATATTACAGGAAATAATGGTACCTCTTTTTTTTATCTTAAAGTGAATTTATTTATAAGAAAAAACTTAAAATAAAAGGTAACTCACACCAAGCTTGAAAAGGAGATCATTCGATTTGTAGACAATATAAGCTATATTTCCACATTACAGTTAATCTGTATTTTTAAGAAGAAATGATTTGCTGAAATTGTATTATCTCCCCAGCCGGTGTAACGTAGAATATTCACTTGTAAAAAATATTCCTTTTATCTATAAGAGAGAAAAGCAATTTTTAAGATCAGATTTTTTTCAATTTTCGATGCTTATCGGCTGTGTTTCAAAACATATCTAAGAACACTGTCAGACATATAAATCAGCTTTGTGTAAAATTCGCAAAAGATAAACTCAGCTGCTTCGGAACTCATGAGTAAGGAACTCACATACACAAAGTGACATTTTCATAATGGTAGAAGATATTTCTCTGTGATAAAACGTTTTCATCTTAAATTCTACTCACTTACGCAGAATGTAGAAACTATGCATGAATAGAATTCAGCGTATTAATAGAAACGAAATCAATCATCTCATAAGAACCAATGCAAAATATATAAGTAATTAATTAACGCTCGTTTATTCAAGGGAATATGCAAATTAGTAAATAATCATGTAGTCGCTCGCATGTCCATCACTGGGTATATTAAGAGGTTTGTTTTAAGAATTATTGAATAAAAAAGTAGGCCTTTAATATGAATGTAAGAGTGAAAAAAATTAAATTTATATATATATATATATATATATATATATATATATAACTACTTCATTTACTCACATAAATTTAATATACGAAAGTATAGATTTATGCGTAAACTTAAAGTATTTACTTCAAAAGTGTTCAATACGTAGGTAGAGCTAGTTAGTAATTTATAAAATATATATGGCGATTAAGCTACACTGAATATTCTGCGTTTCATCCACTATAGGATTCGTCAGGCTTATGTTAGTGGTTTAAGGTAGATCTTTTTCTTCCTTTTTTTTATATAGCGATACAAAATAGCTTTAAAACTAACAATAACAATGGAAATCAAACAAATAAATAAATTAAATAAACATGAATATACATAAACGATCACACATATATGTATATGCATATATATATGTATATATATGTGCATGTATGTGTGTACACATAGTTATATTTATATATATATATAAAAAAAAAAAATTTTTTAAAGGAAGGAAAAGATCTACCTTAAACCACTAACCTAGTTCTAAAACAGATCCTTTGTTCGATAAAATGCATGCCCATTGGCTGATAGGAAGGGGCGCGGTGGATACTAGAAAGCTGATTGGCTAACTAGAAATCCTCAACATATATAAAAACAAGAAGCAACCACAGAATTCGCGCATAAGCCTGACGAATCCTATTGTGGATGAAACGCAGAATATTCAGTGTAGCTTAATCGCCATATATATTTTATAAATTTATATATATATATATATATATATATATATATATATATATATATATATATATATATAATGTGTCTACAGAACTAGAATCTGTACTTTTATGCACAGCCATTTTTATTTCTTTTTCTTTAGAGTTAATTTCGTTTTGTACTTTGGACATTGTACATGGTACGCCAGACGTCCGAATTTACGCCAATGGCAAAGAAGATTAATACAATTCCAAGAACTAAAAGCGTGACCAATGTTAGATACACAAGACAAAGTCCAGCAACAAAGATGTGTTCGCTGATTAAATTCCAGCCTTTTCACTGGTCTGATCTCCAATTTTCTTTCGTTATATCGTTCAAGTAATAAACGGATTTCACCTTCGAGCCCTCAGCCCCAAATAAAGAAAAACACTTCGTATTTCAATTGAGATATTTTATCGTGTAAACATCAAATTTGCCTTAAGTCTCTTGTTTGATGTTTTAGTCCAATGCATAAAGTTCAGAAGAAATCAATTTCTCAGAGAGAGGCGGGGTGAGAGATAAGTGTACATTATAAATCTAGATATAGCGATATAACTATATCTGTGTCTGTATTATACAATTCTTATTTCATATATATATATATATATATATATATATATATATATATATATATATATATAATTAAATACCTACAGACACTAGTGTTTCATCCTTTCGGAAATCTTCAGCGCAGGGTGTCACGATTTACACCAGTCGATAGATTCGAACACGGCCAACAAGATATCTCTGGCTTGATTAGCAAGGACCGTATCCATTCGGCTACCGTTAACCGCGTGAAATAACGTTGAAATTTCGTATTTTATTTCTTTAAAATGTTTTTACGTCAGTCAGAGTGATCTTATTATTATATGACGATCTATGCATAGGATCGAGTATATATATATATTAATTCTATTTATACAAACATTAATGGCTACATATGTGCATACATGTTTCTGTAATCACCCACGTTGGGGGATTACGTCTTCAGGCCAAGAATTACCGTCAAAAGTGATATTTCCACCAAATACATTTTTCTATTTCGTTTATCAAGTTAGAATACAACATTTTTTGCCCATTGTTCTCCGTTTTGTGCGGCATTTCATAATAATATCCAAGTCCTTATCGGAGGCAATGGGCAAAACAACTTTTTCGGGGTATCAATGGGATCGCTGGACTCTGCAGAGGCAACAGATCTCGTTGGACTTTATATCATTTATAATTTAACAAAAGATAATATTATTGATAGAAGGGACATGGGGCTATATCGTGATGATGGGCTCATAATAGTGTAGAATGCTACAAGTGTTAAATGTGATCAGATTAGGAGAGCAATCCATAGGGACATGAAAGATTTTGGCCTAAAAGTAGAAGTTAATGCTAACTTAAAACAAGTTCATTTCCTTGACGTTACTTTAGATCTGGATTCGAATACTTATAAACCATATATGAAGGATAATGCTAATCCTATTTATATACACCCGCAGTCTAACCATCCACCATCCATTATTAAACATATACCGTTATCTATTGAAAGTAGAATAAGTAACAATTCATCTAATGAAGTAACTTTCAATGATTGCAAAGCTATTTATAATACAGCACTTAAAAATAGTGGGTATAAGGACATAGAGATAAAATATAAAGTAACTAACGCTAGCACAAATGGATCTAGAAATCGTGGTAGGAAAATTATTTGGTTCACACCCCCCTTTAATGTTATGTTGAAAACAAAACTTGGTACAAAATTTTTACAACTTATTAACAAGCATTTCCCACCAAATAATATATTACATAAAATATTTAATAAAAATACATTAAAATTAAGTTATAGCTGTAGTGATAACTTAGAAAGGATTATAAAAAAGCATAATGGAAGAATTTTAAAGACGACTAATAGAGAAGGTGAAAATACTAGTGCAAACACTGCGGTGAATAAATGTAACTGTAAAAAGCCTGAGGAATGCCCAATAAAAAATGAATGTCTGACCTCATCGGTGGTATACCAAGCTAGGATAGTCCCGGTGGAGAACCCAAGGGACGAAAGATTCTACATAGGGAGTACCCAAATGACTTTCAAAAATAGATTCTATGGACATACACGCTCGATGAGTAATCAAACATATGAAAAGGGCACTTCCTTATCGTTATATTACTGGAAATTAGTTAGAGAAAATAAAACACCTAGTATAGAATGGAAGATTATTAGGAGGGCCAATACTTGCTACTCATTGAACTCACCATGTCTATCATGCTTATCAGAAAAACTTGAGATAACTAGGTTTAAAGACAGAGAAAAATTATTGAATATTAAACAAGAAACTGCTATATCCTGGAAACATTTCAGAATAAACGCACTGAAAGAACTCTAAATTAGTAGACTAGAACAACTATAAGTACAACTAACCCCCATCAAATAACCCCCCCCACAAAGAGGATAAGTGAGGTCGCAACTATGATCATACCCGTATGGGTTACGTAAGTCGCTTAATATTCTACTTCATCGAGCAGTTATGGTATTACTAACCGAAATAAGTACCTGTATGTAGGTATATTTGAACCAAATGAGTAATAGATTGTTTTGAGTGAAGCTCGTAATAATGTATGCATATGGATATTTTTGGGTGTGTGCATGTATGGATATAAGATCTTTATATACCCGGGTAGGAAAAGTAATTTATTAATATATATAAAAAAATGAAGAAATAAATAGATGAAAGAAAGTAAGGAATGAAGGGTGAATGAAAGAAAAGGGGATAAGGATATTGGGGTGAATAAACAAAGATGAAGGTAAGTACTACAATATATAAGCTTGTATACTCGGTTTGTATAACCTAAATACTCTGATTTCTGTCATGTGTCATTATATATTATTGTTGTATAGTAATACATCTTATGTATATCTGCCTTACCATCGAAAGAATGTTTGCTTAATATGAGGATAGGCCTATGAACTTCATGCTAATTCAATATAAATTTTTACGTATTGTAAATTTTTACGAAAAACCTACAACTTATGAAAATGTAACAAGCGGATGGGGCCATGAAATATAACTATGCGTGTGGAGTTTGATAGAAAAAGGGAATTTCTATAGTAAATATATTCATGTCTGTTTCTACTTTAGATGTATCATTTGGTGGCAGGGTACATGTATAGATGTATATGTCTATATTTGTGTGAGTATGTATGTATAAGTGTATTTTATGTATGCATGTATGTTTGTGTGTTTATATATATATATATATATATGTGTATCTATATATCTGTGTGTATGTTTGTATATGGATGTATCTCTGTGTCTATTGTATGTAGATGTATGTATATGCATATATATTTCTGAACTATTAGAATAGGCTGCCTCGTATATGGTTGTTGTAACAGTATAGATTACAAGAATGTATGGATGTCCGAATGTTGTTTATATATATGTTATATGTGTATGTATGTGTGTATGTATATATGTATATATATGTATATATATGTGTGTATGTGTGTGTGTTTATATATATATATATATATATATATATATATATATACTCGTCTGGAGTGTGGTAGCATACTATTGCATATACGAACGGCTTACCACGCTACGGAAGTAAAGAAAAATGCTATTATTTGTCTCTGTATGTCTGTAATGTGTGTGTATATATGCGCAAAGTGTAGGCATTTATAAGTATATTAATATATGTATATAGGTACATGTGGGGTTTAGATAACTTTCGTGTTTTATATTTATTCATATTTTGTTTGTTTATTTGTTTTAATTTAATTTTATTTTTATTTATTTATTTTTATTTAATTTTATTTATTTTTTGTTTTGGTTTATTTACCTTAATGTAATTTTTACTTTATTCCTGCGTAGTTTCAGAGTTATTGTCTAGTTTCAGTAAATAAAATAAATAGCGTACAGCATGGATTCGCTTTTGAATATATGTATTAATGTGTGTGTGTGTGTGTGTGGCGGTGTCTGTGTATGTGTGTGTTGTATGTGTGTTGCGTGTATGTGTGGGTGGAGGTAGGTTAAAAGGCACCGGTTAGTACTTAGTTGACCATAGTTAAGGTTCTTAGCTTACAGACTCTAAGACAAGAAAACTAAATTCTCAAGTACCTTATGTCATAAAACCAAAAGTTAGGTGGGATGGGGGAAGGGGAAATGAGAAAGATGTTTATTATCTTCAAAGACCTCACTGATCCTTTTACCGTTTTTTATGACTCCCACCCAGGTTGTATTCTAACTTGATAAACGAAATAGAAAAATGTATTTGGTGGAAATATCACTTTTGACGGTAATTCTTGGCCTGAAGACGTAATCCCCCAACGTGGGTGATTACAGAAACATGGGTGCACATATGTAGCCTTTAATGTTTGTATAAATAAAATTAATATACCTGCTCTGTTCACTCATTGAGCACTATTTTGGTAGACACATGTTTTTTCATTGGATGTACGTCTAGGAAACTAAACTCTACTTGCTATATATATATATATATATATATATATATATATATATATATATATTTGCTCAGACCGGCTTTGTGCGGGCCATATGTACTTTACATAACTTTATGTGCATATATATATAAAGTAGTAGCGTACGTGTGTGTGTCTAACTCCCCACGAACAAAGAAATATATAAATCCGTTTTAGGCTATTTCTTGCAAGCGAGGTATGTGTTTGTGCTCCTCTCCTGGTCCAGAAATATTACACATTCAATTTTATGCATGATTCCTGTATATAGTATTTTACAAAAGTAATCTTCTCTGAATGAGTGACCTCATTTGCATATTAAATTAAAGAAAATCTAGTTTAATAATTAGCCGATTCTTATTAATTATTTCTTGTAAGAGAGTCGTTTTAATTGTACTATTTACAAATATTATTTAAAATTTATTTAGTTAGTTTATTTTTAATTCAATTTAAATTTGATTTAATTTATTTTTAATTATTAATTAAACAGTTACGTTTAAAACCGGAACTCATATTAAACTATGAGAGGTATTACCCTTTAAGCTAATAATTGCAAGAATAATAACTCTCATAGTGAAATTGTTTGTAATCCGGAATGTAATTTTTTATTTAAACTCTAAGAGTTACAATAAGCTCGACGTTATTAAATGCCAGTTGTAATTGATTTGTTTTAATTTATGAATATTCTTTAAAGCTGATTTATTATTTCTATTTTTAATTTTATTATTTTGCGTTTAAAACTGGGGGTATTTTTTTTAATTTACACACACATAAACGTTTATTACAAATAAACGTTTTTTGTTTTGTTTTTGTTTTTGTTTTTTGTTTTCTTTTGTTTTGTGTTTGTGTGTGTGTGATGATCTGTTTCTTTCTATTTAGTTTTGTTATTGTTTTTGTTTGTGTGTGTGTGTGTGTTTGTGTGTGCGTGTGTGTGCGCGCGTGTGTGTGTGTGTGTGCGTGTGTGATGATCTGTTTCTTTTTGTTTTGTTGTTGTTTTTTGTTTTGTGTGTGTGTGAGAGAGAGATGATCTGTTTCTTTCTGTTTTGTTTTGTTGTTGTGTGTGTGCGCGCGCGTGTGTGTGTGTGTGTGTGTGTTGATCTGTTTCTTTCTGTTTTGTTTTGTTTTATTTTTTTGTTTTGTGTGTGTGAGAGAGAGAGATGATCTGTTTCTTTCTGTTTGTATTGTTGTTGTTTTTTTGTTTGTGTGTGTGTGTGTGTGTGTGTGTGTGTGTGTGTGTGTGTGTGTGTGTGTGTGTGTGTGTGTGTGTGTGTGTGTGTGTGTGTGTGTTGGAATATCTGTTTCTTTCTGTTTTAAAACGATGCATTTAGTCATTTTCTTTTATTAAAGAGATTTGGGACTATCTTTTTTTAGAACAAAACGTAAATATACGTTTGAAGCAAAAATAAACAATTTTCTCATATTTTTTTAAATCAATATTATTTTTTTATATAAATTTTCCATAAACAGAAATTTGCTACGACGATGTACTTCATGATTTTTTTTTTTTGTAAAACATTGTTTACGAAAAAGTGATTAACAAATTTTAAACTTCGTATATGGCCTAAACAAACACAAACGATTACATAAATTGATAAATTTATGACTTCGACTCCAAAATAAATCATTTTTTTATATTTTAAACGCCGCTACCCGGGGGTGGTATTGCGATAGAGAAAAATAATTTTAAATAATGTTCTCGTTAACTAGCATCCCCAGAAAAGCAGAGTTAGTCAGAGACAAGGTCGGTTTTTAATGTGAGTAAAATCCAGCTTTCCAAAAGAAGGTACGCTGGATTGGGACAATAATTTAAAGTGCTCTAGATAAAGCACGAAGTCACTACATGTAAGCAGCTAAAAAAATTTATAAAAAATAGAGTAAAATACAACCTCCGAGTTAAAAGCTAGCCAAGAATAAGTGTTGGGTGGATTTAGACTCAGTAAACAGCAATTCTTCCCTCTTTGTCAGAAACATCGCTCATGGAATGTGAGGACTAAAGGACAAAATAAGAGAAGTGATTGGTTGGTTGGTTGTTTTTGTTTTGCGGCATATCAACCCTTTTCCAAGTTATTTAATGCTGAATCCAAAGATTTTGAAGAATAATACAATATATTTGTTGCTTTCAAGTCGGTTTCTATTTAACCCATAGTTGAGACCCTTACAGATACTACCACTCCGGGTCAGAGTGAACCTGGGAGCAATGGTAATTAAAGGGTGGCTCCACACTCTCCAAAGCTCGCAAGCTGTGGCCTCACCACTGGATATAGTTTAAGGTCATATCCAGGATCTAAGAGAAGTGAGAGTTAAAAATAATGCCGTTAGTATGTAAGATTTTCTCTTATTTTTAACTTTGTTTTCTGCTCCTAAGACAGGACTACGATGGCAAGTAAGATAGGGTTTCTCCCAATTAATGATTTTTCTCGAATAATGTAAACGCTCACTTTTTTTCCTATATTAAAAATAGCTTTCTTGTCCGCTTGACCAAAACTTGATAGAAATCGAAAGTAATAGAGAACAGACAATCTTAATTATGACTGAGTGCGCTCATATTCCAAAATTTAACAGCAGAAATGCTAGGGATATTTCTTGGGAATTATATCACTAGGTGAAACCCAAATGCCTCGAACGATAGTTAACTTTATTGAATCTGACAGTTGCTCTTTTAAGAAAGTTTTTTTTTTATTTTAGTATGTTCTCACTTGGTCGAATAATAGTGTCTGAATTCGTATTCGTCTCTTATAGCAAAGTAGTCGCGTCAGTATTTGGGGTCGTGACGTGAGCGTGACGTCACGGACTTAAATGCATATAAAGGGATTAAGATCAGGAGGAGAATGAAGAGAGGAAAAAAGAAAACGGCGATGACGATTAACAGGTTACGTTCGGTAGAATGTGTGAGTTTGCTCTCTCCTGCTATTCCCTTGAAAAGTTGTGAAAATTGTCGTCGTGCCAGTGAGATTCACGCTATGAGATTTTTTTTTTTTTTTTTTTTTTTTGCTGCGGTGCATTGATAGGCAATCCACTGTGTTGTCTGCGTGAAATGAACCAAATAAATAACCTTTTTCTTCACCAAGAAAAGTCGTCTTGAAGGTCTCATATTCCTTTGCGACTATCTCCACATACAACGTTTTAATCTGTCAGAGCGAACGACAACGTTGCGTTATGTTTAAAGTAGATATATTATTTCATCTGAAATCACACAGAGTGAATCAAAGAATTTTATTTTGGATGCATAGGAGTTACAATTGGTTGGTCACACTTTAATATGTAATTGAATCTATTATTTCTTTTGTGCTGTTATTAACATAAAACAAGACACAGTTCTACTTAGACGTAAGAAGCCACCATTTGGGATCAAATTTCCAGTGACACTATGTAGAGAGTTGAGCAGCGAGATGTCTGTTCACATTACGTCTGAACTTCTGCATATCAGTACAGTCAAGGAAACAGGAAACCGGGAGGGAATTCCAAAGTCTAGCAGTTCGAAGGAAGAAACTATTAGAAGAGTATAAGGCTATCTAGCATCAAGGGGTATTTACAGTGAAGGAGTGAGACATTGCTACTTGTTTGGATAGTCGGGAGTATTTACGTTAAGGGAGTACAATAGCTTCGAGTTCGTCCGAGCACATACCATTAAAATGCTTGTAAAACAGGAATGGGGGTTCAGTATTTCAGAAAAAGGACAAGGGTTGAAGTTTAGTTGATAGTGCGGGACCTATTTTTTTTTTCAGTGATTGTGTACGTATATCGGCCTGTTCTGCTTAAAATGAAGCTGAAATAATTATTTTTACCTATTTCAAGAAGATTTCGTACATCGTTAATAAGTGCGTCGATGAGTTCGTTTGAATAACAGTTCTTTCTGCAGTTAACGTTTGATAAAATAGCATATTTGTCATAACAGGGTTTTAAATAATATTGTGTCGATCTATAATGATTAGTGAAATAACATTTTCGTCGACAAATAAGGCTGATAAATTCGTACTTTCATCGACATGTAACGATTATTCAAATATTATTTAAATTATCTGTAACAACTCTTAAAAAATATTATTATTTTAATTATCTGTAACAACTCTTAAAAAATAGCATTTTCGTCGATTTATAACGCTTGCTTAAATAGAATTTTCGCCGAGCTGTAACGCTTGATGAAATAACATTTTCGTTAAGTTGTAGGGATTACTGAAATAATACTTTCAAGAAAGGTAACGCTTGTTGTAATAACATTTTAATGGGTCTGTAACGATTACTAAAATATATTTTCCTTGATCTGTAATGATTACTGAAATATAATTTTTGTCGACCTGTAAACATAGTTCAAATAGCATTTTTATTAATCTTAATTAACGTTTTCTTGAGAAAATAGAATATTCGTCGATTTGTAACGCTTGCTGAAAAGGAGTTTTAGTTGGTTTTAAATCCTTTACGTATTTGATTTTGAAATAGCATTTTCACTGTTATAACATTCGGCATTTTTAAATAGCACTAGCGTGGTGGGGCTTTTCTCGGGCGTAAAATACGCTTAAATATGATATTTTAATTTGCCCAGAGTTCGTTTATTTTGTTATAGAGCCGTGATTTCAAAAGTCAAAAAAAAGTATTTGAGTGCCATCAATAGAATCGAAACCGAAAGCAAAACTGTAATGTTCAAAGCTGGTAACGTTACCACTGTACCAATGTAACACACATATGAACTAATTAAAAATAAACTAAGATAGATATACATAATGTATCAAGATATTTTCAATTTTGACTTAATTTTGACCCCTTAAAAACTATTTTAACTAAAGCTCATAAAAGAACGGTCCATAAAAAATCCGATCATTTGTGACTTTTAGTTTCTGGAGAGATAGAGTTTAAAAATATGAAGACAGACATACAGACAGACAGACACACATAGTGAGTTTTATAAATTAAAACTAGCTGGGCTACCCGGCGTTGCTCGGGACCGTATAAACAATGAGAAAATTGAAGTTGATTTTGAACATATTTGCTATTCTTCGGATAAAGGAATTTTTAATGTCTATGTATCATTAGCTTTTTCGAGCAAATGAATATTTTACCTACCCTAGGACGGGTATTACACGTATCAGATAATTGTACCTTATGAAACATTGTTTCCTTTGCGGGAATGGGTAATATACAACACATTTAAAATAATTTTACCTACCCTCGGACGGGTAATTAACTCTATAAAATTATCAGTCGCATTAAATAAAGTTTAAAATACAATTTTCATCACTAACCGCGCAATTTGAATTGACGTATCTTTACAATATCCGTTTCTTTTTATATTAAGTTGAGAATGTTCTTATTCTTGTCGAATTGTGTCTACGGGTTTAACACCACGTAAAATCTACTAATAAAATGTGTGGTCAATTTTATTTTTTCTTCTCCGCTGTTTCGTAAAGTGAAAATGTCTGATTATTGACAGTGAAACAAAATGGATGCTGTCAACTTAACACCCACGTCTCGAATGTAAATATCAAGTGATTTTCTTGTTGTACTGTTTGTTTGCTCATTTTTCAAAAGTAAATACAGAATAGCACGAATTCTGGCAAAAGGCAAATATTTGCAAACATTCCATAATATTTGTTATTTCAGCAATACCTAATTGACCACTACTTAAACAATCAGGTTCGCAACAAAGATCGTGACGAGAGGACTTTTTCATTATTGAGAGGACTTTATATATATATATATATATATATATATATATATATATATATATATATATATATATATATATATATATACACACACACAGAGGGAGAGAGAGAGAGGGGGGGAGAGAGAGATGTTATTTGTTTTTTGTTTTTGCGATACGTTTTGAACGAATTATTTACAAACGTGCATTTTTACCTAAAGGCGAGTTGGGAATAATTTTCCATTTAACTAATTTGGTACCCCCATATGGGGAGCGGCATATATATTGTTTTTAAAATATAATTATCTACTGACACGTGTTTTGTCGTCTATGACTCATCAGAGTAGCTGAATTTAGCAAGATTCCGCCACTCTTTCTCTATAAAAAATTATGAGAGAAATGAGAATCTCTTAAAGTTCTTGATTATAGGACGCAAAGTTTTCGTAGTTGCGAAAAGAAATGCGAGTCACCATGTGGATTGATGAGCACCACGTCTATGGTTATCTAAAGTTCAAAATCGTAATTTTTTAAGGAAAAAACAGTCCAACAAGTTTTTCAAGCAAGTGATAAAAATATTCCGATTAAACCAGGAGGAAAAATAATTTCTTCATCAACCTTTTAAACTGGTTGTATATCCAGATGAATGTGTGATTCTGAACTTTATAACAGCATAGTGCCCTCTTTGAATATATCGAATCCACGGTAGTCAAATTATATGACCGTGTGATTTCCTTAGACCGATCGAATTCCCGACGCATATTGTGGATATACATTCCTTGGATATGTAGAATTCACGGTGCTCGAATAATAAGTCGAATCCACTATCCTCTATTTATAATCTTAAATTTAATTTTGCCCTCACATGGAAACACGCACACGGCGACAAATTTGCACTTCTGTTCCGCTCATTTCATTTAGAAATATGACAATTTCCGATTTCGGGTTAGAATTTTAATCTCTTATGACAAAATGATTCGTTTCATGTCTCATTAAGACAAGAAAACTCGATTGCTTTTCTCCCTTCATCAGTGAGAGCGTTTTAATAGAAGTAAACATCCTTATTTGTATTTTTCACGCCCTGATGGGCTGTCAGCTAGAATTTATGTAGTCTGCTTCTGTCAAGGGTTGGCTCAAGATAGATTTTTAATTTCTCCAATCTTCCGTGTTTTGTTGTGATGCTGAAATTCTAAAATTACCTCAGACTCGTGCACCGCAATCTAGACGATGATTATTGAGTCATTTGGTGGCGCCCGGGATAGGTACGTTACAGAGTGGGTATTGTGTATAATGCGAAAACAGCTATTCGAATACACACAATTTATTGTCATACAAATTCTACCTAATTGCTGACCTTTGAATTGGTGAGTGCCCGGATGTATTCCTTAAACGCCCAGATACTTTTGTCAATATATTTTTTTCGGCCCCTGTGACTTGCGAAAACATGCATGGATGTGTTATGTGACTTCCAAGCGTTGAAGAGTTCGACCCACATTGTAAGCCTCATACTGACATTTAAATTCATAAACTACTAAACTTTTATCTAGTGTGGAACGAACATCTTTCTGAAAGGCTTGGAAATCATTACTAGTACAAAATATCACATGGGGTTTTACCACATAAAGCAACGGGATAAAACGGACATAATCCTATCAGTATATTATTTATTAATAGAACCAATGAATGGGAGGTTTAAAATACACCTGACACTATGGTGGGCAATAGAAAATATCAGTATTTAATTTCTCAAGTTAATATTCTCAATTATTAAATCATTTCTCTCTTATAGGTTCATAAGAGTAGTTGCTGATGGGCAGAAATCAGAGGCTCACATTATTAATGCTGGAGTCCCTCAGGGGTCGATCCTGGACCCAACTCTCTTCCTTATCTACATCAATGATCTCCCAAATCACACCTTAAGATCATTTTTTTCACATGTATGCTGATGATATTACTATCTATAGGAACTCTCTCTCTCTCATAATTTTGAGCACGTGAGGAAAGAGGTGGCTAGTAAATTTTAATGCGTCTAAAACCAAGCTTCTATCTTTACATCATCAACGCTTTGATCCCTGTCTGGCATCAATTGAAATGAATGGCTCTCGTCTTGGGGACACTCCATGTTTTGACAAACTTCTGAGCTTGATCTTTACACATAATTCAAATCCGTTGCCGCGGTCGCTGGGAAAATGGTAGGATGATTCTACTTCTTCAGTAGATATCTCACTACTGATGCAATTCTCTACCTGTATAAGAGCCAAGTACGTTCAAGGATGGAGGTCTAATGCCACATATGGGCAGGAGCTGCTAGAAATACGTTATCTTGCATTGACAGAGTTCCAAATAAACTTCGTAGCCTAGTGAGGAATACCCTTTTCTCTTTTCTGCAACTTCTGTACCACAGAAGAGACATTGCGAGTCTGTCTTTACTTTATCGTTATTTTCATGGCAAGTGATTGTCTGAGCTCCAACTTATGGTCCCCCTTGGCCTGACTTTCACGATAAACACTCGTCTATCTGAAACCACTATCAATAATTTTCCCCACTCTTTATCTGTGTTTAAACCTAACGTATATTCTATAAACAAAGCGTTTTTCTTAGAACTGCACATCTGTGGAACTCTCTTCCGTTTTCCTGCTTTCCAGCTGACTACATATGGTTGTCTTCAAGTCCAACGTGAACAAGTTCTTGATGAGCCCTCCCCTTAAGTAATCAAATTTACCAAATTTACCCTACTAATCTTACTGCATTGTCCCATTGACTACTGTACACCAATTAACCTTTATCCTCGAGTGGCTTCCAGGCCCTGATAAATGGTGATTTCTTTGTAAAAAAAATGGAAAAAATATTCGCTAGGATACCACACAAATGACTGCTCATCGCTACTCTATCAACCTGCTGATACGTTTCATTATTGGAGTTGAAACTGACCGACTTAATGGCCAGTGTCACGAGTCCCCGAAATTGTTCTCCGAAACGGAGGAGGGGTTAACGTGCTGCGATAAAGCATATCAGAACATCTTTAAATGGTTTTGTCGATGAGAACTCTTGTAAATAAGCTGGTAACCTCAAAAGAAAATTCGTCCACACTACAATTAACTGAAAAGTTTTTACCACAAGGTCAATGATCTCCGCCAAGCCACTTAGCCAGGTCATGTTGGGGTGATCCAATCATGGATAAAATAGGACACCGGCATTTTTGCGTCCTAGTTAGCCCGTATATTCTTGTTTGTTATGAACTGATGGGCTGGGCCTTTTCATAGGTATCCTTACTAATAAGTTTCTTTCTATGAGGCTGAAGGAAACGTTTTTGAAGTTTTGTTTCAGCGCTCTAAGTGTTGTCGGTTGATATGTCACTAAGATTTTAAAATTTTGTTTCATCGTTCAAAATATTTAACATTTTCCAGTGTAATCGTTAGTTTTAAGAATAACCGCACCAGCATCCTTGTCCGGTCTAGTAATATAGATCTCTTCATCAGTCTTAAGAAGTTTGGCAACCTGATAAGGAATCTTGCTTCATGAAAACTTTATTTAATATATTTATATTTTTGCTCTCATCTAGAATGACTCTTTTGGGGGAACTGGATATCCCCCGCATTAAAAACTAACTTGTGTCTGATTTTGCTCTCGTGGTGACACGATTAAATAGCAGTAATTGTTGAGGTTGCTCTAGTAATGTGTCGGGTCTTATCGACGAAATTGTGCGACGGAATTTTTAGGACCGTGTCGGATCGTGTCGACGGAATTTTTCAGGATCGTGCCAGGTTGTTCCGACAGAAGTGCCTGGTATCGTGTCGAATTGACATTTCTGATATTTTTCATGCAGAGTTCTGTCGATAGAAGCGTTCGATTTACGTTTGTTGTTCTGTTTATTTGACGGTTGTTGTAGTTGTATTGCCGCGTGCGATAACTATATTGTCCTTGTCTTAGGGGGGTACCTTCTCATTTCTCTTTCTTCGTGAATCTACATTTTATACTCCGCTTCGCTTTCAAAATAAAGTTAACTGAAGCCATGATATGCGGCACACTTCTGAAAGGACAGTTGAAAGATATGCACGTTTATATGTTAACCTAATATTTGTCCAAGGCGACTTTAAACCTGGTTATGATAGACATCATCTCTGGGAATTGTTTTGTAAAAAGAAACAGAGAGAGAGGGGGATGAGGAGAGAGAGAGAGAGAGAAAGAATGCTACCTTTCATTTGTTGAGACAAACGCGCCTACAGTACATCAGAGTTTTCGTTCATAGACAAATGCGTATCTACTTGGTGTGTTTGTGTACATAAAAAAATGTATGGATATGCTTGCTTGTTGTGGGTTTGCATTAGTTTTTTTAATTTCTTGGTTTTTTCTTGTTTTCTACGTACAGCTATAGTTATTTCTTTTGAAAGAAAATTAGCACTTTTCTTTAATGTGAAGGTTCATTTGCTAATATTCCTGTCACCAATTCTGTCACATTGGACAAACAGTGATTATTATAGAATGAGACCAATAATGAACATCCTCGGGTAGTTTGATTGTATATATAAAACTGTATTATTTCCAACCAAATATCATTAACAGTATATCTATGCAAATGAACTATTATTATCATTATTTTTATTGTTAACAATAAGAACCAAACCAGATTTTTGTTTTAATGAAGAGAGATAAAGACAGAAAGCGTGGAATTTCCTCGGGTCATCCTAGTTTATCTTAAATCTGTTTTGCCAATTTATTAGTCGTGGACTCGTATAAGACGCCTTTTCTTATCCAGCGAAAAGTCTGTTAGGCTTAAATTTGACATATCGTTGCCCTCGTTAAACGCGTAGAATAATTTGGATGCGTCCAACATTATCCATAATAGGTTTGACCCATTTGTTTGGAGTGGTATCTTCGACGGTTTGTCTCACTTTATTTTGAAATCAAGTTTTTTTTTTTTTATTATTTGTTGCACATTTGTATAAAAAAAAACGATGCTTTCGTCTGTCAGACTTTAGTATGAAACAATACTTTTATAGGCCTGTCTTACGTTTAAAGTAATCGTTTGTTGTTGTTGTTTATTTTCTGTCGCATTTAAAATGTAAATTCCATTCTACCGTTGTTGACGTTTAAGTGTTGCAATGTTGATAGTATAGTAATTCAACTTCGGTTCATTTCGATTAATGTTGTTTTTGTTGTAAGCAAACCATCTGTTGTCTCTGTGCTGTTCCAAATAAATATTCCATTAGACAAAGAAGAATTACGAATTCAAACCTTATTATGTGTTCTCCATTTACTGTTGCCGCCAAAATAATGCGTAGTCAGCGCCAGTTTTATTTGAATAATGGCGGTTTATTTTTCAAAACGCAATTAAACGATGTACAGCAAAGAGGATATGCTGGTCTAAAAGTGAAACTAAATTTTGGTTCACTTTTGCTGTTCGTCGCATAATCACATTGACACACTCTTTTCGTTAGATAACCGAAATGAAGTAATATTGAGCCTGATCAATACCAGATGTGTGACCATTTGAAACTAACAAGTCGAAAACTGCGAAGAGTAATGTAGTTAAAATCAACTGGCGATTGTAGACCGCTTGTAAATTTTGTGTTCTCTAAAATCTTTTTGCTTCGGAGGTAGCCGATTCAAGCCGCTCAATGTGCGTGCCACAGTATTTTTTGTGTCTGGTCAGGATTTTTCTTTGATGAACTTATGCGTCATAGCAGGGTCATCCTCATAAATAATAAAACGCGCGAAAAACCTCGGACAAAATGAAGTGTTTTCATCAAATTGTATACATTATTCTTTATTATGTCAGGTAGAAATAGAAACGATATATGAGACAAGTTTATGACAGCGTGTTCGAAGAAAATCTAAAAGAAAAAAATATTTTCTCTGAATTCACTCTGTTATGTGCAAGATGCAAGATAAATGTCTAAGGGTTGACACACAATATATATTAAAAAAAAAACTAAAAGAAGGCGTTTAAGAGAAAAGGGGAATATATTAAACAGATAAACAAATGGAAACAAATATTTACAAAAGAAAATATGTAAGGGAAGAAATTCAATTTCTTTGTTACTGGATTTTGTCGCAAAATAATATTAGAGTTTGAGAAAATACAATATATTTTACTTTTGTCAAAATAGAAGATCAGAAAATCAGTATTTACCAAGTGTCCGTTTATTTTGTGAGGTTTGCAATAGGCTTGTTTCAGGAAATTCCTTATGACCGAATTTTATCCCAGAAAATTGCCTGAAGTTTTAAGATCGCCCTAACTTAGCGTTCCTTCTCAAAGCTGATTTACTAACTGAAGTTATGTCGCTATTGGTGTCTATTTATAATCACGCGGAGGGGAACCTTCTAAAGTTTCACAAAATGGAACACCTTGACTTTGGAACCTTTGAAAAAAAAGCACTTTTCTGTTCTATTTTAGATCTATTCAGAGACGCTTAAAATATAATGTAATGTATTTTAATAGTAAAAGTTTTACATTATTACATATTATATATAATTAATTTTATATAATATATTTTATATTACAATATGCTATGATATTATTATTATAATAATAATTAATATTGTAAGATATTCTAATATATATATATATATATATATATATTTATATATATATAATGATGTATTTTATTTATATTGATATATATTTATTTTATATTTATTTTATGTTTTATATTTTTTACGAATGTTTATGTAAGAAATTATGTGTCCTTCATATTTTAAAAGGAATACTGTTTTCACATGACACTCCCCCCTTTAAGAATAAAAGGTTTGAAATATAGATTTCAAAACTTTTATCCTAATGCTTGTTATACAAGGGTTAAAATAAAACTTTTGGGTGTAAAAACATACATAATATAGATGTTTAGCTTAGATATAAAAATATACATTATCATAGTGTTTTTGTTTGTTTTTTTACTAATTAAAAGGGAAAGTCAAATATAAAGAAAAACATGCAAAAAATAGAACGTTTTTTCATTGTTTATTTTTGTTCTTTTTCGTAAACGAGAAAGTTAGATGTTAGTACATTTAATACATATACATTTTTAATTTTGTTATTTTTAATATTTTATGTATGTTCATGTAATAAATATATACATACATGCAATAGATATACATGCAATAAATATACATGCAATAAATATATACATACATACAATAAATATACATGCAATAAATATATTTTATAGATATACAAGTTTTTCTTTGTTTGTTCCTATTTGTTTTGCTTCCCCACAAAGGCAGAGTTAGACACCAGGGTCGTTTTTAATGTGTGGAAAAGTAACAAAAATAAAAATTGTCTCAGTCGTAAAGGATTTCTCCTCCACTAACCGAGAAGAAAAAAGTTGAAGTGTAATATCAGAACAGATACTACACTTTGATCTAGGTCCGTTATTTCGTATATGTGTTTATTTAATATTATTTTGTGAAAGAGAAAGTTATGTCCTAGACAGAGCAACAGCAATAATGTTGACTCTTCCTTTTATGTATTCGTTTACAATATTGTATTTTTGTAGGAGTAGACTCCATCTTGTAAGCCTTTGATTTTTATTGATCGTCTTTTATAAGGAAGTGAGTGGATTGTGATCCGTGCGGAGTTGAACAGGGTGTACAGTTACATTGAGATAAAAGTCAGTGTTGTAAGGCTGATAATAAATCTAAACATTCCTTTTCAATAGTGGAGTAATGTGTTTGGTGGTTGTTCAATTTTCCTGAGAAATATCCAATAACTTTCTTAATGCCTTGCTCACCTCCTTGGATGAGAATTCCACCCATGCTAACATCACTGGCATCAATTTGTAATCTAAAGTGTCTAGAGCCCTCGAAAAAAGAACACTTTTTTGTTCTCTTTTTAGAGCTCTCCCAAGACGCTTTAAAAGAATCTTTTTTTTTTTTCTAACTCTTATGTAATGTATTATAATAATAAAATATTTATATTATTATATATTATAAAATATATGTAATTTTATATAATATATTTTATATTATGATATATTATAATATTAATTTATATTATTATTTATATTTATATATATTATATTAATCTTATAATTTATATTATTATTTATGTAAGAAATTGTAGTATATATAAGATCGGACCTCCAATAAAAGTTGCATGATTTACTGCTGGATTTTCTCTATTTGTATTTTTTAGTCCTTTTTAGGAGATTGGTGAAAGGATTTGCTATTGTTGAAACCCTGCCATGCCGAAAATTCTCATAGGTTGTTTTTTTTATTTGTTGGAACAGGATATTTTATGATATCCTCCACTTTTGCCGAGATAGGTTTCAATTCTCCTTGATCGAGAGTATGGTCAAAATAATCCATTTGCGAGTGATAAAACTCACGTTTGCTTAAGTATACACAAAGGTTAGTTTCTTGTAGTTTTAGAAAAAAAAATTGTTTTATAATTTTTTGATGTTCTATTTCAGTTGCTTTATTCATTTTTTATGATTTTTTTTGTTTGAATCAACAAAAACATAAATGTTAGACTATATAACACTTACTTAATTATTATTTTTTTGTGTGTTAAATTTATATTTAAGATCCCAAATTTATTAAGAGGTTATACATACAAAAATCGGGCGTCTCAAGTTCTTTATATTTCACATGTATTTTATATCCGCTTTGTATGTTCTTTTTCTTACTTCTCGGGCTAGTCGCTCTTTCTGGATGCTGTATTTACAACGTGATAATTTTTCACTGGTTCAAAATAATATGTCGCCATGATTTGTTTGACCATGAAAGGTTTATCATCATTTTATGATGTGATAACAACCTGCTCTTTAAAACGTATGATTCATTTGTATTCATTATGCCCGTCCTACACTTCAATTCTGTGGACGTCCAACCCGAACGTAAACTCCAGGATAATATTGTACCAGCTGTATTCAGACTAAAACATATTTACTTTCGTTCTTATTTATTAGTAAATGTAGTTTCAGACTATATCTGGTTTTAGATTCTATCTCTAAAACCCTTGTTTGTATAACCTATGTCAATGATATGATGTGCGGCACGAAACCGAACCCTACGATATAATTTGACCTCCTTTGTCCAACTGACATACATTTCTTTACGTACTCTGGTTTATATAGTTTCAGCATATTTCAGCACATGGGAGTTCATCTAAAAAAAAACACTTTGAGGTGTTTCCATTTTATACATGTCCGATGCGAACACAGACCCTACGATGTTATTATGATATTTTGAACAGAAGAGATACTAGACTTTGATCATAGTCAAATAAAGTGTATTTAAGTCAAGTTCGACAAGGGTCATATACAAATGCCTGTGTCGCTTTTTGCTTTACATAAAGGGAAAGTAAGAAATGAAGCGCGTGTATATTATGACATCACAATGTATTCTATAAGTTTTTGAATATGTGCATGGCTGTTTTAGATGTTAGGAGCAATGACGAATGATTCAAGAGAGAAATGATGATGGAAATGAAATGAATAAAAAAGAAGGAGGTCTTAGTAGATAAGTAATACCTTTCGGAAAAAATACCGGAAAAGGAAAGGTAAAATAATGAAAATACAGTGTAACCCGGATATAAGAAAACGGATATAAGAGAGATTTTCTCTGATCATAAATTAGAGCCTGTATTGATGTACAATGTAACTCGGACATAAGAACCCCGGATATAAGTGTAACTTTGATATAAGAAAGAGGGAGCCCCCTCGAGAAAGTCTCTTATATCCGGGTTAAATTGAAGGTCAACTTTCTTCTTGGAAGAGTTACAAAACACCCCCTCCTATGTTAAATAATAGGTTTCTAAATAATAACCTTAAAAATGAGCATCACGCTTAAACTACATTAACCAAAAGAAGTCATCGAATTGTTTTCTCGTATAAAATTTAATAAAACATATTTTTCTTGGTCAAATAACACACAAAATAAATAAGATATCAATAACACCAAAATACTTGAAAACCAAAAGTTTTTTATAAAATGTATCAAAATATAATTGTAAAAACATTTAAAATTAACAAAAGGAAATAAAAGAAACAAAGAAAAGAATGAACGAAAAATAATATTGTTGTGGAGGAATCACCCTCCAAATGGACTGTTCTATCAATTATATAAACCATAAATCTTTTGATCCCAGATGTGGATTAAACACCAGAGCGACCCTCGTCTGCTCGGTGACGTTTACTACTCTTTTCAGTTTTTACGTTGTTATTCCAGTAATACATTGTTTAAACTCTATTCCGTTGTTCTGTTTTCTTTGTAACTTATTGAAAGCCATAACACTGGAGACATTGGATTCGGAGAACGTACTCACGTTTAAAAACAGTGTTTTAAAAAAACTAAATACTGACGACATTGGATTTAAGGAGCATACTAAAATCGAAACCAGTAACGACATTGAAAAAAATACTCGCGTTGAAATAGTATTCTAAAAATACTAACGACGTCAGACTCAAATGTTATCAAGCCTAAGGAAGTGTCTAACATAACACTTGCAACTTAAACGTTCACGGTAACTAAAAAAAACGCAGATCATTACGGAAAAAAAGAGTTGAAAAGAAAAACGTTCGTCACGACTTTCAAAGATAGCGCTGTACTTTTGCAAAAAGAAAAAGGTTCGTCACAACTTAGAAAGGTAAACTTTTATACTTTTGGAAAAAGAATTTGTCACTTGTGGTTTTCGCTGCTACAATCGGGCGTTATTTTTTTTTCTCTGAAGAAAAATATACACTTGATTTTTTTTTCTTTAGACAATGAACTTTTTATATATTTATGTTTTTTTCTGTTCGTTTTATTGTCTGGAAATTAGAAAGAATAAAACGGTTTTGTAAAATTCAGCGAACGTTTTGAAATTGCTAATGCTGACATAGCAAAATGGAGGAATTGAAAGTAGTGTTGGAATATTTGACCAAGTTGCATATCGATGCCGCAAAGCGTCAGTAACAATCCGAAAAACACTGGACTGAACGTCAAATACAATTCGAGGAACAGCAAAAGGAATTGCAAAAACAGTTAGCCGAATGTCAATTAGAAGTTCAAAAACAGTTAGCCGAACGTCAATTACGAACAGAGGAATTGCTTACAGAAATTGTTAAGAATAATGCGAACGCGGAAAGCAATTCAGCATTTTCTCAGAATACACTATGGACCGCGATAGACAATTTTAAATACGAGGAAGAGGAAAAATCATTCGCAGCGTATTTTCGGCGTTATGAAGATTTTTTTAATATTGACTACAGCAACTGGTCTGATCAAAAGAAAACCAGACTTCTACTACGAAAATTGGAAACGGCTGAGCATGATAAATTCGTGGATTACATATTGCCTCGGAAAACAGCAGATTTATCATTCAATGAGACGGTAAATTTGTTAACAGAACTTTTCTCGCCGAAAACGTCTCTTTTCAATGAGCGTTGGAGATGTTTGAATGTGGTAAAAGACGATAATGACGACTTTGCCACCTACGCAGCTGTAGTGAACAAACACTGTGATGACTTTAAGTTGTCTGAACTAACAGCAGACAATTTTAAATGTCTTGTGTTTGCGGGAAAAGATGCGGAAATCAGGCGCAGAGTCCTTACAAAATTAGAAAATGAACCGAACGTAACATTTCAAAAATTGACTGAGGATTGTCAAAAAGTAGAAATTATAGAAAAAGATCAAGAAATATCGAAGCAGGCATCGCGAATATAATAAACGTAACTAAGAAAAACCGCCAAAATGACACACAGGCACTAACCACCGAAACTCAGAAAAACTAAAAGCACCGAGCGCTTGTTTCGGATGAGCTGGAATACATTGGGTAAGGGATTGCCCATTTTTTACAAAAAGATGGCATTTATGCAATAAGATCGGTCATAAAAGTTCGTGATGTAGGAAAACTCAGAATAGAAGCCGTGTACGTCAAACCAGAACTAAGGACGTCGTAGATGAAGATCTACGCAAATATATAACGGTTAACATTTTCTGCAAGGCTATTAAATTCCAATTAGACAGTGGATCGGATCTTTCAATAATAAATCTCAAAACGTGGAAAATATTACGAAAGCCGACTATGTTAAAAACTAACAGAACGGCGACGGCCGTTAATGGTACAAAAATTCATTTTGAAGGTGAATTAATTACAAACTTCACTTTACGTGGGAAAACAAAAATCTAAGATTGTATGTGCTTAAAGATAGTGAGAACCTGTTCGGTTCTGACAGCATGGAGGAGTTTCGTCTTTGGGATT
The DNA here is from genome assembly GCF_053919585.1 of Euprymna scolopes. NCBI lineage: Eukaryota > Metazoa > Mollusca > Cephalopoda > Sepiida > Sepiolidae > Euprymna > Euprymna scolopes. Next base: position 13,335,306 of record NC_136486.1, read on the forward strand.
TTCCTATATCCAAATTCTGCAAGAAAATAGATACCCGACCAGCAGAAACGGAGAAACCTATAACTTATTTTAAAAAAGAATTCACAAACGTATTTACTCCTGGTCTGGGGAGATGTACAAAAATGGCCGCAGATTTTAAGTTAAAACCTGGCACACAACCGGTGTTTAAAAAGAAACGTAATATCCTGTTCGCTTCCTTGAACAAAATAAATCAGGAACTAAACAGATTAGAAAGCATCGGTATACTGACTAGAATTGAATATAGTGAGTGTGCTGCTCCGGCAGTTTACGGAAAGAAAAGGTCCGGAGAAATTCGCGTTTGCGCCGACTTCGCGACTGGACTCAACGGGTCCTTAGAAGATTTACACTATCCATTACCTAGACCAGAAGAAGTGTTCACGAAATTAAATGGCAACAAATTTTTTTCTAAGATCGACCTAAGCGGCGCTTACCTACAGATTCCAGTAAACGACAAAAGCGCTAACCTCCTCTGTATTAACACTCATCGGGGTTTGGACAGATACGAAAGCCTCGCGTTTGGTGTCAAGGTTGCACCCGCAATATTCCAGAAAGTAATGGATACTATGCTGTCCGGCTTGGACACCGCAATCGCATATCTTGATGACATTATCATAGCGAGCAAAAGCAAGGAGGAACGTGAAAAACATATCAGACAAGTATTCAGTCGAATACAGGATTGTGGATTTAAGATCAAAGCAGATAAATGCCAGTTCTTTTTACAAACAATTAAATACCTGGGTCAAATAATCGATAAAGATGGCAGACGCCAGACCCAGATAGGGTGACCGCTATTAAAGAAATGCCGGCACCAGTAAACATAACTCAATTGCAGAGTTTTTTTTTAGGCTTGATAAATTATTACCAGGGGTTCATCCCAAATATGCACAAATTGCGCACACCACTTAATGAATTGCTGAAAAAGGATAAGGCTTGGGGGTGGACAGAAGATTGCCAAACATCATTCCAAGAAATAAAAAGAATCCTGACTTCAAAACTATTCCTAGTTCATTTCAACCCGCAGTGGCACATAATAGTAGCTAGCGACGCTAGTCAATATGGCGTTGGGGCGTATATGCTACATCGAATGCCGGATGGCTCGAAATAGCCTATTGCTTTCGCATCACGGACTCTCTTGCCAGCGGAAAAGAATTATTCTCAGATCGAGAAAGAGGCCCTAGGAATTATATTTGCAGTTTCAAAATTCCACCGGTTCTTGTACGGAAGACATGTTTTTCTACAAACCGACCATAAGCCGTTGATATCCATTTTTGGATCAAAAAAAGGACTTCCAGCATTCACTTGGAACCGACTATTAAGACGGGGAACTATTCTGCTGAACTATAATTTTCAATTCAATTTCTCCTCTCAAAACAACTAGCCCATGCAGACGGTCTATCGAGACTGATTCCTGCCAAAATGGAACCTCTTGAAGATTCAGTAATCGCGGCACTACGTATTAATAGTGATGTAAAAACCATGATAAACAATATTACCCGTGAACTGCCGGTCACACTTCAGGAAATTAAGTTAGACTCCCTAAATGTCAATTTTTATTCAAACCACGAAGCAGAAATTAGCACTGGGTGACACCAGTTCAGACATTTTTTCTGGTTGCGACGAAATACTGTTATACGGTGAAAGGGTTGTCATCCCCAAACCCCTTCAAAAAATAATTCTCAGGGATTTTCACATGGGGCATCCAGGAATAAAAAGAATGAAAAGCCTAATGAGAAGTTTTGTTTATTGGCCAGCTATGGACCAAGATATTACCGACATGATGAACAGATGCAAAGGCTGTGCTTTGGCTGCAAAAGCACCACCGATAACATATAAACGTTAGCCTAAGGCTGAACAACCATGATCGAAGATCCACATCGATTATGCAGGACCTGTGGAGGATTTTTACTACCTGATAGTAGTTGACTCTTACTTTAAATGGCCAGAGGTACTAAGATGCAAAAAAACGACCATGGCAACAACGACAAATTTTTTATTGGAATTGTTTGCTTGGTTTGGGGTTGTAGACTGTTTGGTTAGCAACAACGCTACACAGTTCACCTCGACAGAGCTCAGAAAATTCTGCGAGACGAATCAAGTCAAGCATATTACGACACCCCATGGTCATTATTTATTTCAAAACGATTAAATGCAATAATAGATAAATAAACCTATTAAAAGTTTTGTTTTATTTATTTTAAAGCAAATATTTAGCGCTTTGTAATTTTTTGGATGAGGATTGGTTATTCGTATTATTTGGATTCATCAAACTACTGTTAACTTCCGCAAGCGAATCCGTGGCGGAGTGGTTATGATATTTGTAAAAATGATATTCTCCTGAAGGTTAAAGGTTCAACTGCCAGTGTGGGCAACCGTAAAATACAATTGCGAATTGCTTAATCATGCTTGACGGAACAAGAGCATGCTACCTCCGTGAGTAAATAAAGGTTTCATTTGAAATTTCGTCAAAATTCCTGAGTTCGGCAGAAATAAGATATACCTGGTCGGAGGTTACACTGACCGAAAATATCGAGGTATATATTATTTGTTACAGTAAGACAAAAGAGAATAATTATTACTTTAAAAAGAAATACATTGTTATAATGTGATGCCATGAATATGAGATCACCTGTGTCTTCCTCCTTGATTGGCTGGTAAAGCCATAAATATCGACTGATAGAGTCAGTAAGAGACAGACTTCGAAAAGTATGCAATACTCATTCAGTAAGGCGACTCGCAATATTATTACTCAAAACAAGCAAGGCCCACTCAGCTACTTTAAAACATATGTATCCGCGTAGATTGATAGTACGCATCTAAATTAAGGTGCATCCAAGCTTTTTTATAATAGGCTCGGTCCGTTGGTTTCATAATAGTATTTTCGTCAATCTGTCTCATGTAATTTTGAAAAAATAATTTTTTGAGATATGCATGAAACAATGGAACTTACTTTTGGTCTGCCCGACTTAAGTATGAAATAATATTTTATTTAGTCCGTAACACTTACGTTTCAAGTAATGATTGAGGGGGGAGGTCTGTCTGTCGGGTTCAGAATGTAAATAAGATTTTCTATTATCGTTGAGGCTTAAGTTTGAAGTGTCGACATGTAGTGAGTAATTTCATTTCGATTTATTTCGTCTGTATTTTTTATTATTGTCAACTAAGCATCTGTTGTCTCTTTGCTGTCTGAAATAGATATTCGATTAGAGCAAGAATTACCAATTTAAACCTTATTATATTTTCCCCATTTATGTTCCCGCCAGAATAATGCTTCGTCGGCGCCATCTTGTTTGCATAATAATAGTTTACTTTCCTTGACGCAGTGAAATGATGTTAAGAAATGAGGATATTCATATCTAAAATTCTTCTCCTGTCGGCCGCATAATCACATTCACACACCGGTTCTCATTAGATCACAGAAGTTAAGCAACGTTATCCGTGATCACTACAAGATTGGTGACCATTTGAATATACCAAACGTTGTATAGGAGAAAAGGGAGACATTTCCCAGCGGAAAACTACATTAGTAATCCCGATAATATCATCTGGTTAGAGCGAAATATACATGCGATTTGAGACTGTTGTTTAATTTTATATTCCCTGGATACTTCTTCCTTCGGAGGAAGCCGCGTCAAAAAATATAGGGATTTTTGTGTTTGTCAATGAAGTTCTTCATTGCAGCATGAATAATGAACACGCGAAGTCATTTGTTCAAAAGTAATAGTTTTTTTTATTTCATTTCATGCATTGTTCACCACTGCGCTAGGTTGATATAGAGATGGAGACATAGCGTGCAATACTGGCAGTACCATCACCCACAAGTTAGTTACACCTTTAGTGTATTAAAAATATACATTTCTAGTTTTTCATTATAGGTATCGTATTAGGTTGAGAATAATGTTTTCGTTATAATACCTTTACATTATATTTCGTTTTAAAAAGCGTCTTTTGATCTATCCAATCCTTTAAGTTACAATCATTTTAAAACAATTATGACTTCTTTTCAGAACATTGAATCCAAGTTAGAAAAATAGCAGATTCGCAAGATTTTCTTATTTTAATTCATGCTAGGCCGAAAAGCTGCTGAAACAGTTCGCGAATTCAACGAACGCACAGCACAATGGTGGGAATTTCGTGATGGCGAAGAGAGTAGTGGTCGGCCATCAGGTGTTGATAACGATCAATTAAGAGCCTTAGTCGAAGCCAATCTAGACACGTCTTGCTTCGATAACTTGCTTCTGAAAAAAAACGTAACGTATACGACGATTTCTAACCACGAGAGAGATTAGAAATAAAAAACTAGAATAATATATGCCTCACGAATTGAAGGACAACTAAAAGAAAAATATTATGACGTGTCATCTTCTCTTCTTTTGCGCAACAAGAACGATCCGTTTCTCGACTCGTTTGTAACTTGCGATAAAAAGTGGGTTCTTTACGACAATTGGTGACGCTCAGCTCAGTGGTTAGACGCCAACGAAGCTCCACGATACTTCCCGAAGCTATAATTGCACGGAAAGGTCATGCTTACTGTTTGGTGGTCTGCGACCGGTCTCATCCATTACAGTTTTTTGGGTGCAGGTGAAACCATTATGACGGAGATATACTGTCAACAAATGGATAGAATGCATCAGAAACTTCGACAACAACACCCAGCATTAGTCAACAGAAAAAGACCAATTCTCCACGGAAATGCCCGAATACATATTGCTAAACCGACTCAGCAAAAGTTGAAAGATTTGGGCTACAAAACTCTGCCTCATCCGTCATACTCTCCGACCTCACAACTACTAACAACCACTTTTTCAAACATTTCGACAACTTCCTGCGTGAAAATTGCTACAAAAATCTAAGTGATATCAAAAAGGCCTTCAGCAATTTAATCGCTATCAAAACGCAAGATTTTTACGTTACTGGCATAAATAAACTTGTTTTGTCTGTTTGTTAGTTTGTTTGTTTGTTTGTTTGTTTGTTTGATTGATTTTCGCTGGCAAAATTTGTTGATTCTAATGGTGTCCATTTCGATTAATAAATTTTTGTTTGAGCCGAGATATCTTTATCTGAATTTAAAAGTTAAAACTTACAAAAACTTTCTAGTCAACCTGATATTACCTCGTATTATTATATGTGAAATAATAACATATATTGTTTTATGTCACGACTTATGAGACAAATATGTCGTGAAAAGAATATAACAAATATAATATAATAATATAAAGAATATAATAACAAATATAATATAATAATAAAAAGAAAAGATGAATCATTTCTCAGAATCCATTCAAAGAATCAGATGCATAAAAATCGACGAAAAGTAGACACAAGACGGAATTAACTAAAATAAGTATTTATTTCTAAGTCTATGGTAAAAATTGAAAAAAAGATACAACATGGAAAAGGTTTTTAGATACAAAGAAAGCGTGACGATAATTCAAAGATGCAATTTTTTTTCACAATGACAAAAGCTTATAAATAATAATGTTTTTTCGAGATGACGATTTGTCCTGTTAAATTCATCTCAATTAAATTCAATAGTGCCGTCATCTCACTCAGAAAGTTAGGTTTACGACCTCATTCTTTTTTTAATTTGCAATAACGTACTTTCTCTTTAAAAAAGTCAGTTTATTAAGTTATAGGAACTATACGGCCTAATCACGTTGACACACCAGTTCCCGCTCGATCATTGAAGGTAAGCAACATTGAATCTGGTCAATACTAAATGGGTGACCATTTTGGACTTTCAGGCGCTGTATGTGCTCTCCGCTTATCTCGACATTGTTTTCAGTCGTCCTGGACTTCTTGCCACTGGACTCAAACAGTGCCGATTCAGGAGAAGTGTTATTGGTGATTGCGCAACGCTTGCTTCACAATTAAACGCGCAGCTGCCCCTATAGAGGGTATCTTTTGTCTTTCGAGAATGAACGGAGGCATCACATCACTGTCACATGAACTGGTGTTTTGTCTTTTGAGTCGTAGTGGAACTCCCGATTTCAAAAGTCATTATTTCTTATCTTTCATTTTCTATCAAACTAAAACGTCGGACTTCGCTATAGGTTCTCCTCATCTTAGAATGTAAGATAACGGTTGAGTAGAAGCAGTAAATTATCTATCTATCTATCTCTTTATCTCTCTGTCTATCTATCTATCTATCTATCGGTCTCTCTATATAACTATCTATCTATTTAGTGTAGTAAACTGAGAATTTGAATCGTAGCATGTTTTGACAGGTGTCAAACTTTGTTGACCGGTCAGTTGCATATAATCATATAAAAACATATATATATATATATATATATATATATATATATGTCTTTTTTTTTACACAGTAATCACCACTTATCAAGGCCCGGAAGCCACTCAAGGATAAGGGTTATTAAAACGTCCCTTAACGTCTTGAAGCGTCTTTTTTACAGCAGGTTCCGGCTTCTCCAAAGACGGTTGACGAATCCCCCAGAAGCGGCCAGTAGCAGACAGGTATGTCGTCCTATGTTATCTTCGTTAAGTGTATTATATGTTTGACACGAACCCACCCAAAACACTACACGAGTCACGAGCCGTGAAGTAAACACGCATTAAGGGATATGAGAACAATAGTCCATTATATACGTACACAATGTATATATATATATATATATATATATATATATATATAGGAAAAGAATAAGAAAGGAAAATGAAGTCAAAAAACTATATATTGGTAAATATAGAATGGTTCATTTATTCAATAATGGTATACAAACATTTAGTTGGGGGATAGAGTGGGCTATTTATACCAAGGCATTTCGAAGCCTAATGCTTCTCATCAGAAAAGTAGAGAAGATGCTAGGTAACATAATGGGGATGCGACGTCTAGCGTGAGATTCATCAGGAACGAAATAAATTAATGAAATTATAGATGATCCGCATTATGTTTCCTAGTACCTTCTCTACTCTTCTGATTAGAACTATTAGGCTTCGAAATGCCTTGGTATAAAGAGACCCCTCTATCCCCCAACTAAATGTTGGTATACCATTATTGAATAAATAAACCATTCTATATTTATCAATATATAGTTTTGTGACCTCATATAAACTCCAATGAAACTTGTTGAGTTTTTTATCATCCCGACAAGTCTCCTCTTATAGAATTGGACTTACTCTCTTCTTCTAACTCAATAAGCTATATATATATATATATATATATATATATATATATATATATATATATATATATATATATATATCACGGTTTTTATATTTGTTTTACTTTTGATTTTTTTCCTATTTATTTAATCGGATGATCGTTTGGGATGTCATAATGTTCGGTTGGATTTGAAGATATTTATATACTTATGTTGGAATTTGGAATAGGAAAAGTATGCTGTTTTTACAACGAAATAATTATTATCTGCGTAAAAATAAAATGTTGATTTTGCTGATGTTTAAATCATGATCTATATTTGTACTCATAATTCGAGAGATGTTGTTGTCGATGCTGCACGAGTTCTTGCGAGAATTGACCATTATGATCAACAGCTATCATATTAAGTAGCAATATTTGCAGGGAAAATTTGGGGAATTGTGCCTATATGTTGTGACAGTTGGCGCTGAGAAATATTGTACTTCTGAAGTTAGTAGGGACTTCTTTATAAATATTTCCATTTTGATAGTTGAATAATTTTTATACTTAGTGGTCAAAAGAAATGACCTAATATTAATATAAATAATCTACACAAAAAATCTACAATAAATTACATTTTATGGAAATCACTCGAGACCAGGCATGAAGCCACTATATGTAACAAACTAACAAATAAGAAAGATGATTATCACAAAGACAGAAGATCTCTATTGAACTTAGCTAGAAGCTAGCTGCAAGAATTGAGATGTCGTTACAGGCTAAAAAAAATAAAACATATAGAATGCTCGATGTGATTATTATACGTCTTCAACATCATGAGATGCGTCTCTAAACTGAATGTTTTGTAAAAAATTCATGCTGATGCGCCTATGACCTCTTTAGTCAGAGACGGATATTGCAATATACCCTGGATTTTCGCTTCGATTATCGTGCTTTCAGACTTTCCCCCAACTCCATAGCGGTCTTAACAATCTCACTGCTAGTCTCAGTTTTATTATTAGTAGTAGTGCCGTGACGTAAATCTAGGTCGTGTATTGACATGGTTCTAGAGAAATCAATCGTCCAATTCACTGGATTCTACTGTTTACGAGCCTTTTTTTCTTTTTTTTCTTTTTTTTTTTTTTACCTCGTATATTAATATTTTAGTCAAATTTATTTGGAGGTTTTTTTTCAGATTTTTTTCAACAATATTCACACACATATGTGTGTATGTGTATTTTTACGTATGTATATATGTACGCAAGTGTGTATGCATGTTCATTTGTACAGATACGCATTACCCTCTTCTTTCCAGATATCCGCTGTCCCACTTTTTTTGTCTGTTAACAATAAACACGTTCGAAACATCTATTTATATTTATATGTATGGTGAATGCGCGTGTGTACGGGTGTTTTTCACATGTATAAATGGGTAAGATTGAATATAAGGGTGTGAATATATATATATATATATATATATATATATATATATATATATATATATATATATATATATATATATATATATATATATATTGTATTTTGTGTACAGAAAGTTGTTAGATAGAATAAGTCATTGGTACTGTCGGTTTCAAGCCCGATAATTAGGATCGTTTTAGATATCCATATCAAGCTCATTAAGAAATGAGTATTAGCTGAAGAGTGCTTGATATGGATATCTAAAACGGTTCTAATTATCACGCTTGAAACCGACGGTATCAATGACTTATCTCATCTAACAACTTTCTGTACACAAAATACAAAATATAAATACGCTCATATTTTTCGGATATCTTCGGATTTTACTTTTAATTGAGCACTCTGCTGGATTTCTTTTCCAAAAAAGACTAATCTATATATATATATATAAAGTCATCCACATACAGTATTGTTTCGCTGTAACACAGTGCATCAGTGCAGCTAGACAGGCAACTACTTCAAGCCAGGATCGAAACTCGACTGCCCATAGAACAGTCAATGCTTTGAACCATTACGCTAATCAATGTGCGGGTAGTGAATTAACGATGTTTTGAAATCGTTCGAATATCTAAGCTCGATTTGTTTACACAAAGAACATCGCTAAATACGCCAATGGTATATCGTGTATCACTTCCCAATGTGCTCAACTCAAGATAAGGAGCATTATAGTCATCCACATACAGTACTCTTTCGCTGTATCACAGCTCATCAGTGCGGTTAGACAGGCAACTACAAGCCAGGATCGAAACCCGACTGCCCATACGACAGTTAAGGCTTTGAACCATTACTGGTGTGCGGCTAGTGAATTTACGATGTTTTGACATCGTCCTAAGCTTAGTGTATATATGTATATATATATATATATATATATATATATATATATATATATATGTAGTCATTGAAGTTGTTAACGTTTAAACTATACAAAAAATATTTTTTACCATTCGTTAGAAAACCATCTAGTCAGTAAGTCATTTAATCACCTGCAATCACTGCATCAACTCGCTCTCGAATTTACTATAGTACTAATAATTTATTTTTTAAGGGATTATCAGTTGTTTACCATGAAACAGTTTCAGGAATTTAAAAACAAAACAGTATAATACATCATGGCTTCCCAGCAGTGTTGATCAAACACCACCTCCCTTAATCTTAGGAAGAAGACATTAAAAACATTTGATCCAATTTCCTATTCTTAATTGCAATTACTAACCTTTTCATGCTTTAAAAATTAATTTCTTACCTGTGTGATTCATCAATTTCCACATTAAAAATGGATATATTTTTTAATTTATCAGTCTTGTATTTTTAAGATTAGGATTAATCTATTTAACTACTTATCACCCCCACTATGATTAATATTTAGTACATTTACATTCTTATTTATTTAAAATTAGATATATAAAGGTTAAAAATATTTTTACATATATACATTATATATATATATATATATATATATATATATATATATATATATATATATAAATTTATTATATGTAATTATAAATACATTTTATACATTGCTAATATCGTTTTGGATTTCCTTTATTAATATAGTCTGGTTAATCTTAAACGATTCAAAAGCATCAGGATAATGAACAAATGCTTTATTTAACTGTTTAAATATTTTATGTTTATCCCCACCTTGTTTTATCATCCTTATTACTAAGCTAGAAACTGGTGGTAAAAAATCTGTTAATTTTAAAGTAACGCGAGCTATTCTCAAAAACTCTGACATAATGGTTCCATAAAACATAAAAACAGGGCAGGTGCTAACTTTATGCGGCATACGTACTATTTTAAATGGGAAAGCGTTTCTTTTATCAAATATTTTATAAAGAAAAATCCCATCCTCAATTTTTATATCTAAACCCAGAAATGTAGCCTATATATATATATATATATATATATATATATATATATATATATATATATATATATATATATATATATCAATCTCTTAGGTCCTTGCTAATAAAGCCAGGGATGGCTTCTGTCGCCGAGTTCGAATCTATCGACTGGTGTTAATTGTGACACCCTGCAGTGATGATTCCCGAAAGGATGGAACACTAGTGTCTGTAGGTATTTAATAATTATTATAGTAAATAATTATATATATATATATATATATATATATATATATCGTGATTTTCATTATATATATATATCGTGATTTACATATATATATATATATATATATCGTGATTTTCTTCCTAAATTGATATATATATATATATATATATATATATATATATATATATATAACTATATATATATATATATATATATATATATATATACAGTTTAGGAAGAAAATCACGATATAAAACTATATACTATCTAATATATAAATATTTATTCATTTATTCAATAAAAGTATACATCAATTGGGGTGCAGGGTAAGTGAGATCTCCTTATGCCATAGGATTTCGAAGCCTAATGCTTCTCATCAGAAGAGTAGAGAAGATTCTAGGTAACATAATAGAGATGCGACGTCTAGCGATAGTTATTAGGAGCGAAATAAAATATTGGGTTTGTTTGGGAAACTAAATTTATCTCTGTGATATAGGAGTATAGTTTTTATTACATAATGCAGGTATGTATATAACATATCTGTCATCGTGAGTTTAATATGTGTGAGCAAAATTAGTTATTAAACACTCGGGGAGAATATAGGGTAAGTTAATTGAACGAATATGCTTATTTAATGGTATGTATTAAAAAAAGTTAAAGTTCTGGAAAGGGTGTACATGAAATAGGGGATTCATGCTATGTCGGTATATTTTAGAATGGGTATCTGAAATTATAACAGTACTTCAAATAAATATAAATTATTAGTAATAATATTAAGATAATAAATGTGAGGAGATAAATTATGGAGGATACAATACATAAAGAATTGAATAACGTAGGGGACGAACAAATGTATACCTTTATTGAATAAATGACTAAATCTATACATATTATTATATTGTTTTATATGGTCATTCTCTTTCTTTATTGATTTATATAAAAGAACCAACACAATTTGTTTAGCTGTTCATTATCTCGATAAATATCTTCTTAAAGAATTGATCTTATTCTCTTTGCTTAACTCTCGCATTTATATATACACTGCGGGTCAAATTATTAACGATGTAACAGTTTTTTACCAGTTTCAGAAACTTACCGGTAGTTTTGTATCAAAAGCTTCGGAAACGTTAGCAATGCACGTATTGTGAAATTTTTGTACTGTTCCGCGCAATGTAAACAACTTGCCATCGTAATTGTAGAATCCACGGCATTTGAGGTGTGTCAAATTATAAACAAGGCAGTTTCGTCAATAAAATGGGTCGTAAAGTTGGTTTGAGTAGTTCTGAAATGAGTACTATTACAGAACAGCTAACAAAAGGTAAAACTACCCTCGAAATATCGAAAATGATAGTAAGATATCATCAAATTGTGAAGAAGGACCCTACAAAGGTACGTAAGAGACCTGATAAATGTAAATTTAGAGTAGTTTTACGGCGTCCTTTACTCCAAATTAAACGTGAAGTTGTTAAGAAGTCGAGAAATCTTTGACCAAGCCAGATTGAAGAACGTCTCAAAAAGTACTCGATGTCGCCCTCTGAAATAAGTGGCAAAGTGTGTTAAGCCTGTGACAAAGCCTCCATTAAAGCAACATCACATACAAAACCGATTGAAATGGGCAGAGGACAACATGAAAACGGATTTTTCGAAAGTTTTGTTCACGGATGTGCGTGTCACTTTTGATAGCACAGATGGCTGGAGCAAGTGATGGGTCCTAGATGGACGACATTGTCATCAGCGTTTAAGGCGCCAACAAGGTGGTGATGGGATAATGATTTGGTCTGGGATTATCGGAAGTATTTTAGTTGGCCCAAGGAGAGTCCCAAAAAGCGTAAAAATGATGTCATATGCTTACATAGCTTCTCTGAAGGAGCACTTTGAACCATGGCTGAAGAAGCAAAGGTTGACGTGCAGAAGAACCATTATTTTTATGCAATATAATGCTCCCTCGCATGCCGCAAACAAAAGCAAAGAGTATTTGCAACAACTGGAGTTCTCTGGGCTACGGAAAATAGAATGGTCTGCAAATTCACCAGATTTTAACCCAATTGAGAACCTGTGGAGTATCATTAAGTCACGCTTCTATCCAAGTGGACGCCAACTTAAGAGAAAAGATGAGTTGTGTGATGCTCTCCAAGATGTATCGCGAAGAATAACTGTTGACGAAATTACAAATTTGACAAATGTGTCTGAAGATTAAGTCCAACAACTTTTAGGCTTTGTCCTTAAGCTTTATTTATAGACATGACAAAACTAATTTTTATTGGGAATTATAAACGCTTGAACTTTTATGGCATGTCAGACGGAATAAGAGGAATCCAAGAAATTAACAGCTTCACCCTTAAAATGTTCAGTTATCATAATGGTTTCCAGAACATTAGTTGTGAAAGATTTCATTGCTACCCGTTTGTCATTACACAATTAAGGTGGATTAATATTTCTTAATAATATAACTGGGACTATTTCCTTCAATATCAGGTTACGATGTGACATTCCGGGCGATTGTAGGTAATTTAGAAATTCTACAGTAAATTCTTCTGCCTGACCTTCATCAATAACATAATCAATGGATTGATAAGAATGCTCTAACCCAGGCAACTCTTGCAAAAGATTATAATTGATTAGTTACGTTACCATGAAAACAATGTAAACATTTTATTTTAATAATTTTAAACAATGAATACTTTTTAATGATAAACAATATTAATATAAATAAAAATATTAAATTGTCAGAATATATAAAATAATTAAACAATATAAATAGAACTTTTCATAATTATAAACAATGAAAACATTTTAAAGCAATATAAAAATAGAACTTTTTATAATTTTACACAATGTAGAAAGCTTTATTTTTAATTCCAAATAGAATGAGATGATTATTATTAAATGTGAGTAGTTATAAACGATATAAATTAATATTAAGTACGCGTATTCTATTGCTACTTTTAATAATTTTAACGTGTATTCCCTTTCAATTATTTGGAAATTTGTTAATTTTCACGTGTATTCTCTTTCACAACTATGGCTGTCACTTTTCACATAAAACATTATAATGCTTAAGAACCGAACAACTACTTATTGGCGGAAATTAAAATGCGATATTCGTTTTCAGCATACCAGAAAACTAGTAAAAATTGTCATTTTAAAGGATAATGTTAAAGTAGAAACCAAGTAAAAATTTACCGTTAAAAATTATAAAAAAGTTCGGTAGTTACGTATTTTATTTACGGTGCTGAAATTACGTTATTGTTTCGAAAGCCATTCTTAACATCCGGTGTGTTTTGTAAGTATTCTCTGCTTCCACCTAGCAATTTAATAAAAACAAAAATATAGAGAAACTTGAATTTAACCTGAAAAAAACTATTTTAAAATAGCGCAGTACCAAAAATACATAAGCACCAAACTTCTAATTAAATTGGTTAAAATTGAAAAACAAAATCCAAAAAGCTTGGGTTTATATTGATTAAAAGAAAAAGAAAAAGATCTATAATTTTTTTTAAGTGTTTATTCTTTTTTAAGTTGTTTTCATATTGTTTTTTTTTAAGAAGTTCTGCTTACTTAAAACTCAATTCTGAAATACCGATGTCATTGTTTATATATTGTTGGCATACTAACATAACGGTGATTAAGGAGTTTGGTTCCTTTTATTTGATAGAGGGTTCGGGATCATTTTGCCACCTAAACTCCCGTCTTGACAGAATTGTTGGTACTTGTGCAGTGTACGAACCGTGCTGAAATAATAACGTTATTATTTTTTTAAAAAGCCATTCTTAATATAGAGAGGGGGCTTGTTCACTATTTTGCACGTTCATTTAATAGTTTAATGAAAAAAGGAGAAATTATTTCAAGAAAAAGGAAGAAGCTATGTAAATTAAGGATATTATTTGGAGAAAGAAACTTGCCTCAAGGAAACAGGTGTATTAATTTAAAGAGGAAGTAATGTCGATTGGCACTTGTATCGATGCGGGGTCGAGGATGAACGAAACTTTATAAATAAAATTTCATTTTTAGAGCAACATCAAATTTTATTTAATTTCGTTTAAAAAAAAATGAGAAAGAAAACTTCTGCTTATGTTCGAATGACTGCTTTTTATGTCAACCTTTTATGTGTTGAAATAGTCTCGTAGTAGTGTTTTGATTGGAATAAGTGGCAGACGATAATCTGAATATTTTGGTGGAGTTTCCTTAGTCGAGGATTTGAACGTGAATACATGTTTTGTTTTGGTTTCTGTTATGAAAATCATATTCATGGAAATTACTTATTCTACTGTAAGCAAAGTGTCGAAGATACTTTTTTTTCTTCTTTTGCATGTATTTTTATGATAAATGTAAATGTACACAAGACATTGTATCTAATTAGATATTATTTTTTTTATAAATAAACCTGTATTTTGTGTTGGCATAATGTCCTGTTTAAGAAAATTCTATCAGAAAAACTAAAAGTAGTAAAAACGCATTTGGAAAAAAAATTGGCAGTTTCTGTTTGCCATCAATAGTTGTTCATCTAATCGATGAATAAATAAAATATATATAGGTATTGATTGAGATTGTCGGACTGACTTCTTCATCTTGGTTGTTATCGTCACAACGTTTCGGTCGTTTTGCCCTCCGGCCTTCATCAGGTGTTTTGTATCGAACTGGGGAACCGTTTGTTAGGAGTCTCGAAACCAACCCTTTATTATTATTACGGGGGTACCGTGTTCGGACTCCAGCTAGGCTCTGGGACATAGTTGCTGATTCTCTGTTTTGAATGTTACTTTTTTCACTGCCTTCGTTCAGGATTGAACCGTTGTGACGATAACAACCAAGATGAGGAAGTCAGTCCGACAATCTCAATCAATGAAAACACCTCATCTCAAAAATACTGACAATTAATATATAGGTATGTTTCGTAAATGCCATGTAACGTCTGAAATAATCGTACGCATTCGAAACATAAGAATTCCTATCTGAAATGTAACACTGTAAAAACACCGACTATTTCTTTGTAATTAATAATTGTTTATCTAATCGGTCACATAATAATAAAAGATATACAGGTATGTCTTCGATAAGTGAATAATAAAAAGATATATAGGTTTTTCTTTGTATTAACAAATTCAAAACTGCGAGTGAAATTTACGTATTTTTTTCATTTTTTTTTTTATTAATACAAAAACAATCAAAATATGTAGCGTTCTAGCCTGATGCTGTTTTAAGTGTGCGCATGTACAAAAAATGTCGTCATGCGCAAAAAATAGTTAATGTATTTTACATATAAATTTGCCGATGTCTGTACGCGTTATTCATGTATGTAAACAATGATGTTACTTGCTAAAAACCATCCTTGGTTCATGATTATTATTTCCTGAGAAATTAAGTGTTATGTGACCAGTAGTTTAAGAGTTTACCTGTTATATATTTACACACACATATACGTATACTGTTTTATGTATATAAAAGATTAAAAATGCTTTGTAAATATATTTTTTCTTTTAAATCTTAAAAAGTTTTTTAAACATATTTTGTTTTAAATCTTGCTCCCGAACATTCGACCATGTCTGCTATTTGACGTGTTTACAAACAAACAACGCCATGTGGTTGTGCCAATGTTAAGGTCAAACCGGTGTCACTGAAATGTGCGCCGGTCGTCGTCTTCTGCTACAGGGTCTCTATTCTTTACTTGGTCCGATGCATAAAACTTGGATGTCATATTCCAGAATAGATCGAATGAGAGATACATACATCAGTATGAAGATTTATAAAAAATTAGATTGTCCTGTCAGCAAGGATTGTCTTTGGTGATTAATCTGATGTCGTTAAGCTAATCAATTTCTACTTTATCCATTTTAACAATAAATGGTTCCAAAGTCGCATCGACTAACGCAGAACATTTTTATTGATATGAAAAATATTTAGCTGAAAATGATTATGATATAAATAGAAATAGAATAAGTATTGCTTCAAAACATAAACTACTACACTTTTAAATAAAGAAATAAGAGATATATTTGTTTTAATTGATTTTTCGAATGACTAATAATAGCAATTATCATTACGGGAGCAGACAGATTTATTTTTTTTAATAGTAGAGACGCTGAGCGACATTTATTCTTCTAAAAAGAACTTATTTTAGATACTGCGTTATACCGATTCTTGTAGAAAGCCTAGTGGAATATTTACAGAGTCTCGTTCATTTCATTGGTAGGTGACGGTGGTCTATTATAGTGACATGCAACCTTTTTACCCCCATGAACCACAAACCCTAGGAGTATGTTATGTTGATCATTTCATTAAATTACTGAAAAATACATTTTACCAAATGATTTATTAATGGTAATTAAATCCGCTTTTAAATTTCTCAAAATTAGTTTTAAAAAGTGTATTAAATGTGGCCCCTTCTTTTGGTGCGGTTTAATCAATTCTTGATAATCAATAATCAATAATAAACATTTTATTTCGTTTCAATCTTAGCGTCCCTCTTTCATTAACATCAAATTTGTTTCTCTTTTTTGGTAAAGATGTCAGTAATAGCTGAACAGCCCGCTTCTACTAGCCAGGTTGTCGGAATGGATACCATGGTTGACTCAATTAAGTCATAAATTTGTGGATTTGTTGATTTTATTTGAATTTCTCCAAAGACCCATTCATCTTAAACTCTTCTGGACAACTTTGAATTTTCTTTTAAATCTAAAAGTTCTTGAACTACTTCAGGTTCTGTAGTATTTTCACGTTCAAAGTTTAATAAATTTTGAAATCCCAGTTGATAATTTGTGTTGATGAGTTCCTCATATCTTCACAAATCTTCCAGGTGTTCATATCAGCATTGGCAATGGCTCTCCGGTTGCTGTGACGGTGTTAGTGGTCGATGGGGAGCTGCTCGGATATGACCTTCTCCTTGGAATGGACGCTATCACACAGCTAGGCGGAATTACTGTGAACGGCGCCGGTGATGTGAGCTTCTCTCGACCAAACAAACAAATGTGTGCAGCAATCACTCTCGATGAGCCCGACTTCCATGCAGAATACGATAAGGGCACAAACACTTGGACAGCGTCCTGGAAATGGGCAGGCGACCAGCCACCAGTGTCATTGCGGAATCGACTTACAGAGTATCCCCCTCCTGCGTGGCTTAGGGGGCAGTACGAGGCAGAGCTTCAAGTGTGGCTGGATAATGGCTGGTTAGTTCCATACCCAGAGGATGAGCTCGGGCCCCCGCGGGGGCTAATTCCCCTGATGGCTGTCAGACAAGAGAACAAGCAGAAAGTTCGACCTGTTCTTGATTACCGGGAACTTAATGAATACGTTGACCCACACACTGCGGGGGCTGATGTCTGTGCTCATAAACTACGGGAGTGGCGGCGGCAGGGTGCGGAAGCAGCCATACTGGACTTGCGAAGAGCGAACTTGCAAATACGTGTTGAGAAATCGCTGTGGCCGTTCCAGACGGTGGTGATCAAAGGAACTCGCTATTGCTTGACCAGGCTAGGATTCGGTCTGAATGTAGCCCCTAACATCATGACAGCAATCATGCAGGCGATCCGGCGTCAAGATGAAGCGGTGCAACATGCGACATCGTCGTATATAGACGACATTTTTGTCAATGAGAGCCTCCTGTCTGCCCAGGCGGTCAAAGAACACTTCGAGCACTTCGGATTGTCGTGCAAGGAGCCGGAGCGGCTACAGGACGGGGCGAAAGTGCTCGGACTGCAGGTGAGCGGAAGTGCAGATGGCCTTCAATGGGGAAGGAGTGGTGAAATCCCGGAAATCCCATTTACCATCACACGTCGGAGCACGTTTTCCATTTTCGGAAAATTGGTGGGTCACTTCCCTGTGTGTGGGTGGCTCCTAGTGACTGTAGCGGCCATAAAGCGACGGGCAACTTCTATGTCAACTGGATGGGACGATGAGGTGCATGATCCTGCCCTGCGAAACATGCTGGTGGAAGTTGTGGCCAGAGTGACCAATGATGACCCTGTACGGGGGAGCTGGTGCGTCGATGGGAGTGAATTTACAGTTTGAGTAGACGCCAGCTCACTTGCCCTTGGCGTTGCTCTGGCGGTCGACGGAAGGATAATAGAAGATGCCTGCTGGCTTCGGCCGGAGAATGACGCCAAGCATATAAACCTAGCTGAACTCGATGCTACACTGAAAGGAGTCAATCTAGCGCTTCAGTGGCAGGCTAGAATCCTTCACATCATCACGGATTCCACGTGTGTGCATCGGTGGATGACCAATGCCTTGAACGGAAAAGCACGTCTGACAACGAAGGCGTCGGCCGAAATGTTGATCCGGAGGCGGCTTGCTACCCTAACCGAAACCACTAAGGAATACGACTTGGTCATAGATGTGACACTGGTGCAGTCCTGTTTGAATCAGGCGGATCGTCTGACCAGAGTGCCACGCCGTTGGCTAGACCTGCCAAAAGAAGTGAACGAGTCAGCACCTGTAAATTGCGCTGCAGTGGGACATAGACTCAGCCCGGAGCATATTAATGATGTCCATTGCCAAAGCGGGCACCCCGGTGTAAACCAAACGCTTTACTTCGCCAGATTGGTTGACCCCTCTGTGTCTCGGAGGGCTGTGAAATCTGTTGTGGGAAGCTGCAACACCTGCCGATCGATCGACCCAGCACCTGTCCGGTGGAAGAAGGGAATACTCAGTGTGAAGCGTAATTGGGATAGGATTGCGATGGACATAACGCACTACAACGGGAGGCATTTTTTGACGCTTATCGACTGTGGACCATCTAGGTTTTCATTGTGGCGGCCCCTTCCCCGGCAGGACGCGGCTGCCATTATCCATGAGTTGGAAGGTGTGTTCCTCGAGCGTGGCCCTCCTTCTGAGATACTCACCGACAATGGCCCCGCTTTTGTTAGTGAGCCGTTTAAACAGATTGCAGATGGCTGGGGTGTCCATCTGCGTTTTCGGTGTGCCCATGTTCCCAGTGGAAACGGGATTATTGAGCGCAATCACAGAACTGTTAAGACAATCGCAGCGCGGAAGGGGTGTACGGTACCTGAAGCAGTCTATTGGTACAACGTCACCCCTAAGGACGATGTTTCACCCTCCACCGCGCCAGCCAACGCGCTACATACATACTGTGTCAGGGTGAGAGGTTTGGAGAGCAGCTCACTACCCGAACCGGAGCTACCACAAAAGAACATAAAAGAGGGAGAT
The DNA here is from genome assembly GCF_053919585.1 of Euprymna scolopes. Taxonomy (NCBI): domain Eukaryota; kingdom Metazoa; phylum Mollusca; class Cephalopoda; order Sepiida; family Sepiolidae; genus Euprymna; species Euprymna scolopes. The sequence goes on from NC_136486.1 coordinate 13,355,134, forward strand.
GTCGTCTGGGTTTAAAAAAACCCGAGGCCAGTGCACGACTCGCTACGGAACCGGTCATGTCACTGAAGTGATCAGCTCGCAGGCGGTGCGAGTTGATGGAGTACCTCGTCATATTAAAGACTTAAGATCAGTATTCCAAACGCAGCTGCCGCTTGACGAAGATAGTGAAATTGAATCCGTGACCAGCGACCCATCATTCTGGTTCATGACGGCTTCAACGCACAGCGACACTGAGAGTGGTAGCCTTCAAAGTACTGACCCTCCTGCTGATGATGAAGACCCGGACAGTGATACTGCGATGCTCAGCTTTAGGTTCGCCGACCTTCGTGTCACGGAAGACAGCGCAGACGATGATGAAGCCCCGAATCCCTCTCTCCGAAAAAGCACTCGAAGAAAAAGGCCACCGCCTCCCTGCTCTTTCTGGGATAATGAGATCAGGGGGGAGTGTGTAATAAATTGCGAACAGACGGGCTTACCTGACAAACGCTCGAGGTGTGCACTCTGCAAAGCGGGCACGTCCAAAGAAAAATGGCAAGATGGCGGCGGCCGGTTAATATTGCCAAGTAATCACGCAAAATCTCGTGTTCTCTCGCACACACGAGAGTTCAGCTTAGCATAAAAACGGGTCACTGTGAGCAAGAAGGGAGAAGGAAAAACGTAGTCAAGACAAAGACGACGCTTCTGACGACTGAGAAGAAAAAAGAAGAAAAAGAGCAAGAAGTAGAAGAGGAAGAAGAGAACGATACATGAGAAGACGAGGTCTGTGCGGTTTTGAGTAAATCGAAACAGACAGAAAAAAAAACTCTGATTACAAAGGTCAGATTTTCTACCTTGGAGTTGCAAATTTAATTCAGTTACAAGGTTTAAAATGTCAATTAGATAAAATATTTTTTTATTTAATTACATTCTTAGTCAGATTATCAAAAAAAAATGAGCTTTTGTCTTTTGTTTTGGAGTGGAGTAGAAGATTCAGATTTGAATTTTAAGAAGTCCAGTATAGCTTGCCACATACTAACAAATCTATCGCTAACTTCTGTATGAAGTAGCGTTTTTTTTTTTAAATTGTTCATCTTCAAAATACTTTTCGAATAATTTGTCGTTCAAATAATTTGTTTTTTATGAATTTTCTTTTGCAGAGAGAGCTGCACCAACATTTTACTCCATATTGCCACCCTGATTTTTTGCTGACAGGTGTTGTATGTGAATAATGCAGTGGATATGCATTATATGAGGAGCAACATTTTTAACCTGTGCTACAAAGCTTTTAATCCTACCTGCCATGGATTCAGAAGCATCCGTGCTGATTTGAATCAGATGGAATATTATTTATCATTTAAATAATTGTTTACTTCTGAAAAGATATCTTTTCCACTTGTTCTCTCTGGCAAACTTGTAAAAAATAGCATTTCTTCTCTGGTGTCATTCTGATATACAAATCTGACATATGAAAGCAGCAGTGCTTGATTATGAATTGTTGTTTCATCAATTTTTATGGAAAATTTATTTTGGGGAGAATTTCTATTTATTTATCTTGAAAATATTCGGCCATTTCAGTTTGTCTATTCGTTACTGTTGTAATAAGCTTTTTTTCTTGTGGTGCGCTTACTTTAACAATCATTTCTGACACAATATAACTCGGCTTTAATGTTTTAACCTGAGAAACGTTCACCTTCGTGAAGAAGTCAACTAATATTACATGCTGAGCTTTCAATTTAAAATATTTCCCCTCTATCAACAGATAATGGATGCTTTGTTTTCTGGTGAATCTTTAGTTGTCTTCTTCATCGAATCATTACTCATACCAAACTGGTTTATTGCCATTAAGTTGTTTGACAAATTCTAATAATAATTTTATTCATTTTATTTATTCATTTTTATTTTTTTATTCATTATTTTTTGCAGGGGGTGGGCCTTTTTCTGGCACCATTTTCTAAAATAAAAATTGCACAATTTAATTATAAAATTCCAAAAATTATAAAATTCTTATATATATATATATATATATATATATATATATATATATATATATATATATAGGAAATTTATTACTGTGAGTCCAGAATGAGTTTACAAATTGTTTCAACTAGAGGAAAATCCTCAAAGAGAGGAAAAATCCAACTAGCATCATCAGAATTCATAGATCATAGTCCATCTATGAATTCTGATGATGCTAGTTGGATTTTTCCTCTCTTTGAGGATTTTCCTCTAGTTGAAACAATTTGTAAACTCATTCTGGACTCACAGTAATAAATTTCCTATATACTGCTCTGACTACACATTGAGCACTTTAGTCCGGTTTTTTTTTCACCACTGGTAAATAAATATATATATATATATATATATATATATATATATATATATATATATATATATATATATATAGATTGGAGGTGGAAGGACCTGAACGCTCAATGTTTCGCCCGATATATGCGGGCTTTTTCAAGAGAGATGGTAACTTTTCATATCGTCGGATTTCATTCATCTCAACCATCATATATATATACCTGCCCCGTTTTTGTGTTTTATGGAACCATTATGTCAGAGTTTTTGAGAATAGCTCGCGTTACTCTAAAATTAACAGATTTTATACCACCAGTTTCTAGCTTAGTAATAAGGATGATAAAACAAGGTGGAGATAAAAATAAAATATTTAAACAGTTAAACAAAGCATTTGTTCGTTATCCTGATGCTTTTGAATCGTTTAAGATAAACCAGATTATATTGATAAAGGAAATTATATTAGCAATGTATAAATGTATTTATAATTACATATAATAAATTTATATAGTTAAAAAAAAAATGTATATATGTAAAAATAAAATATTTTTAACCTTTATATATCTAATTTTAAATAAATAAGAATGTAAATATACAAACTACTAACTATAGTTGGGGTGATAAGTAGTTAAATGGATTAATCCAAATCTTATAAATACAAGAATGATAAATTAAAAAATTAAAAAATGTATCCATTTTAAATGTGGAAATTGATGAATCGCACAGGTAAGAAATTCATTTTTATACTATGAAAAGGTTAGTAATTACAATTAAGAATAGGAAATTGGGGAATAAAAAAAATTTTTGTAACTTGTCTTCTTCCTAAGATTAAGGGTGGTGGTGTTTGATCAACACTGCTGGGGAGCCATGATGTAATACACTGTTTTGTTTTTAAATCCCCGAAACAGTGTTTCATGGTAAACAACTGATGATCCCTTAAAAAATATAAAAATTGGTATTATAGTAAATTTGAGAGTTGATGCAGTGATTGCAGGTGATTAAATAACTTACTGACTAGATGTTTTTTTTAATGAATGATAAAAAATAATTTTTTGTGTGGTTTCAAATGTTAAAAACTTCAAAGACTATATATTGAGTATTTAAATATGTATGGCTAGGTTTCCTTCCTCTTATTTGGATACTTTTCTGGTACCAAAGGTACTAAAGTTTTTTTTTTCTGATAAAATACAAAAATAATTATCAAATAACTTTTTAAATATGGTCACTAAAACTAGATTGCAAGCTAGGTCTGGGCAGTCCTCAGAACTAGTGAGTTCCCCTAGGGCTTACCACCCAAGGAGGTCGGAGATGTCTCGACAGGGTCAAGCCGTTGTCATTAGTAATATAGAAGTAGGAACTCCTTCTTTCGAAGTGGCAAATGGGACTTGTTCGGCCGAAAATAATTTTAAGGTTGCTCCTTGTGGAGCACCCTTATGTAAAACTTGTAATATTCTCATAACATCTAAAGAATATAAGTCAAATGTGACTAATAAAATTTACTATGTTATAAATCATTCTAAAGAAGATTTGTCATGTAGGTCCCAAAATTTGGTCTACCTGTTGTCCTGTAAAAACTGTAATTTACAATACGTAGGAGAAACTGTAATGCCTCTAAATAAACGAATGAATTTGCATATGACTATCACTAAGGGATGTATTCATGTTGTTAAACATTTTAAAGAAACCTGTAGTCAGTCGTCTTTTTCCGTGCAAATAATTGAAAAATTTAAATGTAATGGATATAATAGTCTAGGTAATGTAGATAACGATATCCTAAGGATGCGTCAGGATAAGGAAGACGATATAATTAAAAAAATGCGAGTAATTTACCCATATGGGTTGAATAGTAAAGTTAAAAAAAATAACCTACAAGATTCTGAAATTATAGGTAGATTATATCCAGCTTTGCCTCGCTACGGTATTAGAGATAGAACTCATGTTAATAGAAATAATAGAAAATCAGTTATTTCATGTGAGGATTTTTTTAGTAAAATTAAAGATATAATTATTAATAAAATTTATGAGTCGTTCAATTATATAAGAAAATTGCTTAATCAAACAAAAAAGAAAGTTTTGAAGGAAATAGCATCTAAAATATTATTACAACCGGATATGATATATAAGAAGGACTATTTCATTCAATGGTATGAATATATTCTAGATATAATTGACACTAAATTATATAAGCCACCAGGGAACGATATAAAAAAGAAACCTAAAAATGTTTGTGTAGTTTTGTATGAAAATAAAGGTTTTGATTATGTAAATTTACCTAAAATATTTAATAAACAAAAAAATATTCAATTACTACCAAATGAGTTCCAGAAAAAAGATCAAAAACCAATAGTTACATATAAACTAGGGACAACAATACGCAATAAGATTTTTAATTATAAGAAAACGGTAGAACATATAAATATAAAAGATAATAATATAAATATTCCAGAATGTGAATGTAATTCCTCTCCGTTCTGTAATAATGAGATAAAACATGTAATTACAGGAGATTTAAATATAGTAAATAATCCTAAATTAAGAAAACTACTTAGTAAGGGTCCAAATTATAGAGAACCTAAATGCCTAAGTTACACTAAATGCGTTAAAGAAGTTACTAAAGCACTAGAAGGTTTTATTATGTCTATGGTAAAGAAATATAAATTAGCACAGTCTACGTTTGATGCATGGAAAAATAGTATAATTGAATGCGTAAATAAAAAGGTTAAACATATAAAACAATTTAAACGCCCTAGAAAAACCAATCCTCTTTTAAAAAATTCAGAAATACGGGAGGAACTTAAAATACTTCAAGAAAAGTTCGTAATAGTTCCGATTGATAAAGCGGCAAACAATATAGCCTTTATATGTAAAAAATATTATATACAACGGTTATTGATAGAAGTAGGACTTATAGGAAACGATTCGGATACTTATAAAGTAAGTAATAGTAATTTAGATAGTATTATTTTGAATAATAGTATTATTAATGAAAAAGTAGGATTAAAGTTAGAAGATAAACACAAAAATCTTCCATGTATGTATTGGATACCTAAAATGCATAAAAATCCAGTTGGGGCTAGATTTATTGTAGGTTCAAAGACGTGCATCACTAAACCTCTAAGTAAAGCTATATCTAAAATATTTAAATTAATTATAAATCAAATAAATAATTTTCACCTGAAAAGTAAATTTTATAGTAATATAAATCTATTTTGGGTAGTAAATAATTCCAAACCAGTGAAAGAAAAATTAGATAAAATAAATTCCAGAATAAAAGCAAAATCTATAGCTACTTATGATTTTAGTACGCTATATACTAAAATTCCGCACGAAAAACTTATAAAAGAATTAAATGATACTGTAGATTTGGCTTTTCAAGGTGGAAAAGGTAAATATATAGACTTTTCAAACTCTAATGCTTTCTGGTGTAAAAATAAAAATAGCAAAACTAGTATTTCTAAAGGTATTTTAAAAATGCTTGTAAGTCATCTTATTAAAGAATGCTATTTTCAAATAGGAAATAAAATATTACTCCAAACGATAGGTATCCCAATGGGATTGGATCCGGCACCATTTTGGGCAAATTTGTATTTACATAGACTCGAGTATATATATATATGTCATCATTATTAAAAACAGATATATCTAAAACATATAACTTTCATGGGTGTAGGAGATTTATAGATGACCTTATATGCATAAACGATAATGATGAATTCGAAAAAAATAAACATCTTATATATCCAAACGAACTAAAATTAAATTGTGAACATAGAGGACAACAGGCTACATTTCTGGATTTAGATATAAAAATTGAGGATGGAATTTTTCTTTATAAAATATTTGATAAAAGAAACGCTTTCCCCTTTAAAATAGTACGTATGCCCCATAAGGATAGCACCTGCCCCGTTTTTGTGTTTTATGGAACCATTATGTCAGAGTTTTTGAGAATAGCTCGCGTTACTCTAAAATTAACAGATTTTATACCACCAGTTTCTAGCTTAGTAATAAGGATGATAAAACAAGGTGGAGATAAAAATAAAATATTTAAACAGTTAAACAAAGCATTTGTTCGTTATCCTGATGCTTTTGAATCGTTTAAGATAAACCAGATTATATTGATAAAGGAAATCCAAAACTATATTAGCAATGTATAAATGTATTTATAATTACATATAATAAATTTATATAGTTAAAAAAAAAAAAAAAAAAAAATGTACATATGTAAAAATAAAATATTTTTAACCTTTATATATCTAATTTTAAATAAATAAGAATGTAAATATACAAACTACTAACTATAGTGGGGGTGATAAGTAGTTAAATGGATTAATCCAAATCTTATAAATACAAGAATGATAAATTAAAAAATTAAAAAATGTATCCATTTTAAATGTGGAAATTGATGAATCGCACAGGTAAGAAATTCATTTTTATACTATGAAAAGGTTAGTAATTACAATTAAGAATAGGAAATTGGGGAATAAAAAAAATTTTTGTAACTTGTCTTCTTCCTAAGATTAAGGGTGGTGGTGTTTGATCAACACTGCTGGGGAGCCATGATGTAATACACTGTTTTGTTTTTAAATCCCCGAAACAGTGTTTCATGGTAAACAACTGATGATCCCTTAAAAAATATAAAAATTGGTATTATAGTAAATTTGAGAGTTGATGCAGTGATTGCAGGTGATTAAATGACTTACTGACTAGATGTTTTTTTTAATGAATGATAAAAAATAATTTTTTGTGTGGTTTCAAATGTTAAAAACTTCAAAGACTATATATATATATATATATATATATATATATATATATATATATATATATATATATATATATAGTCATCCACACACAGTATTGTTTCGCTGTTTCACAGCTCATCAGTGAGGCTAGACAAGCAACTACCTCAAGCGAGGATATTGGGTTAAAATGTTTTGAATTAAAGATACAAATTGTTTTGATAACCAAATCAAGCTGTGAACCACCAAAATTCTATGTGTATGTGTCGACGCAAAAGAGGTTGATATTAACGACAATTTGGTGCGAGGTTTACGGCAACAACGAAAATCAATCCCGAAGATTAAATAAAGCATTGTTTACCGCTTAATTTACGGCATAATCATCTTGACACACCAATTCCCGTTAGACCACTGAAGTTAAGCAGGGTTAAGGCTGGTCAGCACTTAATGGGTGACTATGCAGGAATACCAGGTGCTGTATGTGCTCTCTGCTTATCTTGACATTGTTTCTAGTTGTCGTGGACTTCTATTTACCACTGGAATAAAGCAGTGCCGACTGAAGAAAGAGGTGGTTAGAGATTAGGCAATCTTTGCTTCACAATTCAGCGCGTGTCACCCATCATCTCTCTAGGATAATCGAACATCCCTTTAATGTATAACTGGAGAAACGAGCGCTAACACGTATATGATACCCAGTCAAACAATCGATTCTTTTTTCTAACTTTTATTTATTTATGAAAATCCAATGTTCATACTTACGGATATCTCAAATAATGTGTGTTTCACCATTTCCCGGTGTCTATTCCAAATTTACAATACGAAACGATTAATTACAGTAAGAGTATGGTATTTATTTCTCCCCTGCAGTGAGAAATATGACACTAGGGTCGGAAAGTGGTATTGAGGCGAGGTGGGATCACTCCGACTGGAAATAGTGCATGGCCAGTTCGGTCGGCATTCTCCATACCAGAACCTTAGGCGATTAGCAATAAGCTAACCTCTTCTCAAGGAAAAGCCAGTGAGGGTGGACCTCCTAGAAGTGCACAGGATCAGCACCCTACTGTAATCAACATGGAAACGTTCATTACAGGAATGGTTTAAACTCTGCTGATTTTTGTGCAGAGAGAAAAAAAACGGCGCCGAGAATGTAAGAAAATAAAATAATAATTCGAGTATGTAATGCTAAGATCGACGGTCGTGCATGCATTGTTAGATATTAGTTGAGCAACGCCGAATGTATTGCTATTCGACAATTGTTATGATCGTTGTAATATTTGTAAAAATAGAATGTTATTATATCAAAATGAATATTTAAAGAGAAAATTATTTATGTTAAGATGATTTGAAATTAAAGAATGATGAAGATAAACAATAATTCAAAAGTAGGTTGATCTTTAGAGTCTGACGTAGTCTTGCGTAGAGGTCATTTTAAAGTGACGTGGAATTAGGTAGAGGTTTCGAACAAAAAAACACGATGATTTGATGAGTCAAGGATCGGGAGTAAGAGAGAGCGGATTAAGTTGGACGATAATAGCTCCCAGTAGAGGAGGATAAAAATGCGTTAGTCTAGAACTAGCGGCAGCTTTCCAATGAGGATACATCGGTAATAAAAGTTGCTGAAAAGACGACCTGAGATTTGTTGATTTATTTGGATGAACCTTCTTTGCAATTGTTCCCAAGGATCCGTTAAATAAGATCAGGGACAGACCAAGTATGTTTCTATTTTTGGTTTGATGTTACAATACGAGAGAACTGTTATTTGTAACTTTTTGTTACATGTCTGTTGTTAAAATGTATCTGTTGTCGTAAGTTTTATACCACTAGACATTACACGAGTTAAACACACGTACATTATATATACACCCGTCCATGTTATACAGAACGAATATCACATGTTCGTTCTGGCGTCGTACTGTCATACAGAACCCCGACAATACAATCACTTTGAATAAATCAACAACGTGAAGAAACGTTAAGTACTGAAGATAACGAAGCAAATCACCAAAGAAAGAACAAAAGAAAAAATTGACGACAAAACATTTAAAGTAGACGTTTATGCAATTGCGATTATGGGTGGATTATTAAGTGTCTAGTAAAACAAAATAGATGTACAGAATCACAAGTTATTATGAATTTCTGTAAATAAAGTGAAGTCCTCCTAGTTGATGGAAGCTATTCGTTAATCTGCAGTTTTTACCTCCGAATCTAGAAAAAAAACAACGTTCTGAGGTTGCACGCGAAGCAGAGAAGATCTGGCTGAGATCTTTAACAGGTGCTGTTGCTAACGAAGAAGAAGAAGAAGAAGAAGAAGAAGAAGAAGGGGAGGAGGAGGAGGAGGAGGAAGAGCAGGAGAAACAATACCATATTGTAAAAGAAGTTGTCCCAACACTTGTTCTTCGGCCGTTATTTATCAGTGTCATACAACAAATCGAAGGATTTTATTTTTTTAATCCTTTTGTTTTCTTTTGAAGAACACGCACACGTCAGGCTGATTCAATAGAAAAAAACCAGGACATGCCTATAATGCATGGCAATGAAACAATCGATATTTTATTATTTATCTCCCCTTATACGCCCCACAAATGGGATTGCAACTAATACAACTTGATAAAAAAAAGTATCTATTAACTCATTAAAAATAATTCCAAACACGTAAACAAACGATCCTACGTAAGATAGAAATCCTGTAAAAGCAGGGAAGTCGTCGCTATGTCTAGAAAATATTCAATGCTCGGAAACGATAATATTAGGTTTAAAGATTTTATTTCTTCATGGCGATAGAAAAACGTGGAGATATTTGTTAAGTACACCCGATTTTTTCACAAATTGAGCAAAAATAAATTGTGTTGTATTAGATTTCTTGATCCACAAAAAATTAAAATTGTCATCTCATTTAAACCTAACAAAACATGCTCTAAGTTGAAACAGGATAATTCATATATCTAAAAGATGAAGTAAAATTCGTCCACGCAAACTGGGCTCTTGGTAGCTTCAGTAACAAAAACACATGCATAAATAAATGATAAAAGTCTCCCGTGTTAAAAGCACTATCAGTATGAAATTTAAAGTTTAACAGTTTAAAGATCAAACAAGTGCAGATTTTTTTTTAAATAAACAAGCATATTATTTTAATAAAATCAAATTCGATATTTCGATCTATAACACAATCTTCATCAAGGACTAAAAGTTGTTTTTTCTTTCTTCTTTTTTTCTTTTGTTGTTAGATAGTTATGCCTGGCATGTCCCTTTCAGATAATTTGATGAGGATAATGTCCGGTTTAGCAGAAGAACGCTGGTCTGGCGTGTCTTGTAAATGATAAATGTCTACCGTGAAAAAGAAAAAAAGAAAAAAGCACCCTATATTCCTTGATGAAGATTCTGTTATGGATTGAAATATCGAATTTGATTTTAATAAAATAATATGTTTATTTTTTTTTTTTTATCTACAGTTGTTTTGTCTTTAAACTTTAAATTTCATATCAAAAGTGCTTTTAACACAGTAGAATTTATTATTTATAATACACGCCAGACCAGCGTCCTTCTACTAAACCGGACATTATCCTCATCAAAATATCTGAAAGAGACGGGCCAGGCATCTAACAACATGTTACGTAAAAGAAAAAAAATCTTATATTCCTTGATGAGGATTCCCCTATAGATCGAAATATCGAATTTGATTTAAATAAAATAAGATGTGTGTTTATTTTAAAAAATCTGCACTTGTTTAGTTTTTAAACCGTTAAACTTTAAATTACATGCATAAATATTTTAAGTTGTGTTTTTGTTAAAAAAACAAAAATTAACATTTGATCGCTCTCTTCAATTGTAATAAGTAATCCTGCTTTTTTTTATTTTTTAAATAATCATACATCGAGAAAGTCGGAGGAATTTTCACTCTCACACTCATAGCTACTATCACTACTACCTCCTTACACTGGGAAGATCTTTATATTGTTACATAGCCCCCACCTCTTTGATCAGATCTAATATTTCACAAGTTCCAAGCAAATAAAATACATAGACATCATAGACCTACCTCGTGCCATTCTCCGTTTAAGTACAGCAACAACAATTTACGCTTGAATTATAGTTTGATACATAATTAAAAATAGATATCGAAGAAATTGACTATACTTATTTTATTGCCTTCGCTTCTTCCAGCAATGAAAGTGCGTTCCGGCCACGAATCTTTTGGATCCTGATTCCCTTAATTTATTGTCGATGTAAAAATCATTCTTCGCGCATTATGTTTGTTTGAAAAACTTCCAACTAACTGCCTACTCTTATTACTCTCCTTCTCTTATACCCTGGTAACGTCGCGACCGTTTCCAGTACACGACAAAGTCAAGATGATCTCGAATCTTAATCCCGAGAAGAACAACAGGAAATGAACTATTACTTACTATTTAACAATATGAAACTGTTGAGAGTGATGGCAATATTTACATTTTTAACGAAAGATGCACTTAGTTGTATATAGATAAATATACTTTCCTTCCGTCATGTAGTTTCGGCTGGCGAATAACATTCCGATTCGGGAAAGATGTGGTTGGTAACTGCGCATCCCTTGCTTCAAATATACATGCGCAGCTTCCCTTACAATTGATACGAGGTATTTTATATAACTTTCCAGACATTTTTAGTATGGCCACTTTTATTGATAATCCACGCATGAAACTCTAGTCCCCTTTAAAGTGATCTCCTTTGGCTGCAATGCATTTGTACCGTTCCAACCACTTATGGAAGGCTCAGTGGGCGTGCTCTTGTGTGAGCGTCTCAGTAACCCTCGTCACAGCCTCTTCTATCTTCTGAATTGTCTCATAACGACAGCCTCTAAAGTTTTCCTTGAGCTTAGGGAATAACCAAAAGTCACAAGGACTAAGGTCTGGATTATAAGGAGGGTAAGAAATTGTCTTGATACTCCTCTTGGTCAAATAGTCTGTGACAAGGATGGAGTTGTAGACTGCACCCTTGGGACAAGCTTCGCACAAATCTTTTGAATCTTCAGTTTCTCGCGATTAATTTTGTGTACCGTTCCCATACTGATATCAAACAATGCATTTATTGTCTCTATAGACACACGACGATCTTTATCCAAGAAATTCTTTATTTGGCCAATCAACTCTGATGTTCTGACTTCACTCTTCCTACACCTCTCATAATCCCTCCTAGACTCCCTGTCTTCCTCAAATCTTTTAAAACACTCAAAAACTGATGCTCGATTTATGTTAGATAGTCTGGCGCATTCCATACGTGTTTGTGGAATTTTTCCAAGTTTCAAACAGAATGTTATTGTATATCGTTCTTGTAAAGTGTCCTCACATCCAGATCGTCTTTTTGAAATTCACCAGTTGTAACAATCAGACTTTAGTAGGGTGTATTCCAATTACTGCTGGAGCTGTTTATTTGAACCTGAAATCATAAAAATTAGGCAGTCATCTTATAAGATGTAAACCAGTAGCATACTGAATTTTCAAGAGTCTACGACAATTTTACATGCCTGTATAAAAAATTCTGGAAATTTATTTAAGGCTCCTCGTATCTATTATCTCTCAGGACTGAACGGATTACATGATCATATATCTCCGCTCTTCACCAACCAGAATAGAATCTTGTTAATGGCAATTATTTCTAATAAAATCACGTTCTCCAAAAAGATAAACTGTATTTTTATACCATGACATAATTTTAAGTTGAAAGGAATTAAATATGTTTATTTCTTTTATGCAAATCATTCAATACAAACTTATTTGAATGCGTTGCTTTGATTAGATTGATGAATAACGCGTACGAAAGTCGGAAAGTTGGATAAGAGTTCATGAATGTAAGCTGATAGTGTAGTGTAGTAATCACTAATAATGTAAATTTAGTAGAATTTGATTATTTATTAACATTTAACTTTTGAAATCAGTACTATATATATATATATATATATATATATATATATATATATATATATATATACATTTAAACCAAATTCAGATTTATAAGTTTATTCTATTGTATTTCTATCTTTAACCCATATTAATTTGCTTATCAAGTAAATACATACCTTTTATTTTAATTTTTTCCCAGGTACATCTGCCTTACTTTAATGCTAGGTTTATTTATGGTGTCTTTTACATATATTAAAAACCCTTCCCAATACTTTTGCTGATGAGGAAACTTTGTTTTTTTTTAATACTATATGTAAAAATTATTGTCCGTGGCTTAATGTCTACCACAATAAAAACATTGTTTTCCGAAACGATCGTACAAATTATTGACTTTGTTGTTGTTCCTTCTTATGAAACGGATTTTTAATTTAATTCTAATTTGTAATTCTAAATTATAAATCACATTACTGAATATTAAATTAGCTCTAGGATATTTACCTATCGAGCTTATTATATATCTAAATTACAACGAGCACTTTTTCTTTTCCTGTATTTTAATTAAATTAGTAATTTTACTATTACATTAAAATACACTCTGCTCTTTAGACTACTGTTCAAATCTCCTTTATATATATATATATATATATATATATATATATATATATATATATATATAATATTCAACAGAGAATTAGCACTGTCATAAAAGAATACGAAGCATGAATTAAAATATATTTAGCGTAATTTACGACTGGGCAAGCCACCACCCCCCTGCTAATTATAATAATAAAAAAAACCGCTAAGCAACTTTCTTTATAAATGACTTTTTTTGTTTTTGCATTCAACTGTATTGATGACGTTATTATTTAGTTATGAACTAAAGGTGTAATTTAAAGTTAATTTAATTGTAACCAAGCAAACCGAGTTCTTTCTGACGGCTAATCTGCATATATAAAATGTAATTAAAACGGCAATGGAATTTCATTTATAATTATTAACAGAAGAGAAGGTTTTAAGATGCGTTCGTTCAATAGTCGCATTTAGTGATAAAAATCCTGTTTAAAATTTAACTGTAACAGAAACAAAGATAAGCTTTTTGAAACTTAAATATGAGAGACAACGTGTCCCAATGATCTGTGCTGTGCCGAACAATCTTCGTGGCTTGTATATTCATTTTTTTTTTGCAGACTGTTATCTGCATCTTCATAGTTGTTATTGTTTCACCACGGTTCGGCCAACTCATCCTGTGGCTTTCTTCATATGATTAACATGGGCTGTTTGGTAGGATTGAAGACGCTATCTTCAGACAATGCCTATACCATAAAGACTAAACGCCTGTATCCACGGACCTTGAAGGGCGATCAAGATGGGGTTTTATGGTCTTATGAATACAATGTAGTGTTTTTATCTGGTCTTCCATTGTCAAGTCCTTACTAAATGGTATTTTTTAATTCGTTTTGAAATTAGGCTTCATACTTTGAATATCCCTCCTTTTGCAGACTGTTATCCCCATCTTCATAGTTGTTGTTGTTGTTAAATGTTTCGGACAATTCATCCTCATATTTGGAGGGGGAGCTTTGAGAATGCTTCATAATTTGTGTATTCATTCTTTTGCGAACTGGAATCCTCATCTTCATAGTTTTTGTTGTTGTATCAATATTCTTCCTAGCCTTCACCAAAGATCCCCATATAATATTAAGATAGTATCCGTCAACAGCTATGCGGACGATACACGTGTTTATTGTAGCAAATAAACATGTTTTTATGAATACTTTCAACGAGCAGAACATTATGCATCCCAATCGCAACCCTTTGAAGTACGGATGAGCAAATAATAATCGCCCTTACACATGCAAGCATATTCACACACTGACAAATAGTAACATATTCACACACTGACAAATAGTAACATATTCACACACTAACAAATAGCAACATATCAATGCATTAAGAAATAGCAATATATTCACACACTGACAAATAGCAATATATTCACACACTGACAAATAGCAATATATTCACACACTGACAAATAGCAATATATTCACACACTGACAAATAGCAATATATTCACACACTGACAAATAGCAATATATTCACACACTGACAAATAGCAATATATTCACACACTGACAAATAGTAACATATTCACACACTGACAAATAGTAACATATTCACACACTAACAAATAGCAAAATATCAATGCATTAAGAAATAGCAATATATTCACACACTGACAAATAGCAATATATTCACACACTGACAAATAGCAATATATTCACACACTGACAAATAGCAATATATTCACACACTGACAAATAGCAACATATTCACACACTGACAAATAGAAACATATTCACGCACTAGCAAATAGCAACATATTCACACACTAAAAAAACAAATATACACGCACTGACAAATAGCAACATATCAATGCATTAAGAAATAGCAACATATTCACACATTGACAAATAGCAACAGATTCACACACTGACAAATAGCAACATATTCACGCACTAACAAATAGCAACATATTCACACACTGAAAAATAGCAACATATTCACACACTGAAAAATAGCAACATATCCACGCATTAAGAAATAGCAGCATATCAACACAGTGAAAAATAGCAACAGATGCACACACTGACAAATAGCTACATAATCACACACTGACAAATAGCAAGATGTCCACGCAATGACAAATAGCAACATATTCACACGCTAACAAATAGCAACATATCCACGCACTGAAAAATAGCAATATATCCACGCACTAAGAAATAGCAACACATTCACACACTGACAAATAGCAACATATTAACACGCTGACATATAGCAACATATCCACGCACTGACAAATAGCAACATATTCACGCACTAGCAAATAGCAACATATTCACACACTGACAAATAGCAACATATTCACACACTGACAAATAGCAAACTATTAACACGCTGACAAATAGCAACATATTCACACACTGACAAATAGCAACATATTCACACACTGACAAATAGCAACATATTCACACACTGAAAAATAGCAACATATTCACACACTGAAAAATAGCAACATATCCACGCATTAAGAAATAGCAGCATATCAACACAGTGAAAAATAGCAACAGATGCACACACTGACAAATAGCTACATAATCACACACTGACAAATAGCAAGATGTCCACGCAATGACAAATAGCAACATATTCACACGCTAACAAATAGCAACATATCCACGCACTGAAAAATAGCAATATATCCACGCACTAAGAAATAGCAACATATTCACACACTGACAAATAGCAACATATTAACACGCTGACATATAGCAACATATCCACGCACTGACAAATAGCAACATATTCACGCACTAGCAAATAGCAACATATTCACACACTGACAAATAGCAACATATTCACACACTGACAAATAGCAAACTATTAACACGCTGACAAATAGCAACATATTCACACACTGACAAATAGAAAACTATTAACACGCTGACAAATAGCAACATATTCACACACTGACAAATAGAAACATATTCACGCACTAGCAAATAGCAACATATTCACACACTAAAAAAACAAATATACACGCACTGACAAATAGCAACATATCAATGCATTAAGAAATAGCAACATATTCACACATTGACAAATAGCAACAGATTCACACACTGACAAATAGCAACCTATCAATGCATTAAGAAATAGCAACATATTTACACATTGACAAATAGCAACAGATTCACACACTGACAAATAGCAACATATCCACGCACTAACTAATAGCAACATATTCACACACTAACAAATATCAATATATTCACACACTAACAAATATCAATATATTCACACACTGACAAATATAAACATATTCACGCACTGAAAAATAGCAACATATTCACACACTGAAAAATAGCAACATATTCACACACTGACAAATAACTACATATTCACACACTAGCAAATAGCAACATATTCACACACTAACAAATATCAACATATTCACACACTGACAAATAGCAACATATACACACACTAAAAAATAGCAACATATTCACACACTAACAAATATCAACATTTTAACACACTGACAAATAGCAACATATTCACACACTGACAAATAGCAACATATACACACACTAAAAAATAGCAACATATTCACACACTAACAAATATCAACATATCCACACACTGACAAATAGCAACATATTCACACACTGACAAATAGCAACATATACACACACTAAAAAATAGCAACATATTCACACACTAACAAATATCAACATTTTCACACACTGACAAATAGCAACATATTCACACACTAACAAATATCAACATATTAACACACTGACAAATAGCAACATATTCACACACTGACAAATATCAATATATTCACACACTAACAAATATCAACATATTCACGCACTGACAAATAGCAACATATTCACACTAACAAATATCAACATATTAACACACTAACAAATAGCAACATATTCACACACTAACAAATAGCAACATATTAACACACTGACAAATAGCAACATATTCACACACTAACAAATAGCAACATATTCACAGACTGACAATTATCAACATATTCACACACTGACAAATAGCAAAATATTCACACACTTACAAATAGCAACATATTCATACACTAACAAATAGCAACATATACACACACTAACAAATATCAACATATTCACACTCTGACAAATAACAACATATTCACACACTGACAAATATCAACATATTCACACACTGACAAATAGCAACATATTCACACACTTACAAATAGCAACATATTCACACACTAACAAATATCAACATATTCACACACTGACAAATAGCAATATATTCACACACTGACAAATAGCAACATATTCACACACTGACAAATAGCAACATATTCACACACTGACAAATAGCAACATATTCACACACTTACAAATAGCAACATATTCACACACTAACAAATATCAATATATTCACACACTAACAAATATCAATATATTCACACACTGACAAATATCAATATATTCACACACTGACAAATATACACATATTCACGCACTGACAAATAGCAACATATTCACACACTGAAAAATAGCAACATATACACACACTAACAAATAGCAACATATTCACACACTGACAAATATCAACATATTCACACCCTAACGAATAGCAACATATTCACACACTAACAAATATCAACATTTTCACACACTGACAAATAGCAACATATTCACACACTAACAAATATCAACATATTCACACACTGGCAAATAGCAACATATTCACACACTGAAAAATATCAACATATTCACACACTGACAAATAGCAACATATTCACACACTAACAAATCGCAACATATTCACACACTGACAAATAGCAACATATTCACACACTAACAAATAGCAACATATTCACACACTGACAAATAGCAACATATTAACACACTGACAAATAGCAACATATTCACACACTGAAAAATAGCAACATATTCACACACTGACAAATAGCAACATATTCACACACTGACAAATAGCAACATATTCACACACTGACAAATAGCAACATATTCACACACTGACAAATAGCAACATATTCACACACTGACAAATAGCAACATATCCGCTCACTAAAAAAATAGCAACATATTCAAACACTGACAAATAGCAACATATCAACGCACTGACAAATAGCAACATATTCACACACTGACAAATAGCAACATATTCACACACTGACAAATAGCAACATATTCACGCACTGACAAATATCAACATATTCACACACTAACAAATAGCAACATATTCACACACTGACAAATAGCAACATATTCACACACTGACAAATAGCAACATATTCACACACTGACAAATAGCAACATATTCACACACTGACAAATAGCAACATATTCACACACTGACAAATAGCAACATATTCACACACTGACAAATAGCAACATATTCACACACTGACAAATAGCAACATATCCGCACACTAAAAAAATAGCAACATATTCAAACACTGACAAATAGCAACATATCAACGCACTGACAAATAGCAACATATTCACACACTGACAAATAGCAACATATTCACACACTGACAAATAGCAACATATTCACACACTGACAAATATCAACATATTCACACACTGACAAATAGCAACATATTTACACACTGACAAATAGCAACATATTCACACACTGACAAATAGCAACATATTCACACACTGACAAATAGCAACATATTCACACACTAACAAATAGCAACATATTCACACACTGACAAATATCAACATATTCACACACTAACAAATAGCAACATATTCACACACTGACAAATAGCAACATATTCACACACTGACAAATAGCAACATATCCACGCACTAATAAATAGCAACATATTCACGCACTAACAAATAGCAACATATTCACGCACTAACAAATAGCAACATATTCACGCACTAACAAATAGCAACATATTCACGCACTGACAAATAACTACATATTCCCACACTAGCAAATAGCAACATATTCACACACTAACAAAGAGCAACATATCCACTCACTTACGAATAGCAACATATCCACGCACTAACAAATCGCAACATATTCACACACTAACAAATAGCAACATATTCGCACACTGAAAAATAGCAACATATTCACACACTGATAACAAGCTACATATTCACACACTGACAAATGGCAAAATATCTACGCACTAATAAAAAGCAACATAATCAGACACTGACAAATAACAACATATTCACACACTAACAAATTACAACATATTCACACACTAACAAATAACAACATATTCACACATTGACAAATAGCAACATATCCACTCACTAAGAAATGGCAACATATTCACACACTGACAAATAGCAACATACTCACACACTGACAAATAGCAACATACTCACGCACTTACAAATAGTAACATATTCACACACTGACAAATAGCAATATATACACGCACTAACAAATAGCAACATATTCTCACACTAACAAATAGCAACATATTCACACACGGACAAATAGCAACATATTCACACACTGATAAATAGCAACATATCTACGTACTTACAAATAGCAACATATTCACACACTTACAAATAGCATTATATTCACACACTGACAATAGCAACATATTCACGCACTTAGAAATAGCAAAATATTTACACACTGACAAATAGCAACATATCCGCACACTAAAAAATAGCAACATATTCACACACTGACAAATAGCAACATATTCACACACTAACAAATAGCAACATATTCACACACTAACAAATAGCAACATATTCACACACTGATAAATTGCAACATATTCACACACTGACAAATAGCAACATATCCACGCACTAACAAACAGATACATATTCACACACTAACAAATAGCAACATATTCACACACTAACAAATAGCAACATATTCACACACTAACAAATAGCCACATATTCACACACTGAGAAATAGCAACATATTCACACACTAACAAATAGCAGCATATCCACGCACTGACAAATAGCAACATATTCACACACTAACAAATAGCAGCATGTCCACGCACGGACAAATAGCAACATATCCACACACTAACAAATATCAACATATCCACGCACTGACAAATAGCAACATACCCACGCACTTACGAATAGCAACATACCCACGCACTGACGAATAGCAACATAATAACACACTTACAAATAGCAACATATTCACGCACTGACAGATAGCAACATATTCACGCACTGACAAATAGCAACATATCCACGCAGTGATAAATAGCAACATATTCACACACTGACAAATTGCAACATATCCACGCACTGACAAATAGCAACATATCCACGCACTAACAAATATAAACATATCAACGCACTTACAAATAGCAACATATTCACACACTGACAAAGAGCAACATATCCACGCACTGACAAATAGCAACATATCCACGCACTTACAAATATAAACATATCAACGCACTTACAAATAGCAACATATTCACACACTGACAAATAGCAACATATTCACACACTGACAAATAGCAACATATACACACACTAAAAAATAGCAACATATTCACACACTAACAAATATCAACATATCCACACACTGACAAATAGCAACATATTCACACACTGAAAAATAGCAACATATACACACACTAAAAAATAGCAACATATTCACACACTAACAAATATCAACATTTTCACACACTGACAAATAGCAACATATTCACACACTAACAAATATCAACATATTAACACACTGACAAATAGCAACATATTCACACACTGACAAATATCAATATATTCACACACTAACAAATATCAACATATTCACGCACTGACAAATAGCAACATATTCACACAAACAAATATCAACATATTAACACACTAACAAATAGCAACATATTCACACACTAACAAATAGCAACATATTAACACACTGACAAATAGCAACATATTCACACACTAACAAATAGCAACATATTCACAGACTGACAATTATCAACATATTCACACACTGACAAATAGCAAAATATTCACACACTTACAAATAGCAACATATTCATACACTAACAAATAGCAACATATACACACACTAACAAATATCAACATATTCACACTCTGACAAATAACAACATATTCACACACTGACAAATATCAACATATTCACACACTGACAAATAGCAACATATTCACACACTTACAAATAGCAACATATTCACACACTAACAAATATCAACATATTCACACACTGACAAATAGCAATATATTCACACACTGACAAATAGCAACATATTCACACACTGACAAATAGCAACATATTCACACACTGACAAATAGCAACATATTCACACACTTACAAATAGCAACATATTCACACACTAACAAATATCAATATATTCACACACTAACAAATATCAATATATTCACACACTGACAAATATCAATATATTCACACACTGACAAATATACACATATTCACGCACTGACAAATAGCAACATATTCACACACTGAAAAATAGCAACATATACACACACTAACAAATAGCAACATATTCACACACTGACAAATATCAACATATTCACACCCTAACGAATAGCAACATATTCACACACTAACAAATATCAACATTTTCACACACTGACAAATAGCAACATATTCACACACTAACAAATATCAACATATTCACACACTGGCAAATAGCAACATATTCACACACTGAAAAATATCAACATATTCACACACTGACAAATAGCAACATATTCACACACTAACAAATCGCAACATATTCACACACTGACAAATAGCAACATATTCACACACTAACAAATAGCAACATATTCACACACTGACAAATAGCAACATATTAACACACTGACAAATAGCAACATATTCACACACTGAAAAATAGCAACATATTCACACACTGACAAATAGCAACATATTCACACACTGACAAATAGCAACATATTCACACACTGACAAATAGCAACATATTCACACACTGACAAATAGCAACATATTCACACACTGACAAATAGCAACATATCCGCTCACTAAAAAAATAGCAACATATTCAAACACTGACAAATAGCAACATATCAACGCACTGACAAATAGCAACATATTCACACACTGACAAATAGCAACATATTCACACACTGACAAATAGCAACATATTCACGCACTGACAAATATCAACATATTCACACACTAACAAATAGCAACATATTCACACACTGACAAATAGCAACATATTCACACACTGACAAATAGCAACATATTCACACACTGACAAATAGCAACATATTCACACACTGACAAATAGCAACATATTCACACACTGACAAATAGCAACATATTCACACACTGACAAATAGCAACATATTCACACACTGACAAATAGCAACATATCCGCACACTAAAAAAATAGCAACATATTCAAACACTGACAAATAGCAACATATCAACGCACTGAACAAATAGCAACATATTCACACACTGACAAATAGCAACATATTCACACACTGACAAATAGCAACATATTCACACACTGACAAATATCAACATATTCACACACTGACAAATAGCAACATATTTACACACTGACAAATAGCAACATATTCACACACTGACAAATAGCAACATATTCACACACTGACAAATAGCAACATATTCACACACTAACAAATAGCAACATATTCACACACTGACAAATATCAACATATTCACACACTAACAAATAGCAACATATTCACACACTGACAAATAGCAACATATTCACACACTGACAAATAGCAACATATCCACGCACTAATAAATAGCAACATATTCACGCACTAACAAATAGCAACATATTCACGCACTAACAAATAGCAACATATTCACGCACTAACAAATAGCAACATATTCACGCACTGACAAATAACTACATATTCCCACACTAGCAAATAGCAACATATTCACACACTAACAAAGAGCAACATATCCACTCACTTACGAATAGCAACATATCCACGCACTAACAAATCGCAACATATTCACACACTAACAAATAGCAACATATTCGCACACTGAAAAATAGCAACATATCCACACACTGATAACAAGCTACATATTCACACACTGACAAATGGCAAAATATCTACGCACTAATAAAAAGCAACATAATCAGACACTGACAAATAACAACATATTCACACACTAACAAATTACAACATATTCACACACTAACAAATAACAACATATTCACACATTGACAAATAGCAACATATCCACTCACTAAGAAATGGCAACATATTCACACACTGACAAATAGCAACATACTCACACACTGACAAATAGCAACATACTCACGCACTTACAAATAGTAACATATTCACACACTGACAAATAGCAATATATACACGCACTAACAAATAGCAACATATTCTCACACTAACAAATAGCAACATATTCACACACGGACAAATAGCAACATATTCACACACTGATAAATAGCAACATATCTACGTACTTACAAATAGCAACATATTCACACACTTACAAATAGCATTATATTCACACACTGACAATAGCAACATATTCACGCACTTAGAAATAGCAAAATATTTACACACTGACAAATAGCAACATATCCGCACACTAAAAAATAGCAACATATTCACACACTGACAAATAGCAACATATTCACACACTAACTAATAGCAACATATTCACACACTAACAAATAGCAACATATTCACACACTGATAAATTGCAACATATTCACACACTGACAAATAGCAACATATCCACGCACTAACAAACAGATACATATTCACACACTAACAAATAGCAACATATTCACACACTAACAAATAGCAACATATTCACACACTAACAAATAGCCACATATTCACACACTGAGAAATAGCAACATATTCACACACTAACAAATAGCAGCATATCCACGCACTGACAAATAGCAACATATTCACACACTAACAAATAGCAGCATGTCCACGCACGGACAAATAGCAACATATCCACACACTAACAAATATCAACATATCCACGCACTGACAAATAGCAACATACCCACGCACTTACGAATAGCAACATACCCACGCACTGACGAATAGCAACATAATAACACACTTACAAATAGCAACATATTCACGCACTGACAGATAGCAACATATTCACGCACTGACAAATAGCAACATATCCACGCAGTGATAAATAGCAACATATTCACACACTGACAAATTGCAACATATCCACGCACTGACAAATAGCAACATATCCACGCACTAACAAATATAAACATATCAACGCACTTACAAATAGCAACATATTCACACACTGACAAAGAGCAACATATCCACGCACTGACAAATAGCAACATATCCACGCACTAACAAATATAAACATATCAACGCACTTACAAATAGCAACATATTCACACACTGACAAATAGCAACATATCAACACACTAACAAATAGCAACATATCCACGCACTAACAAATAGCAAAATATTCACACACTGACAAATAGCAACATATTCACACACTGACAAATAGCAAAATATTCACACACTGACAAATAGCAATATATTCACACACTGACAAATAGCAACATATCCACGCACTAACAAATAGCAACATATTCACACACTAACAAATAGCAAAATATTCACACACTGACAAATAGCAACATATTCACACACTGACAAATAGCAACATATTCACACACTGACAAATGCCGCATAAGCAAAAGTTGAAACATTTTTAGCAAACTGTCAGCATGTTATTTTCATATGATTAGCTCATAAACGACGGTGAAGCAAGATAATGATTTTATTGAGGAGTCATATTACGGGATGTTATCTTCCTCATCAACAACAGAGATCAAAAGATAAAACGAAAATTGGGAAATCACGCATATTAAATTATTGGAGATATTGCTTGTTATCTACGTCAAGCCACGTCATAAAAAATAGACGGTGTTAGTCAATTTGACGACTCCGTCCACTTACGTTCCACGATTTCTTGTTTGTTTCATTTCAAAATTGTTTTAAATATAATAAATAAGAATATTCGTACACTGATGTTTTTATTTGTTTATTTACTTTTATGAATTTTTCACGTGAATATGTTTTTCATTTTATTTTGTTTTTTTTTCTATTTACAAATTACGCACAAAACCATTAAACGTGTAACAAAACTTATCTCTCATCATTCTTCATGTTATGCGTAAATTTAACACATTTTTACTGATTCATCCAAACATTATTCTTTACATTCTTTCACTTGCTGTCCATTGCGTTCACTTCAGAAATTATTACAATACAAGATATTGCACTCCAGACCGGATCTATTACTGTAAAATGCTTGATCAACCTTTGCTGTTAACGCAACGCCGATTTTTAGTTCAATAATCAATGAACTAAATCAAATAACCGAAATAGTACGTATAGGGGGGATGCAACTCTTTTTATTTAATTTTGAATCATTTCCCTTCAAACGTGCATATTTATGGTATAACTAGCATGGGTACCTGGCGTTGCCCGGTTCGACATGAAGTTCCGTTTGGAACAAACCTGCTATACTAAGGATATTGATCATTTTCATCGTGGGCAACATCGATACCTCTACAACAATTTCAAAAATAAAAGAATAGATAAAAAAACATGTAAATGTACTCGCCACCAAAAATAAGTACACGATATCCTCTTCACCAGATATTTCGGCTGAAAGGATACAAAGAAAAAAAGCTATTGATTCTCCGGCTATGGAGTACTTTTTGTTGCCCGTGCACAGGGCTCCCCTCAAATAATAAAAAATAAATCAAAACAACTTTTGTTTCAATACAAATAGCAGTGAGTGCTCAAGCGACCGAAAAAAAAATAAAATAAAATAATATAAACGCATAGGCAGGATCGAACCTGAAATGATAAAGAAGAGAAAAGTTGATTTCTAAACGATTTTGCCAACTGTACAACGTCGACTTATAACGTTATGACCCTGAAAAAAAATTACATTTATAAACATTAACGCATGCGTGACTTGCGAAAAGTTTAAGAACAAAATGGAATTACTTTTCCTGGCTTGATTGGGTTTTTTTTTGGGGGGGGGGGAGGGTTGTTTTTGCAAATGCACTTTTTCACAGGCTTTTTTTTTCGTAAATAATAGAAATTTTCGCTTTGTTTTATTTTTAAGGGGGTGGGAGGCTTTTTTTTTTTAAGTGTGGCTTAAGTTTCAATTCCTGAAATGGTCACAAATTCTGTATAGCAGTTTCAAGAATAATAAAAACGAATAAATTGAATCATTTCAGTTAATTTGTAATGGGTTTTTTTTGGGGGGGAGGGATTATTTAAGAAAAAAGAAAAACATTTTTCTGTCTACATGGAATAATTTTTTCACGCTAGAAACTTATTGAAATTACCAAATTATTTTATTTGATGAAGAGTTTTTTAATGTTTCGAAGTTTCTGAGGAAATAACTCTAGACCTGTGTCTAAAAAAATCGATGCCGGAAATAAAAATTCCAAATAAATTAAATTAAATATATTATCAATATAATTGTTACTTAAAGTTGATAAAATAAAAATGTTAAATAGAACATTTAAAACAATTATCTCGCTATAAACAGTAACTAACATACAGCTATTTAGTAAAATCGATTTTCCTTAATGTAATATGCACATGAGGTAACCTCTTAATTGTATATTAAGCAAGAATCATACTATATATAGAAGTAAATGTAATATTAACGTAATGGATCTTTTCTGTATATTAAACAAATCGTGAACAATCAAACAAACAGACAAGAATACAGAATGTATATAGAGAGAGATAATACGTGCTAATTTATACTTTATTAACAGGGAGACCCAACGTTTGCCCGGAATGGAATGAAAAGCAACGAATGTTCAATACTTCCAAGACAGATATTGTCATTGAAATCGATCAAATCAATTCCTCCCCATGATGACTTTGTCCACAATACATTGTAGTCTGCATTGCACTGTAGAGAACCTGTTTATTTTAGGAAATGATTATTATGACTTGAATTAAAGTTTATAATGCAAAAGTCATATACCATTGCTCAATTGCGTTCTAAACAGAAACATTCAGTTCGAACACGCCTCTGTCTTATCAAATAAATTACTGTTGATTTTTGGACGTCAGACCCTTCTGCTTGTGCATTGATAAAACTTCTCAAATGCACGTGATGTTAGGCTGTCTAAAAGTGTTATCGATGCCTCCGTTCAGTTTCAAAAGGGGCAGCTGCAGGTGTGATTGTGAGGTAAGAGTTGCGCAATCTTCGACCACAGCTCTCCTGAATCGGCATTATTTGAGTTAAGTGACAAGGAGGAATCGAACGACTGAAAACAATACCAATATAAGCGGAGAGTAAATACAGCACCTGGAAGTCCCAAATGGTCGCGCACCTGGTACTGGCCAGGCTCAACGTTGCTTAACTTCGGTGATCTGACAGGAACCGGTGTGTCAAACGTGACTATGCCGTATATAAAACTGCTAAGTTTGGTCAAAATCGGACTGTTCCTTCTTTAATCTGATTTTTTCAAGTTTCGATGTTTGTCGGAGGTATATATTATAAGAAATATTAATGTATTCCGATACAAAATATATTAAAGAACACACCCAGTCACACCAAGTACATTTGTGCGAATTGTTTATTTATTTTTTATCCGTAAACCCGGTTTTTTAAGCTAAAACGAACATACACACACGCACAGACACACACACGCACGTTTATTTACATAAAAAATATTTATTTGCACAAAATATAAAAGTACATAATGAACAAAATAGGCTTTTACTTTTTATGATTTTTTTGTAATAAATATGTTTATTTATTTTATGATTTTTTTTCATTTACAAGCACAAGACCATGAAACCAGTGAGTAACAGAAGATATTGTAAAATTCATTTTTTTTGTTTTTGTCCCCTCCCCCTTGACGTGGCAGATGAAGACAATAACAACAGAGGCTAACCTTTAAAATTAAATACAAATTTTATTGATCCTCGGTTGCAAAAAAAAAAGATTGCCCATCTTTTCCTCTGAAAACAGAGCTGATATTAACCTCGTAACGTAAGTTTTGATATTAACCTCGTAAGGTGTTAGTTTTGTAGAAGACTAGGATATAAATACCCTAACTCGCTACAAGAAAAAATAATGAAACGAATTGAATGAAGGAAATAAAGAACTCAAATGCTGAAATAAAATAAACATGTCGTTTATTTTCTGTTGAGAAATGAAAGTCTTGGGTGTACACGTGTTCGTTCAGCCGTTGACGACTACGCGCGTGGAAGGAAAGGGGAATGCAATAGAGAAACGCGAAGTGGCAAGCCGGACTGTAGAAAGAGAGGGTTAAGCTCGGTAGAGAGTCGCGTACATGTCTGTTGATGGACCAAAACGAAAGGGGAGATAGAGTGAGAAAGTCAATCCAGGTTATGGACATAGAAAGCGTATAAAGTGTACGTACTGTCTGTTGGCTTTTTGTCCCACATGGTAGCAAGTGGCGTGAGGTACGCGCGTGCGCGCGCATGCCGAAAAGGCACGCTGTCGGTCCGTAGACCGTACTGCTCAAAAGCTGGTCCTAAAAAGGGACAAGCTGCTTATTGCTCTTGCTTTTATGGGTGTTTCCGCTGGTCTTTTGCGCATGTGTGGATTTCCTTTGAAAGGGGAAGTGACTTTGTCCATGCGTGCTTGTATGTGAGTACATGTGTGTACGTTAGCGTGTGTGTATATACACGTGAATGTGAGTGTATGTACGCGAACGTAAATATATGTACGTGTGTGAATGTGGGCGCGTATGTTTGTGTGCGCGTATGTATATGACAAGTAATATAGTTTGTGATGTGAACGCGTGTTTTTGTATGAGACTAGAAAAGGCTCGCGCAGTTTTTATCTTTAACAGAAACTGGAAGCAGGTTCATTCTCTCTTCTAAGATAAGTGTTCGCAGCTGTAGAAAGAGTCGGCAAGATGCCTTGTGATGAAAAGGATCCAATATTCGCAATGTCGGCATAGTGCACAATTCTATGGTCAATGTTTATATTAATTCGGTAATTATACCAATAAAATTCTCTTAACGGACTTAATGAAGACGTGCCTATATTTAAGCATCAAATAAATGATTCGAGTCTATAACAGACTCTTAGTAATGAGCCTAATTATTTAGGCATAAGATAAACTGTCTCAAAGAGATGAAAGTTGTGGGATCCATACCTCCTGCAGGGGGTGAGTTTCAGTGTCCTTTAGAGTTCGACTGCTTGTGATGATTATAACGGATTCTCTGCGTATGTCCAGGTAAAGTTCTTAGCTGAAACTGTAGGCAAACACACAAATAGAAAGAGCCTGCGAAAGTGCAACGCTTCGCAGATAATAAAATGGGCCACTCTGATCAGCCCAAAAATAATACAATGGGAGACTTGATGTAATTATCAAAGTTCGTACAATATCTCTCATCATTCTTCATTCTACGATTAAACTTAACACATTTTTTACTTTTTGTCCATTGCGTTCACTTCAATAATCATTAAGATACAACATATCACACTTCAAGCTGGGTACATAACTGCTAAATACTCTTTTACCATCAAGGTTAACGTCGACTTTTTAGCTTAAGAATGTAGAAAATAAGGGGGTTGTACACATAGATTCGAAAAAATTGTCAAAAAAACAAATATATAACAAATAAATGTTATCAAAGGCAAGATAAGTTACTTTTCTACCTAACTGGATATATTTTTTGTGTTTTTATTCAATGTAACACGTTTATTCAGTTCGAAAAGCATACAGTGTTTACCGATGTATTGGAAAATTAAAAATGGCGCCCGACACTCTCTTTAACACGGTAAGTTCAGGAAAAGATGTTATAAATAATAAAATAGACAAAATACTGTTAGAAATTCGCTCATTATATGTTACCGTGACATAAATTGACATATATTCGGTGTTTTTTTTAATAGTATTTTGACTAGTTTATTATTTATAACACCTTTTCCCAAACTTCCCATGTTAAAGAGAGAGTCGGCCGCCATTTTGAATTTTCCAATACATCGGTAAACACTGCATGTTTTTCGAGCTGAATAAACATGTTACATTGAATAAAAACAAAAAAAAATGTATCCAGTTTGGTAGAAAAGTAACTTATCTTGCCTTTGATAATATTTATTTGTTATAGATTTGTTTTTTGACAACTTTTTCGAATCTATGTGTACAGTAATACAAACCCAAAATAAGTAATTAAAAAATAACAAGTGTGTAAGGGAGACAACTCTTTTTTTTTAATTTTGGATTATTCCCCTTCATATGCGCATATTTATGTTGAAGATTCTGCGGATAAGCCAACAAACGAAAACAAGGGGGGAAACTTTTTTCAGATATATAACAAATAAATATTACAAAATGCGAAATAAGTTGCCCTTCTGCCTAGCTGGATAAGTGTTAAAGATTTAGTCGGATCGAAAAACAAGTTGTGTTTAGCATCAAGTTTAAACAAGAAAAAAAAATAGCCGCGACTCTACATTTACATCTATTATCGTGATATTTATTAAGTTTCTACAAATATTTTGTTTGATTTTTGATTTTTCAGTCATCATCCAGACTTCAAAGATGTAAGTGTAAAATCGCAACTATTTTTCTTGTTCTCACGTAACGTTTGACACAGCTTATCTTTCGACTGGGATAAACATTTTAAAGTAAGTAAAAATACTAAAATTTTATCCAGCTAGGTAAAAAAAAAAAAAAAAAAAAACTTTTCTTGTCTTTGGTAACATATATTTGTTATATATTTGACATTTTTTATCTTTTTTTTTATTTTTCGTTTGTTGGTTTATCTATGAAATGCCCTTTTATGCTATGATAATGCATGCTAATTTATATTTTACTAGCAAGGATAGCCAACGTTACCTGGGATTGAATAAAGATCAACGAATGCGCCACAGTCCACACTTCCAATACTTTTCTTATCATCGAAATTGATGAAATCACCCATTTTTAAATTAAATCGATTTTATTAGCTGCTCGAGTCGGGAACCCACTGTAGTGCCCCAGGAGGAAGCTCATACGCCTCCCCGCAGTATCTTAGTCCATAATGCATTGTAGTCTATATTGTACAGTAGAGAACCTAGTGTTGATTTTATAAAAAAAATATCTTTATATATAACGGCGTGAATTAATGTCTAAAATGCAAAAGTCTAGCATCATTGCTCAATTGTGCTCTAGATAGAAACATTAATTTCTTTAAATTTAATTTAATTAATTTCATGTCCCTGCCATATGAAAGAACCTACTGTTGATTCTATACGCTGGGCCGTTCTGCTTGTGCATAGAATAAAATTTCTCAAATGCAACTGTGATATTGCGTTGTATAAAAAAAATACTTTCGTCAAAATCGGGGTGTTCTTTCTGTAATCGGATTTTTTTCACTTTTCGATATTTATCGGAGGCATTACAATACAAAATATATCAAAGAACACAACCAGATACATATGTGTGATTTTTTTAATCTGTCTAGCCGTTCTTTTGAGTCTATAATGAATAAACTTACACGCGCGTGCGTGCACTGCATGAGCGCGTATACGCACGCACGCACGCGCATGCGTATATTTAATTTTATGATTTTTTTTTAATAAATATGTTTATTTACTTTGATAATTTTTTTCAAATAAATAAATTTATTTATTTTATAGCCTTTTTTTTTTTTTTTTTTCATTTACAGATTACACGCAAAGCCATTAAATGTGTGAATAACAAAGGATATCTCTCATCATTGTTTGGTATGTGCTAAAACTTGGCACAATTTGTCCGATTCATCTAAACATTATTCTTTACATGCTTTCACTGTTTGTCCATGGTTTTTTACTTCCGCAATCACAATACTACAAGATATTACACTTCATGCCGGACACGTAATTACTAAATGCTTCTTTTGTTATCAGGGTTAACGTCAACTTTTTTAGTTTAAAAAATAGGAAATAAACCAATGAACTAACACAGTACGTAAGGGGAACAACTCTTTTTTATTTATTCTTGAATTATTCCCCTTTTAATGTGCATATTTATGCACGTGCTAATTTATACTAACAGGGAACCCCAACGTTGCCCGGTGTTGAATGAGAATCAACAAATGTTCTAGACTTCCAACACAATTATTGTCATTGAAATAGATGAAATCGCCAATTTGTCAATCACATCGATTAATTGCCTGCTCGAGTCGGGAACCCAACGTGCCAGGAGGAAACTCACGTGCCTTCCCGCAGTGACTTAGTCTACAAATACATTGAAGTCTAGATTGCACTGCAGAGAACCTTCTGTTTATTTTATGAAATTGTTTTATATCATAGTTTGAATAAAGGTTTCAAATGCAAATCATGGTCTAATTGTGCTCTAAATAGAAACAATCATTTCGAACGCACTCCCGTCTTATCAAAGAATTTACTGTTGATTTTATACGTCGGGCCTTTTTGCTTGTGCAATGATAAAACTTCTCAAATACATTTGTGATGTTAGGTTTGATAATAGTGTTAACTAAGATCAAAGTCGGACTTTTCCTTCTTTCATCGGATTTTTTTTTACTATGGATTTGCGATATTTATCAGATATATTCTGATACTAAACATATCGAAAAACATAAGCAGGCACATGAAATACATTTGTGAGAAAATTTTTTAAAAAGTATCGATCCAGCCGTTTTGGTGTATATAGGAAAGTCTCTCCATCCCTCCCTTTCTCACACACACACACACACACACACACACACACACACACACACACACACACACACACACACACACAGTGTCTTAATAACAATATGTACGCAGTTTAGATGATTGCAGTTTCTCCTTTTTAAATAGATTGTAATCACGTTCATGTTCCTATTTACTTGCCTACCCACGAGGGCAGAGTTAGACACAAGCTTGGTTTTTAATGTGGGGGAAAATCCAGCTCCCCAAGAAGGGTCACGCTGATAGGAACAATAATTTTTTAAAATTGTCTCAGTCATGAAGGATTTCTCCTCCACTAACCGAGAACAGAAAAAGTGAAGTGCAGCATTAGAACAGAAACTACACTGTGATCTTAGCCCGAGAGCCATAACAATAGACTTGAGTTGAATAAAACTGCTGGGATTTATCGAATTCAGGCATGTCTATTTGTCAATTAGACATGCCATTCTCTTACGTGTGACTTGATAAACAATCACCTGTTTGAAAAGATTAAATGCTTAATGCAATACATCATTCGGCTGTGCACAAAAATGATGATTCCAGTTTAAATAATATACAAGCATCCCTATGATCCCCCTTTAGTGGGTATTTTCAGATCGAGAAGTGTTGGTTTATATTCATCTGGTAGAGCTTATAACACAAAATAGTTTAGTTTATTAAATGTTAAATTGAAGCTAAATATTATACAGTTTTTGTATTTTCTATTTCATTTTGTTTGGTTACAAATTACTTATTTTATACACTGGCCCTTTTACTTGTGCAGTGATAAAATTTTTCAAATGCGCTTGTGATGTTAGGCTGTATAAAAGTGTTAACTTGCGTCCAAATTGGAATTTTCCTTCTTTAATTGGATATTTTGATTTTCGATATTTATCAGAGGCCTTCCGATACAAAATATATTAAAGGACACAAGCAGGCACATAAAGTGTTTTTTTTATTTTTTTTTTTAATTGGCCCAGCCGTTTTGGAGTATATAGGAACAAACACACACACTCACACACACATGTTTATTTACATAAAAAATATTTATTTGCACAAAATATAAAAATACATAATGAACAAATTAGGCACAAGACCAATACTTTTTATGAATTTTTTTCTTTTGAATAAAATTAATATTTTATTAAATAACTTATCTAAAATGAATGCTGTTCATTTCATTTCTATCTATATGTATTAGTTAGATGTTACGACTTTTGTATTTCTTTATCATTCATTTAAAATTTGACAAAATATGTTTAGTATATAATTATATTAATTACTTTTCTTGAAGTAATTTATAAAATATAAAAATGCTTTTTAAGAAATAAGGAAAAACACACCGGTGATTTACTTCCCTTTTGGGACAGAGACGCTATGAACTCGGAGACGAAGGCATGTTTTTCCCATGTTGAGCTGATGCTCACTTGAATGAGTGTAAGGCTGTTATAGATTTTATTACCTAAATCGTATGGTAGAGCCGCCACAAGAGTGAGCAAACCTTTTATTGTATGTTCTGTTATGTAATGTTACTGCTACTGTTTCCATTTACGTTTGTCGATATGGTAATAAATTTTGTATTTATGTACTAGAGAGCATTTTGATTTTATTCTGTGTTCTCCAGATGTCGAATGACATACATGTTTTTCATTTGCAGAGAAAGATAAGTAGGAATATGAAACTCCCAGCACTGGTTGCCCCCACCCCACCCCCCGAACACATTCCCAAAACAGTTATTATCACACCAATTGGCAATTTGAATTTTTGCAAGTTCCTTTTGGAATGCAAAATGCAGCACAAAGATTCAAAGACTAGATATTGTCAGATTAGCCATTTATCTGTGAATACATAGATGATGTACTCATTGCTAGCTGAAATAGACAGGAGCACATCAATCAAGTGCAACAAGTATCTGAATGTCTGAAGCAAGATGGTGTAATGCTAAATCTAACTGTTTTCCTTCAATCTGAGGCCCTGTTCATGGGGCATTAGAATACACCGACTGCCCCCCTGCATAGGATAAAAATCCCTCAATGGGGGTCCTGGATATGACCTTAAACTATATCCAGTGGTGAGGCCCCAGCTTGCGAGCTTTGGGGAGTGTGGAGCCACCCTTTAATTACCATTGCTCCCAGGTCCACTCTGACCCGGAGTGGTAGTACCTGTTAGGGTTCCAACGATGGGTTCAATAGAAACCGACTTGAAAACAACAAATATATTCTATTAAAAAATTTTTCTTCAAAATCTTTGGATTCGGCATTAAATAACCCGAAAAGGGTTGATATGCCGTAAAACAAAAACAACCAACCAACCTTCAATCTGAAGTCACATTTTTGAGACACCATATCTCAAAGAAGGAACTTCCTCATCACTGGAGACAGTCAAGTTCATTCAAGATTTAACTATTCATGTTAGTTTGAGACATCTGTGCTTATTCTTAGGACAAGTAAACTTTAAACGTATGCCCCCCCTCCTATCACTGTGCTCAAGTACTTTTGTCATTTACAAATGTGAAGAACTGTGATATTACATTTTCAGAGCTGGCTGTAATAGCATTCAACAAGCTTAAGATTATGTTGCAGGAGACCATCAAATTGTCTTACATCTAACCCAACCATAAACTGCCTGGCATCTGCAATTGCTATTGGAACTATCCTGCAACAAAAACATGACATGGACTGGAAACTGATTTTCTTCTTCTCCAGGAAATATAACTGAGATAGAAAAACGCTGTAGCATTCTCTGCAATATGCCATTTCCATCACATTCCGGACCACAAGCCTCTATTAGGTTCCTTGCAATCTTCTTCAGAGAAATATTCTCCCTGAGAGATTCGCCAGATAAACTACATCCTCCAGTTTACATCTAACATCCAGTATGTCAAGGGAATAGACAACATCCCAGCAGACACGTTAGCATGAGGAATTAATTTCTTCCTGCTGGTGCCTTCCATTGACATTGACAGCTTGTCTGATGAAAAGAAAGATAAGCACCTGCAAAATCTTCTGTAGAAAAATTCAACTTCATTGCAGTTGGTTACAATTGCCAACCTAGCCAGCAACAAAAAAATTGTGCGTGACAAACTACATCCATATATTCTTGTATCCTTCCACAAAGGTATATTTAGTGTAGTGTATTTTCTGTCACATCCTGGAGTCAATTCATTCATAAGACTACTAACAGACTAATATGTCTGGTCGCGGATCAAAGCAGATGTGAGAGAGTGGGTGAAGACATGTGTGAAGTGCCAAATAACCAAGGTCAGTCGCATTACTCAAGCTCCTTCAGGCAAGTTCTCAGTTCCAGATGAGAGATTTAAGGACATACACATCGACATCACCGGACCATTTCAGACATGAGAAGATCAGTGTTATCTGCTGATATGCATCAACTGATTCTCTCGATAATTCGAGGCTCTATCGAGGCTCTATCCATGCAAGACATGACAGCATATACAACAATTAGAACATTCCTCACCAGCTAGTTGGCGAGGTTCGATGTTCTGTAGAATATAATAAGGTCGACAGCCTGAGTGCAAACAATTTCACAAGCTGTCAAAACTTTTGGGCACCACGTACATCCATACTAAAGTTTATCATCCCCAAGCAAACGGCATTGTGGAGAGATTACATTGCAGCTTGAAAGCCTTTTTACTAACAATGCAAAGTATTTAGAACACTTTCCACTAATATTGTTAGGACTTCACATCACTGTAAAGAGACATCGATTGCTCAGCAGCAGAAGCCCTGGATAAAAACTACACTGTGGCTACCAGCACAATACTTTTGTGCAGTTCCAAAGAAAGTTTAGGATGCAACATCATTTGTTGACAGACTGACCACAAAAATGGCCAAGATAGCATATTCTCCATCAGAGGAAAATAAAAATACAAATACATACACACCTAAGCAGTTAGAGACTTGTACCTCTGTATTATCCGTGATACAGCTAGGGTGCATTCTCTGCAGCATTCATATAGCAGCCACTCTAAAGTAAATACAAAACAGAAGAAGTTTTTAGGGTTGTTATTAAGAATGAAAAAAACAAAACATTTCAATGGGCAGGATATGATGCTTAAGAGATATGGCCATGAGAAAAAGACACGTTCAGGCAGACATGCAAGATGGCCTGTCCATTTTAAGGAGTTTGTTTGTGCATGAATGTAAAATAAAAATAAACGCTAATTTTCAGATTATCTGTATTTGGTAAGGTGGGTATTGTAAGGGGCATAATGGTAAAAAAAAAACACTGGTGGGTTACTTCCCCTTAGGAAAGAGATATCATAAACTTGGAGACGAAGGTATGTTTTCCCCTGTTGGGCTGATGCTCACTTGAATCGTAAGGCTGTCATAGACTTTATTACCTACGTCATATGATAGAGCTGTCACAAGAGTGAGTAAACCCTTTTATTGTATGTTTTGTCATGAAATGTTACTATTTCCGTTTACGTTTGTCTATGATAACAAATTGTGTATCTATTTACGTGGGAGTCTTTGACTTTTATTCTGTGTCCCTTCCAGATGCTGAGTGACATGCATGCTTTTCCTTTGCTGAGTAAGATAAGTAGGGATATTAAACCTTCAACAGCTTAAATAACCAGGACATAGAACAAATTAGAAATAATAGTAAATATTTTTTAAATTAGTAATTGACAGAAAAAAGAAGAAAGTTGCTCTCAATAAACTGCATTTTACTTAAGAAGAATCATAAAAAAATTAGTTCATTGAAAATTAAATTGCGACTAAATGATAGCAACCCCTTGCCTTCCTGTTGATATGACTTTGTTTTATTTACAGATTTATGATTTGCCAATCCGACAAAAGAAACCAGATAAACCTGGGGAATGGCTATTATATGACCAGACACAATTGAGCGTGTAATTATCTCCACAGGATCATGTGTAAAAAGTTGAATATCTAATGCAGCAGCAAGTACTGGGAACATGTTTACCAGCAATAACAGTTGGAAATAAGTCATACGCCATCAACTAAGATTATGCAATTTCTACAGCTATGTACCTAGAAAACTGAGCTATAAAATCTCACATAGTGATCTGAGACAAGAAGCAAAAAGAAACAACCTTAGTAGAAGTCAGTGTCTTCAATGATGCTGAGTTAAACGGAGCTGGATGGGAAAAGATAACGAATTACTAAGGTTTTATGCACAATCAGAAATTGGAATTTTCAGAAAATCTCCATCAGTCTAGTAATTATAGAATATAGGAGTACTGGTACTCTTGAAAAGCAATTTCAAAAAGAATCTGGCAAATAATTGCATTTAAAAAGACAGTTAAAAACAAGGTTAGGTCTTCCTTGTCAATATGTGTATGGTTCCATTTAGCATCCTAGACCATTCCTAAAATGGATATACTGATTTTTCAGTGTGGTCTTCCATCCTATGAGACAACACATCTCCGAAACCATGAGGAGAAGCAATCACTTGCACAAGTATAAGTTGGGACAGGTCCAAATAAATAAGAAGGGGTGCTGTATACAGATTCTTTTTGGTCTCTTCAAAGGCTTTCTGTTGTGAGGCTTCCCACTTTCAAACTGCATCCTTCCTCATTAGTATGCACAGTGACTTAAGATGTGTGGACAAATTTGGAAATTTGCACTCTTCCTTGTATTATTCCTGAGTGTGGGGGCATTTTAATTGCAGTCACTTTCTCTAGTAGAAGAGATGTGCTCTTCTTTCTACCTTTCTTTTTTTTTTTTTACATTGGCAACACCACTTATCAAGGCCAAGAGGTCACTCGAGGATAAGGGTTAAAGAGTGTACAGTAGTACATTGAACAATATAGTAATCGTTAGTAATGGAAATTCGGTAAATTTGTTAACTTAAGTGGAACGGCTCATCAAGAACTTGTTTATGTTAGACTTGAAGACAACCATATTGTAGTCAGCTGGAAAGCAGGCAAACGGAAGACAGTTCCACAGGCGTGGAGTTCTAAGAACGAAACTTTGTTCATGGAGTCTACGCTAAGGTTTAGGCACAGACAAAGAGTGGGGGAAATTATTGATAGTGTTTTCAGCTAGATGAGTGTTTTTTGTGAAAGTTTCACGAAGGGGCGGGCATAGATTAGAGCTCACATGAGCACTTGCCATGAAAATAATGATAAAGTAGAGTCAGACTCCAACATCTCCTTGAACACAAGATAGATTCTTCAAATAAGAATTCACACTTTCTTTTTTTCAGTTTGAGCCCAGCTTTGTTCAGTGTATGACATACTCACTACGTGATGTCATCATCTCACCTGAAATTAGTGCAATGCTATCAATGTTATCCCTGTGTTAGGAAGTACAAAATTAGAACATATAACTAAAAAAGGAAACAAGTTCATCAGCAGAACAAAGGTACAGAAGTTGTTCATCAGCCTACACAAAAGGAACTGAAATAGTCTTGTTAATCAAGGTGTGGCAGAACTTTTTGTAATTTACACTCAGGTATTTTTGCTAGCAGTGTTTAATAAAATATTTTAAAATTTAGCGTTATGAAATTAATTCATACATGGATTATTTTTTCATATTCCCCAAAATTTAATTCTTGTTAAATTAAATTCTCTCAAATTTAGATGAAATAAATTTCTGACGAAAATAAAATTATGAGGAAGATAAAATTAAATATTTCTAAGCAGTTATTTAAGTTTTTTAGAAATGGGCCTTGATAAGTGGTGTACGGCATAATCACGTTGGCACACCAGTTCCCGCTGGATCACCAAAGTGAAGCAATGGTCAGTACGAAATGGGTGACCATTTGGGGCTTTCAGGTGCTATATGTGCTCTCCGCTTATCTTGGTATTGTTTCCAGTCATCATAGATTTCTTCTTGCCACTGGACTCAAACAGTGCCGATTCAGGATAGGTGTGGTTAGAGATTGCGCAACCCTTGCCTCACAATTACACACGCAGCTGCCCCTACATGGGGTATCCT
This sequence comes from Euprymna scolopes, assembly GCF_053919585.1. Classification (NCBI taxonomy): domain Eukaryota; kingdom Metazoa; phylum Mollusca; class Cephalopoda; order Sepiida; family Sepiolidae; genus Euprymna; species Euprymna scolopes. The sequence goes on from NC_136486.1 coordinate 13,395,226, forward strand.
TTATCTTTCAAGACTGAACGGAGGCATCGTACATAAAAAATAAGAAGAATGGACAAAGTTAAGCTATGACAGCAATAAAATGTGGCAGAGATAATACATAACACTTTCAGAAAATGTATGAATAAAATTCTTAACAGTAAATTACTTTATCAAACAATGAAAAACAGAACAAAGTATTTTTCACAATTAATGATAGTAATTGTCAACTTTTGTTTTTTTCATATTATTATAAAGATTAAACGGCGGAATGAATAAAAAAAATTTTTTTAACATTTTCTCATTTTGTTATGAAAAAGTCAAAGTATTATTGACCTTTAACTGATCAAGGGAAGATAATTATGTAATATTGACTTAATATTGACTAAAACAAAAAATAAATATAAAAAGGGCTTCTGTGTCTGTTTAATGGATGTACAAGGTGCATTCAATAAGTTTCCAGACGTGTTTTGTACAAGCATTTAAAATCATCATAGACTCTTGAAAATTCAGTAGGATATTTCTATACATCTTATGAGAAGACTACCTAATTTTTATGATTTCAGGTTCAAATGAACAGCTACAGCAGGAATTGGAATACATCCTACTAAAACCTGATTGTTCCAACTGGTGAATTTCAAAAATGTAATCTGGATGTGAGAACACTTTAGAAGAAAAAAATGCAATAGAAGTTTTTTTTTAAACTTGGAAATGCCACAAAAACATGGAATGCTTCAGATTGCTTTTGGACCATCTCGCATGAATCTGGTATAAGTTTTGAAATGGCGTAAGAGATTTAGGGTAGGCAGGGAGTCTGTGAGGGATGATGAAAGGTGTTGGAGGACTAAGGAAATCACCCAAATAAAGAATTCCATGGATAAGGACCGTACTGTGTCTATAAAAATAATAGGTGTAGAGTTTGATATGAGTGTGGGAACTGTATAAGCAATTATTCGTGAGGAACTGAAGATGCAGAAGATGCACAACTTCAACCCCTAAACCATTTGACCAAGATGAGCATCAAGACAGTTTTTCATCCTCCATATCGTCCGGATCTTGCTCCCAATAACTTTTGGTTATTTCCTAAGCTTAAGAAAAACCTTAGAAGCTTTTGTTATGAGACAATTGAGCAGATGAAAGATGCTGTGAAGAGAGTTATTGACACGCTCACACAAGACGAGTTCCATGAGGCGTTCCAAAAATTTTACAATGGTACAAGTGCATTGCAGCCAGAGGAGATTACTTTGAAGGCGACCAGAGTTTCATGTGTGTAATATCAATAAAAGTGCCGATACGAAAAAAGTCTGGAAACTTATTTAAAGCACCTCGTACTAAATGAAGAACAAAACACAAGTGAATTTTTTTTTTATTTTAGTTAAGAGATCAAGGAGACTAATACTTGATATCTTTGTAAGTTCAAGAATTTGAAGTTGACTCCTTTTAGGGTTGCTCCAGCTTGGTCGTCTATGAATTGTATCCAGCTATTTTGTAGCTTATATTTTATTAAACCATTTGCCTTTTTTCTTTGTTTCATTCTCTTTCAGTTGAAGTTCTCAGAAATCAAGGGGCACCCCTTCCTGAGGCTAACACTTGATTGCTATATAAGATACATAGATATTTAAATATTCTTTATCTTTCAAACACTGAGTTAGTAAAGAAGTTGTGAACACAATTTTCCTATCCCAAATTGATCATTTAAATATGTTATAGCATACCTTTCTTGTGGTCTCTTAATCTTACTGTATTCCAGGACAAGAATTCGTCTTGTCTCGTGGAGTATCCAGCTTTGTGCAGTTACTTGAAGTAATTGGGCTGTTATTTGAAGTAATATCGCTTAGAAAAGTAATATCATTTAGAAAAGTAATATCACTTAGACAAGTAATATTCTTCTCTGATCTTGAGCAAGTGGTACAATGGGGAAAGAGGTGGATTGTTACTTTTAATGCATCTAAAACCAAGCTTTTATCTTTACATCTTCAACGCTCTGATCCCCATCTGGCATACATTGAAATGAATGGCTCTCGTCTTGGGGAGGCCTCATGTTTTGACAAGCTTCTGGGCTTGACCTTTATTCCTGATCTTAAATGGAACACATACATTAAATCCGTTGCCAAAGCCGCTGGAAAAATGGTGGGATCCTTCTATCGATCCAGTAGATATCTCACTGCTGATGCAATTCTCTATCTATATAAGAGCCAGGTACGTCCAAGGATAGAATACTGCTGCCACATCTGGACAGGAGCTGCTAGAAAGGACTTATCCTGCCTTGATAGAGTTCAAAATAGATTTGTAGCCTTGTGGGAGATGTCCTTTTCTTTTCCCTGCAACCTCTTTCTCACAGAAGAGATGTTGCGAGTTTGTCTCTGCTTTATCATTATTTTCATGGCAGGTGCTCGGCTGAGCTCCATTCTATAGTCCCCCCCCTCACAAAACTTTCACAAGAAACACCCATCTAGCAGAAAACACTATCACTCGTTTCCCCCACTCTTTATCTGTGCCTAAACCTAAGTGTAGATCCCATGAGCAAAACTTCTTTCTTAGAACTGCATGCCTGTGGAATTATCTTCAGTTTTTCTGCTTTCCAGCTGACTCCAATATGGTTGTCTTTAAGTCTAACGTAAACAAGTTTTTGATGAGCCATTCCATATAAGTTAACAAATTTACCGAATCTTCATTACTAACGGTTACTATATTGTCCAATTTCTACTGTACACTCTTTAACCCCTTATCCTCGAGTGGCCTCTTGGCCTTGGTAAGTGGTGTTGCTTATGTAAAAAAAAAATATCATTTAGAAAAGTAATATCACTTAGAAAAGTAATATCACTTAGAAAAGTAATATCATTTAGAAAAGTAATATCATTCATAAAAGCTGTTGTTTACTAGAGATCTTATTTTGGCCGCAAATACTATGCAATTTTTAATATTTAGTCAGGGTTTAGGGTTAGGGAAAAATATCTTCATGCCAGGTTGACAAACCTCTGTATAGCAGAAGCCCTTAGACATTTCCAGGATAGTGTCTAGTAGGCATTCAATGCACTGCTAAGTTTTAATTTTAGACAGAGAGAGACATATGTATCCAATTCCAATACTTTCTCTCGAGTATTTATATCGATTTATATCGATTTAGGATATCTCTACTTCAATACAGCTTGATCCTCTTCAGATTGTGTCTAGTTATTTTGTAGCTTTTCATTACACCATGTGCCTCTTCCTATTTTTGTTTCATTTTCTCAGAAATCAACGTGCTATCCTTCCTGTGGTTAATATTCGATTGATGTATGAAATACATAGATATTTGATTATTTCAGTAAAGTTCTCAAATAGTGAGTTAGTTAATACCTTTCAAATAGTGAGTTAGTTAATACCATTCAAATAGTGAGTTAGTTAATACCGTCCAAATAGTGAGTTAGTTTATACCATTCAAATAGTGAGTTAGTTTATACCATTCAAATAGTGAGTTAGTTTATACCATTCAAATAGTGAGTTAGTTTATACCATTCAAATAGTGAGTTAGTTTATACCATTCAAATAGTGAGTTAGTTTATACCATTCAAATAGTGAGTTAGTTTATACCATTCAAATAGTGAGTTAGTTAATACCATTAAAATAGTGAGTTAGTTAATACCATTCAAATAGTGAGTTAGTTAATACCATTCAAATAGTGAGTTAGTTAATACCATTCAAATAGTGAATTAGTTAATACCATTCTAATAATGAGTTAGTTAAGAAGTTGATAACAACTTTTCTCTTGCTGGGTGGAGTATCTGGCTTTGTGCTGTTACTTAAAATAACAGCACTAGGAGAAAGTACACCATTCCTTGTAAAAATCAGTATTGATAGTTTTACAGAGGAGATCTTATTTGGGCCGTGAATATTATGTAGTTCTGAATATTTAGTCAGGGTTTACTTGTCAGAAAAAGTATCATCATGCACAGACTGTCCTGACAAACCTCTGTCCTGAGAGATTTTACGTGTTCAAAGATAGTGCCTTACACTGAAATTTACACACAGTTTTCAGTGTGTATGTGTGTGCCTAATTAATAGACAAATAATAACTGGAATGATAATAATAGACACATAATAACAGGAATGATAATAATAACAGATAATAACTAGAATGATAGTAATAGATACATAATAACTGGAATGATAATAATAGACACATAATAACTGAAATAATAATAATAGACACATAATAACTGAAATAATAATAATAACACATAATAAATGGAATGATAATAATAGACACATAATAACTGGAATGATAATAATAACACATAATAACTGGAATGATAATAATAGACACATAATAACTGGAATGATAATAATAGACACATAATAACTGGAATGATAATAATAACACATAATAACTGTAATGATGATAGACAAATAATAACTGGAATGATAATAATAACACATAATAACTGGAATGATAATAATAGACACATAATAACTGGAATGATAATAATAGACACATAATAACTGGAATGATAATAACACATAATAACTGGAATGATAATAATAACACATAATAACTGGAATGATAATAATAACACATAATAACTGGAATGATAATAATAGACACATAATAACTGGAATGATAATAACACATAATAACTGGAATGATAATAATAGACACATAATAACTGGAATGATAATAATAGACACATAATAACTGGAATGATAATAATAACACATAATAACTGGAATGATAATAATAGACACATAATAACTGGAATGATAATAGACAAATAATAACTGGAATGATAATAATAGACACATAATAACTGGAATGATAATAATAGACACATAATAACTGGAATGATAATAACACATAATAACTGGAATGATAATAATAACACATAATAACTGGAATGATAATAATAACACATAATAACTGGAATGATAATAATAACACATAATAACTGGAATGATAATAATAACACATAATAACTGGAATGATAATAATAGACACATAATAACTGGAATGATAATAACACATAATAACTGGAATGATAATAATAGACACATAATAACTGGAATGATAATAATAGACACATAATAACTGGAATGATAATAATAACACATAATAACTGGAATAATAATAATAACACATAATAACTGGAATGATAATAATAGACATATAATAACTGAAATGATAATAATAGACACATAATAACAGGAATGATAATAATAGACACATAATAACTGGAATGATAATAATAGACACATAATAACTGGAATGATAATAATAACACATAATAACTGGAATGATTATAATAGACATATAATAACTGGAATGATAATAATAGACACATAATAACAAGAATGATAATAATAGACACATAATAACTGGAATGATAATAATAACACATAATAACTGGAATGTTAATAATAACACATAATAACTGAAATGATAATAATAACACATAATAACTGAAATGATAATAATAGACACATAATAACTGGAATGATAATAATAACACATAATAACTGGAATGATAATAATAGACATATAATAACTGGAATGATAATGATAACACATAATAACTGGAATGATAACACTGTGCAACAAATTTGAATTGAAAAAAAAGTACAAGACATATAAGACCTGTTTCGGTGTAAGAAAAGTATGCTGATTCCAAATCTGACATTTATTTCTCTGGATCAGGTACCATTTTCATGTACTTTATTATTAATTATTTTGAAAAAAAAAACACCGAATTCACCAGTTTAAACAATATTTGTCCTCTTAACTCTCTTGTGTAGATGTCATCATCCTTTTTTTAAATTCCAGCAGTAGTCTGCCAACATATCAGTGTTCCATTTTCCTTTAAAACGTTTTTCTATCAATGAAATATCTTGATGGAACCTTTCGCCATGTTCATCACTCACATGGCAAAGATTCTCAGCAAAAACATCCAAATGAGAGTGGAGCACATGAACTTTTAGAGACATGTTACATCCCATATCATGAAAATGATGCAATAGATCATTCACAACTTGCACATAGTCTTCTGAACGATGTTTTCCCAGGAAGTTATCACAAACTTTCTTGAATGACTCAAAGGCACATTTTTCTTTTCTCGTGAGATGTGTGTTAAAAGTTTCATCAAGAACAATTTTTCGAATTTGGGGACCTATGAAGATACCTTCTTTTATTTTCGCTCGACTTAATGAAGGAAACTTTTCTGCAAGATATGCAAATGCCAAGGAATCCTTATCTAGTGCTTTCACAAACTGCTTGAACAAACCGAGTTTAATATGCAAAGGTGGTAAATGGATTCTATCACTTTGCAGAAGTGGTTTGTGTTTGATGTTATGTTTTCCTTGCTCAATTTCATCTCTAGCAGGCCAGTGCTTGCGTACATTGTGTTCAGCTCTTGCTCTAGAGTCCCATAAGCACAAGAAGCAACAAAATTTAGTATAGCCTGGCTGAAGGCCAGTGAGCATGGCTATAACCTTGAAATCTGCACAAACATGCCATTTATGGACATCATGATGTATGCTTGCTAAAATTGTTTTTAAATTTTCATATGATTCTTTCATCGTTGTGCTGTAAGCTATAGGAACAGATGGCAGGGTGTTCCCATTGTAAAGCAAAACAGCTTTTATAGTAAATTTTCAGAAAAGAATGTATAAAACGCCCCTTTATGTTTAAAACATTAAAATACACAATAATCCGGTCTTTATTGAAGTTTTTAGTTATAAAATAATTTATTAAACGGATATCTATTTTTAACCCTCAAATTTTTTCCCGTGCCCTACAAATAAGGTTCTGAGGCAGGTTTTAGCTTCTTTTCCTTGATTTTTTTAGCCTACATTAAAAATGCCTTTCTTGACGAATACCATGGCTTTTCGGAAGGTGGTGAACACCAAACCATGTGCTATAGCATTATGTTTTTACTTTTGAAAAAATTAGCCCTTGGTCTAGAAAATATTATGCTAACCAAGCTAGCTCTGTCATCTAGCTCTCTTAAATCTGGAAAAATAGCTCATTTCGGCCGACTTTAGCAAATAAATGATTCAAATAAATGATTTAACAAATAATGTACATAATATGTGTACATTAAACTGTATTTTTCGCTTAAGATTTATAATTTAATACACATAATATGTGACTGCAAAGTCGTCAGTAACCCATTTTTGACGTTTTTACTGAACTTTAGGACTGTGGCAATTTTGCACAAATTATACCTAATTCAACAAAAAGAAAGCCAGAAATAAAATTTCCACGTTACTAGGTATACAAAAATTGCTGCAGATATCCTGTACTTTTTTTAGTGTTGCACAGTGTAATAATAGACACATAATAACTGGAATGATAATAATAGACACATAATAACTGGAATGATAATAATAGACACATTATAACTGGAATGATAATAATAACACATAATAACTGGAATGATAATAATAGACACATAATAACTGGAATGATAATGATAACACATAATAACTGGAATGATAATAATAACACATAATAACTGGAATGATAATAATAACACAGAATATCTGGAATGATAATAATAGACACATAATAACTGGAATGATAATAATAACACATAATAACTGGAATTATAATAATAACACATAATAACTGGAATGATAATAATAGACACATTATAACTGGAATGATAATAATAACACATAATAACTGGAATGATAATAACACATTATAACTGGAATGATAATAACACATTATAACTGGAAAGATAATAATAACACATAATAACTGGAATGATAATAATAGACACATAATAACTGGAATGATAATAATAGACACATAATAACTGGAATGATAATAATAGACACATAATAACTGGAATGATAATAATAGACACATTATAACTGGAATGATAATAATAACACATAATAATTGGAATGATAATAGTAACACATAATGACTGGAATGATAATAATAGACACATAATAACTGGAATGATAATAACATATAATGACTGGAATGATAATAAGAGACACATAACAACTGGAATGATAATAATAACACATAATAACTGGAATGATAATAATAGATACATGATAACTGGAATGATAGAGATCTTCATATAATTCTAGTTTCTTTTCATGTCATGTTGATAAGACGTTGGTATTTTATCATTTTTTTCCTTTTAGTTCTGTTTAACCCAGCATCATTCTTCTAAGTTTGCTTCTTTACTTCATCTTGTCCAATATATATATATATATAAATGTATATACATACATATATATATGTATATACATAAATATATATATATATGTATATACATATATATATGCATATACATATGTATATATATGTATATACATATGTATATATATGTATATACATATGTATATATAGCGGGAGAGGGCAGAGCGGTAGATCTAGATATATCTAAGGCTTTTGACAGGGTATGGCATGAGGGTCTCCTCAGGAAGATTAGATCTTACGGTATCACTGGTAGAATACTTAACATAATTAAATCCTTCTTAGATAAGAGAAAAATCCAGGTTGTCCTCGACGGTCGTACATCTAAACAATATGATATAAATGCGGGAGTGCCCCAAGGATCTATCCTTGGACCTCTGCTGTTCCTGATATTCATAAATGACCTCCCCGACAAGATTGCCTCTGAGATGGGTATATATGCTGATGGCACCACACTCTATAGCAGGCACGACACGACAGGAAAACAAACGAACATATATCTAAAGTAATGGCAGAAACACTAGAGGATGACCTCCAATCAGTAGTGGAATGGGGACAAAAATGGATGGTAACGTTCAATGCCACCAAGACAAAACTGGTTTCATTCAATAATTACAAGAAACCTTCTCTACCACCTATAGCAATGGCCAACGACTCTTTATCTGAGAGTACGTCTCTCAAGCTCCTTGGCCTAACGTTCACAGGAAACATGAGTTGGAACAATTACATCGAGGGCATTGCCAGGGCCGCTGCAAGGAAGGTGGGCTCTCTCTACCGTGCTAGAAAACTTCTAACACCCGAAAGTATCCTGTAGCTCTATAAGACCACTATTCGCCCATGTATGGAGTATTGCTGTCATATTTGGGCCGGTGCATCGGCTACTAGTCTCTCGCTCCTTGACAGGGTTCAAAAGAGAGTCGCAAATCTGATAGGCCCTAAACTGGCATCTAAACTTCAGCCTCTGTCCCATCGTCGAAACGTTGCATCCCTCTGCCTGTTCTACAAGTATTATAATGGTGAATGCTCTGAAGAACTGCAAGCACTTGTGCCCCCATGACGCGAACACCCTCGACAGACCCCACAAGCTGCAAATTCCCACCCCCACACTGTAGAGATCCCTAGATGTAAAAGATCTTTCTACTCCAGTAGTTTCTTCCCCAGAACTGCTAGACTTTGGAATTCCATTCCAGATCACTGCTTCCCCAACTGTACTGACATGCATAAGTTCAAGTGCAACGTGAACCAACATCTCGCTGCCCTAATCCCTACATAGTACCCCAGTAGGTTTCCCCTGATAGTAGCCCCCTACACCAAAGTGGCAATGTGCCTTGTTTGGGGTGAAAATGTAATTAAAAAAAAATAAAAAAATATACATATGTATATACATATGTATATATATGTATATACATATGTATATATATATATATATATATGTATATACATATGTATATATATATATGTATATACATATGTATATATATATATATGTATATACATACATATATATATATGTATATACATATATATATATGTATATACATATATATATATATGCATATACATATATATATATGTATAACAGTAGTCTAAAGAGCAGAGAGTATTTTGATATGATAGTAATATCCTACAGCTACTTTGATATTCAGTAATGTGATTGATAATTTAAAATTCAAATTCAAATTAAAAATCTGTTTCATAAGAAGGAACAACAACAAAGTCAATAATTTGTACAATCGTTTCGGAAACAATGTTTTTATTGATGTAGACATGAAGCCACAGACAATAATTTTGACATATAGTTTTTTTTAAACAAAGTCTCCTCATCAGCAAAAGTGGGTGTTTTTTTTTTATATGTAAAAGATACCATCAATAAACCTAGCAATTTTTTAAGTAAGGCAGATGTATCTTTTAATTGTTCGCCTTTTTAAAACCGTTATTATCGTCAAAGCATTCATTTGGATGTTGATTGTAGCTTATAAATGTACGAAATGTTGAATATATATCAGGTTTTATGACTCCGTTTTCTAGGTATCTAGCTGTAGGAATTGGATTGCGTATTATTCATGACAATTCTTTCTGGTATTCCCAAGATTTGCTGCTGCATTCAATATTTAAATTTTTACACATCATCCAGTGGAGATATTTACACACTCAATAGTGTCTGGTCATATAATAGCAATTCCTCAGCAGAACCTTATTTTTTGATGTCAGGTGGTTCACACTTTCTACTGCTGTGTCACAGAACCTGCACTTGCTGTCATTGCTTAGACCACTCATTTTATTGAAAGCATTGGTCATTAAGCCTTGATCTTGGGCAGGCATTATAATTCTCTCCTGATCATAGTAGAGCAATCATCTTTTCAGCCTGTTTATGGAACCTTCTTTATCTATATAGTTCTGGGTGAATTCATCCAGAAATTTCTTGGCATGCTGTTGGTTGGATCATTCTTCCAGATTTTTGCAATAGAAGTTTGGAATGGTGTCGCATAGTTTGAAATTTACACAAAAACAGCCACATTTATCATTTTTTCCAGTGTGTATGGCTGTGTCTAATTAAACTCGATTGCTGCGAAAAAGTCAAATCACAAACTTTACAAGAATATGGTTTTTCTCCAGTGTGAGTTCTCATATGTAAAACTAAACTTAATTTCAAGGAAAACGATGAGTTACAGATTTTACAAGAATATGGCTTTTCCCCAGTATGAGTTCGAGTATGCAAGCGTAAACTTGACTTTACAGAAAAAGATGAGCCACAAATTGTACACGAATACGGCTTTTCACGTGTATGCGTGCGTACGTGTATGACAAGATTGGCTTTTTGTGTGAACGAAGATCGGCAAAGTTTGCAAGAATATGGTTTCTCTCCAGTGTGCGTTCGAAGATGCGAAACTAAATATGATTTGCGTGAAAACGAAGATCCGCAAATGTTACACGAATGTGGCTTTTCACCTGTATGCGTGCGGATATGCACGACTAAATTTGATTGCAGCGTAAATGACGAACCACAAACCTCGCAACAATATGACTTTCCTTCATTGTGTGTTCGCATATGTTCGACTAAACTCGATTCCTCAGTCGTACCGAATTCGCAAGCATTACAAGAATATGGATTCTCATCAGTCTGTGTTCTTATATTTGTTTTCTCATTAAAAGAAGAATCAGATGGTTTTACTCCAGTGTGTGTATATGCCTGGGAAAATGAAGTTGATTTGAGTAAAAAAGAAGCAGCGTCTTCTGTATGCAAATGTGTATTTTTTCCACTGCGGGTTTGTGCAGATAGACTTGATTCATTTAAACCTGAAAAGCCACACATGTCACTAATAGACGAATCCACTCTTTTTTTTTTAATTTTATTATTTTCCTCTAGCTGGTGATGGGGCATCCTACCAGATGGCAGATATACATCCACTACTTCAGAAATTACAATCAAGAGATATTTTTTATGATTCTAGCAATTGTTTGTATTTCTCATGCACTTGGATTATTGATTATATTTTCCAGGTAGTTTTTTTATACTCTTTTTTCACACCTGTATGTTTTTCATGTGTTTTTCAATGTGTTTTCTCATGTTTTTTTTATGTATTTTTCAAGTTTTTCATGTTTCTTTTCTATGTGTTTTTTCATATTTTTTCAAAGTTAATTTATATGTAAAGAAAATATTTCATTGTTTTGTTGCATTGTAGCTGAAATGAGTTTTATAATAACTGAACTATAAATGATTCAGTTAAAAGTTCATAAAAATATTCAATGAAAATAAAGCTGTACATATAATGTATTCAAAAACGTTTTTTCTCGTTTGCTACTCAACAGAAATTTAGATCTTTTGTCGATCATAAATCATAAAGAAATTGATGATCCATCCCAATTCCTCAACTCTTTTCAAGTAGGTGAATCTGTAATGATAAAAAGATAAGAAAAAAGAATTCAAATTAAAATTATATTAACAAGATTCAATTTATTATTGTAACATAGTCATTATATGTCAACTCTCGGGACCCACAAATTGCATTTAGGCAGTTGCAAAGAAACAAAGATAATGAAAGAATTTGACTCCCTTTTTTTTTCAATTGAAACAAAACATTTATTTACAGGTACTTTCAGATTAACACCTTGTGTCTGGTTTCAAAGTTTCTTTTTGTAAAATGTGCTCAAGAAACTCTACCGTGTTGAACATATAAAACACTATTCTTGTCTGGCCATGCTTATGGCGTGTCTTTTCCTGTTGCTTGTGGACCATGTGTCTTGAACATGTCTCAAATACTATTCAAATACCACTCCTTTCTCTCTGAACACGTTTCCTTTTCATCTCCGCTGGGACATCGCACAGCCAACCTGGTTATTAAATTATATTATTATACTATTAAAATATATTATTATACTATTAAAATATATTATTATACAATTAAATTATATTATTATACTATTAAAATATGTTATTATACAATTAAAATATGTTATTATACAATTAAATTATATTATTATACTATTAAAATATATTATTATACAATTAAATTATATTATTATACTATTAAAATATGTTATTATACAATTAAAATATGTTATTATACAATTAAATTATATTATTATACTATTAAAATATATTATTATACAATTAAAATATATTATTATACAATTAAATTATATTATTATACTATTAAAATATATTATTATACTATTAAAATATATTATTATACAATTAAATTATATTATTATACTATTAAAATATGTTATTATACAATTAAAATATGTTATTATACAATTAAATTATATTATTATACTATTAAAATATATTATTATACAATTAAAATATATTATTATACAATTAAATTATATTATTATACTATTAAAATATATTATTATACGATTAAATTATATTATTATACTATTAAAATATGTTATTATACTATTAAAATATGTTATTATACTATTAAAATATGTTATTATACTATTAAAATATATTATTATACAATTATATTATTATACTATCATAATATATTATTATACAATTAAATTATATTTCTACTGGAAAAACTATCTGACCATGTAGCAATAACCTCAACTAACTTGACCTGTGGAAATTCCACAAGGGACTCATTCATATGTAATATATTGATGTTGGCATTCTGTAGATGTTCAGCGTAAATGGACACGCTCTGATATTAATGTAGCTCTTTTGTTAAAACTGCAAAAGTATTTATCTATGCTAGCAGGGATGCCTGCCATAGCTCTGTTGTAATGTACGCTTAAATATGATATTTTAATTCTTCCAGATTTCATACATGTTTTTATAAAGTAAACACAAGCATCAAATCAAATAATATGATTCCAAACAAAAAAGGTGTTACAGCCTGGGTCCACCGAGCACACATCAGAAGGTTGATTTCATGTTCAGAACAACTAACCTTTACAGATATCCAACTTCCGTTATGCGATGAGTCTGATCAACAGCCATCAAGCCGATTGAGACATGTTATGAAATACAAGATCTCCACCGAACCTATAACAACAACATAAACAAAGTACAACTTACATCAGCAGGTGTGAAGACGCCCAAACAGCAGAAGCAATCAGTGATAACAACAATGACAGCACATAAGTAAAGATGGCATCGACTTGTGTTTCACTTTAACATTCAATCGACTGCTAACGACGCATTAAGTTGTCAGAAATATGATATACAGTTCAATATAGCAGAGAATTATTGGGAAAAGTACATTGCAAAAGAAAATAGCTACACTAAGAGAGACAAGGTCAGAAAAAGTTTGACAGATAAGATACAGATATATGTGGTAAAATATCTACGAAAGGACTACAAGTGACACACTTAATCTAAATTCTCTCAAAGACACACTAGGTTAAAATACAAACAAAACATGCATCGAGTCAGGAAAACCAACGTTCTCTACAACAAGGTTAAAGGTACCCTTAAGATACACCCAGCAGCAAAAGTTCCTTATTGTTTACACCTGACAATATGCCCACAACTACATCTGCACCTGCAATATATAAACACTGACATCAGTTCAGGCAGCAGTTGGTGCTGGGCGTTACCCAAATATCTCGTGTAGATTACACTGGTTTACAAAAATAAATTTTTTGTCTGAAGCAAAAATGGGGATAATTGTTTTTTGTTAATTTGGGCTGAATTCAAATTTATAAATAGTTTTGCTCTACCACCTCTAGTTCTGATTTTAGTCTAAACAGATAATATATGTGAATGTTTCAAGAGTTGCAGCAGCTTATAACAGATAAATCAGGATAGATAAAGAACACTGGTTGAATCATCTAGCAGATGTCTCCCATCATGTCGGGATTCCATTTGCCTTGATAGTTGCTCTCCATCTTTGTAATGCCTTGATGGAATCTTTCTCCATGCTCATCACTCACTGCTCCAAGGTTTGGCGGAAAGAAGTTGAGGTGGGAATGGAGAAAATTAATCTTGAATGACATTCGCCACCCCATATCCTCATAAGACTTTAGCAACTTCTCAATACAGGCTTGGTAATTTGGTACGTGTGTGTTACCAAGAAAGCCAGTACAGACTGACTTGAAAGCTTCCCAGCTCTCAGTACCTTTAAGTTAAGAAACTCCTCAAAATCAGTATCCTTCAGCACTTCTCGCATCCGAAGTCTGACAAAGATGCTCTCTTTGAGCTTAGTAGCACTAAGACCTGAGAACACAGTGTTGGAAGGCAGTGCCATTTTTGTCCAACATCTTCACAAACTTTTTCATCAAACCAAGCTTGATGTAAAGAGGAGGAAGAAGCACCTCATTCATGTCAACCCGAGGATTCTCCTTGAGGCTGTGTTCGCCAGGAACAAAAGTGCTTCTAGACCCCCAGTCTTTCTGCTTGTAAGGCTAGGATACAGCTCGACTATCCCAGAGACAGAGAAAACAACAGTATTTTGTGAAACCTGCTTGCATACCCATAAGAAGACCAATGACCTTGAGGTCACCATACACTCCATTGGT
Source organism: Euprymna scolopes (assembly GCF_053919585.1). Classification (NCBI taxonomy): domain Eukaryota; kingdom Metazoa; phylum Mollusca; class Cephalopoda; order Sepiida; family Sepiolidae; genus Euprymna; species Euprymna scolopes. Next base: position 13,410,365 of record NC_136486.1, read on the forward strand.
GCTCGCTGTAATTAATAGTTTCTAAAAGAAGTGCCATATTTTCATAGGACTTCTTTAGATGGACAGAGTGTGCAATGGGAATGCTGGGATATTTATTCCCATTATTCAGAAGAACACCCTTAGGACTTTGCTTGGAAGAGTTTATGAAAAGACGCTAGTCTGAAGGATTATGTGGCAAACCAAGGGACGTAAACAAGCCGGGTGTGTTTGCGCCATAGCACAACCTGTTTTCCATGTCGAAAAAGGAAAGCAAGAAATTGGTGATCCTTACATCTTCCTGGACTAGGTCCCATTGTTTAAAGCAAGAAGGCAAGAGCTCTGACTGTTGTTTTGACTGAGACAAATCACGAGCAAGATCATTCAGGGCTTCTTGCGTGATCCATAGTGGCTTGTTGCCACTTGTTCCTGAATATGTAGACTCAATATCTTCCAAAGATATTGACTCCGCAGAATCCTCCCTTGAAGGCATTTCTTCATCTGATGAGGAAAGAAGATCCTTATTTATTGAAAGTGTGCGTACAGGAGGATCATCTATTTCAAGAATGAGTCTTATAGCAAATTATTAAAAGGATTTTTCATGCATCAATAAATATTTCATTTAATATTCTGTCTGCCTTTCTTGTGACCAAACGTTATTTTTGCTATTGTGACAGTCGTTATTGGGTATTGAGACACAATTATCAAGTACGATTATTGCCAGATAGTTAACACATTACACTGGTTTCATTCGTGTTTACAATAACTGGTATCAAATGTCATAACACTGATATTAGAAGCATCTGGCACAATATAACAGTAGTGTTGTCTGCTTCGGATATTTTCGGGACTCAGGATTCTCCGTCAATACTCAGAACTGACTTCATAAGTAATGAAATTGCCCCCCCCCCTTTAAATTCCAAAATTTACACATTTTTTATTTTTTATTTTTTCACGTGAATCTCATCAAGGGGTAAGGGTTAATTTTTACTTTCTTTCCAACTCGATGACGACTTTTACAGGTTTGCATTAACTTGGATAGTCATACATTTTGTCTGACACTGAAATAGCTGTAATACATTATTTTGCGTAAAATTTTGTAAACGGTCCATTTTCTTGGAATTCTAAACGTAGATTCCATGAACAAAGCTTCTTTCTTAGAACTGCACGCCTGTGGAATTGTCTTCCGTTTTCCTGCTTTCCGGCTGACTACAATATGGACCATATTGTACCATATTGGTTGTCTTCAAGTCTAACGTAAATAAGTTCTTGATGAGCCGTTCCATATAAGTTATCAAATTTACCAAATTTTCATTACTAACGATTACTATATTGCCCAATTTCTACTGTACACGCTTTAACCCTTATCCTTGAGTGGCCTCTTGGCCTTGATAATGTGGTGATGCCTATGTAAAAAAAAAAAAAAAATTCTTTCAAGCGAGACGTCAGACGATGCAGATTAAATAGATAAAATAGATGAGAGAGAGAGAAAGGTGAAAGGGGGTTCAAGAAAGTTCCGTTCCTAACCCCTTTTTTTTAAAAACGGGATTTAACACCGGTCACGTAAGTGAGTCGTCGCATAATTTTTCTCTGTGATGATCACTAAGTACGTGTTCAATTCAGTAGAACATTATAATTGAACACTGATCCCCGACGATAAAAAGTCATAATTTTTTTATGTTTTTATTTTTAATCTGAGTGTTAGTTTTGTAAACGATGAGATTAACGTAAAAAAAAAAAAAAAAAGAAAAGAAAGTGTAAATTGTGCAATTTAGAGACATGGGGGTCAATTTCCTAAACGTCTGCCATGAAATCCTCTCGATGCCCATTATTTACAATTAACCTTATACTTAAATCAAGTTATTTTCCTCCAAATCATAATGCTTAATTTTAATAACATTTTTTGGCGCTTCTACAGAATTGGGATGAGATTTTGTAGTTGACAAATGGAGTTTTCAGATAAAAAACAATGGTTTCAACTGATTTTTTTTTTCAATTCTAATAAGTTACAATGGTAGCTTCCAAATTATGCAGTCGAAATTACCTGAATATTAATGAATTATTAAACAAAACAACTTTAATCGTGTTAGCAGGTGATAAATTGCCGCAATCTTGTTTAAATCAAAACGGAAAAGTACCTCCCTTTTGAACTCTCCTGTGTCTTACGATCATTTTCATAAAATTCTATTTTTATTTTCTTTAATAATTTTCTACCTTATATTAAAAAAATACGAAAATCGATAATTATCTTAGAAATACGAAGAATACATAGATACCATTGTTTTCATGTGGAATTCAGTATTACGATTTCCGAAATCTCGTCCCAATAGTGCAGAAGCACCATTTTTTTTTTTAAATTCGTTTTATAGGCAAGCAGGTGCTTATGCACTTATTGTACCGCAACCGCACTGCTTTTTTTTAAGAGTATTTTCTGCAGCCAAAAATAAGGAAAAGTTGAAAAAATAATCTTACCTTTCTTCCGAAGAGATTCGAAAATAAAGCAAAATATATTTCTTTTTCTGTTAATACAGTTATGATTGTTGCGATTATTTTAGTCATTTGGCACTAATTCATGTGTGTTAAATTCATGAAAAATAAAATCCAGATTGAAAAGAATTAACAAAAAAAAAAAAAAAAAAGAACCCGGTTTACATGTAAAATTATTTACAATAAAATTTGGATTTGTATGGGTTGAAAAACGAACAGATAGAATGAAACGGTGTAAATACTTATTATGTTCCTTGTGGTAAAAGGTCCGTTGTGCGTTGTATTTGCTGCTAACAAGTTTACAGGATGTTTGTCCATGTTTAAGCATGGACTAATTAAAGTTGAATATGAGATAAATGCATGCATGTTAAGCAAAATATCGTGTCTAGTTTTGAAACTGAACATTTTGTATAGCTAGCTTAGCAAAGTGGGAGAAAGTTCTCAAATGCGAAGTCTATTTACTTGCCCCCCCCTACGAGAGTACAGTTGCAGACTCACTATTTTTCGAAGCTTATAACTACTTGAAAAATGTAATTTAAACCCTAGTTTGTTTGTTTGTTTTTTCAATAAATGGAGCAAAGACAAAATGTTAAAATAATAAAAGTTTAATAGAAAAATATGCAATATTTTTTTAATCGGTTTTCTTTAGAAGATTTAAAGAAAATGAACGAATTTTAACTTACTCCAAATATAATAAATATATATAAATTCCAAAAAAATCACTTACCTATAAAAAATACTAATTAATAGGTACTTCCATTCTTCATTTATAAGAAATTGCCCATATTTATATCTCATATTCCATGTACTTTTTAAATAAAAGAATTTTTTAAGCAAAAATTCAAAAAGACCGCGATTTTAAATTCTAATCTCAGATGTTCACAGAGTGAATTTGTCTCCCTTTCTTCCAGTTGACAAATACGGAGGCCTAGTTCATTATTTCTGACATGTGCCTTATCGCCCCTTTGTATTTCTGATATGTTTGCTGTCAACAACAAAGGTAGTCAATATGGGTCACCATACTTGTAAAAGGATCACATTTCACTCATAAGTAAGTTTACTTTTATAAACAAACCCCCCGACAAATTTTCATTTTTTTTTATTCTTTTAAAGAAATACATGAATTTTTTATTTAATATATTTTATTTCTTTTTTATGCAATGATTTTTTTAATATCTAAAAACGAAAAACATTGAATGAAATAGAAAAAATTATTGTAAGTGTCCAAAATTTACTGGACAATATTTTCAAATTATGAGGTTCCACTTGAAAAAAATCAACGTGTTTTTTTTTTAAACGTTTTAAACTTTTGATTTTAAAGGTAAATTTGCATAAAACTATTCTTTTTTTTTTTAATTAGATTATTTTATTTATTGATCTTTTATCTTCAATTTGTGATATATAAACCTTAGGTGAGAAAATTAATTATTTTCATTTTAATAGACATTTCAAAAGGGGGGGACGCTTGTCTAGAATATTATATTCGGTTTATTGGAAGGAACATAAAATTTTACATTAAACCTGCAAATATCGTAAAAATTGAACCAATAGAAAAATTTTGAAAAATTTTTAAATTAAAAAAATTGAAAAAATTCAACTCGTGAAATTCAATTCATTTCATTACGTAGAAAAAATGGCTGCATGAGCGCGTGCATGCACTTTGTAAACACTTTTTTTTTTAAAACTTTAATAGTTTACTTTGGAAGTATATTCCATAAAGAAATTAAACAACCCACTTTAAAAAGAGAAATTACGAATTTTTTATATTTTATTTGCAGTTTTGTGTTAAGGTGTCAAAAATTGCTAAAAAATTCTGGCACACCTACAGCTACACATAATGTTGGTTTTTAATGTCGACAAATTCCAGCTCCCCAAAAGAAGGTACCAAATCGTAACAAACAATTAAATTTGCATTAGTTTAGAAAGATTTCTTCTTTACTGTCCAAAGGAAGAAAAACACTGCTGTATCAGAACAGACACTACACTTCGTTCCTATTCCAAGGGATTTAAAAAAATAAATAAATAAAAAAGGGGATCTCGAAAAAGATTCGGAGAATTGGACTCCAGTATTATGGACTAGTTACTCTTGAGGCACCCCAAAATCAGTAAATTCCAAAAGGACACATTTTGGATTGTCACATTTTTTTTCCTATTTGAGATTGAATTATAAATAAAGAGCATGTGTACCAATATCTTTGCACATGCATACTTTTATGTAGACTTTGTTGAACATGTTCTGATAAGCTCATAGCAGACACCATATGTGCACTTACCAACTCACAATTCGATATGTAGACATTTTCTCTCTACGCACACACACACATACAAGCTATTTATAATTGTTTATGTAAAGTTTGCTTTTTAATGTAGGGAAAATCTAGCTCCCCCAATAATGGGTGTTTTAAATTGTGACACTAATAAAAATTGCCACAGTCTATAAGGTGTTATGTAATGGGGTTTTAGTAATGGGGTGTTACCAGTTTTGTAAATGGGGGTCAACATCACCAGTCATAAGAGTATTATCAGGTTGCTTGCACGGCAACTGACAAGGCTAATCTGCTTGCCAGTCGGTTTGCCTCAAACTCCACACTGAACTCGGTACACCACTCACTCCCTGATTTTCCTCTGCGAACAGACGCCACACTTGACGATTTGAAAATCACCCCTTCTCAGGTACATGCTATTATAAAAAACCTAGACACCTCAAAAGCATGTGGACCAGATCTCATCCCGGCTGTGCTATTAAAAAAATGCTCTGCCGAGGTTGCTCCAGTTCTGTCCAAACTTTACAATAAATGCCTTAACGAATCCTGTTTTCCCGACTGCTGGAAAACCGCCTCTGTGGTACCAGTCTTCAAGAATTCTGGTGAAAGAACTGACCCACTAAATTATCGCCCCATTAGCCTCCTCCCGCTTTTCGCCAAAATATTTGAGTCCTTAGTTAATCAAGTCCTAGTCCAGCACCTAACAGCTGCTAAACTCCTGACTGACAAACAATATGGATTCAGGCAAGCCCGTTCAACAGCAGATATCTTAACTGTAGTTTCTGAACGTATATACCGTTCATTAGATAAAACAGGGGAGGGTAGAGCGGTGGCCCTTGATATATCTAAGGCTTTTGACAGGGTATGGCACGATGGTCTTCTAAGGAAAATTAGATCATATGGAATCACTGGAAGAATTCATAACGTAATTAAATCCTTCTTAAGTAATAGAAAAATCAAAGTTGTCCTCAATGGACGTACATCCAAACAATATGACATAAATGCGGGAGTGCCTCAGGGGTCTATCCTTGGACCTCTATTGTTCCTGATATTCATAAACGACCTCCCTGATAATATTGTTTCGGAGATGGGTATATTTGCCGATGACACCACTCTCTATAACAGAAATGAGGGGAAAACAAATGAACACATATCCAAGAAAATGGCAGAAACACTAGAGGATGACCTCCAATCCGTAGTGGAATGGGGACAAAAATGGTTGGTCTCATTCAATGCTGCTAAGACTAAGCTTGTTTCCTTCAATAACTACAAGAAACCTTCTCTACCACCAATAGCAATGGCCAAGAACACATTGCCTGAAAGTACTTCTTTTAAACTCCTCGGCCTAACGTTTACAGGGAATATGAACTGGAATAGATACATTGAGAGCATTGCCAAGGCTGCTGCAAGGAAGGTTGGCTCCCTCTACCGTGCTAGAAAACTACTTACGCCTGCCAGTATCCTATACCTCTATAAGGCAACCATTCGCCCATGTATGGAGTACTGTTGTCACATCTGGGCTGGTGCATCTGCTGCTTGTCTCTCGCTCCTGGACAGGGTTCAAAAAAGAGTCGCCAACCTGATAGGTCCTGAACTGTCATCTAGGCTTCAACCTCTGTCCCATCGACGAGATGTTGCATCCCTCTGCCTGTTCTACAAATACTTTAATGGTGAATGCTCTGACGAACTGCAAACACTTGTACCTCCCCGACGTAACTACCCCCGACAAACCCGACAAGCTACTAAGTCTCATCCCTTTACAGTGGAGATCCCTAGGTGCAAGAAAGCCTTTTACTCCAATAGTTTCTTCCCCAGAACTGCGGGTCTTTGGAACTCCCTTCCGGGATTCTGCTTTCCCAACTGCAATGATATGCAGAAGTTCAAGTGTAATGTTAACAAACATCTTTCTACTCTTCTCCCTTCATAATGACCCCACTAATTAATTCCCTAATAGTAGCCCCCTGCTTCAAAGTGGCACTGTGCCTTGTTTGGGGTGAAAATTGAATAATAAAAAAAAAAAAATAGGTGCCAATGACAACCCGTAACAAAAATGATTCAAGAACAAGATCAATAAAATAGCAATCAACTCCAACTCGCTTGTTCACATGTATGAAAAAATGATCTCTATTTTAGATAGTAATAATGTCGCAGTGTGTTTCAGAATACTGCCATTTGTCCACTCGAATAAAGAAAATACACAATGGCAGCATTTCATGCGAAAAATGTTCACCATGCGATCAGCACGTGCAATTCACATAATATTCTCATGCATCTAAAACCAAGCTTCTATCTTTACATCATCAACGCTCTGATCCCCATCTGGCATCATTTGAAATGGATGGCTCTCTTCTCCGGGAGGCTCCATGTTTTTACAAGCTTCTGGGTTTGACCTTTACTCCTGATCTGAAATGGAACACATATATCAAGTCTGTTGCTAAGGTCACTGGGAAAATGGTGGCATCCTTCTACCACTCCAGAAGATATCTCATTACTGATGCAATTCTCTATCTATATAAAAGCCAAGTATATCCAAGGATGGAGTACTGCTGCCAAATCTGGGCAGGAGCTGCTAAAAGCAGCCTATTCTGACTTGACAGAGTACAAAATAGACTTTGTGGCTTAGTGGAGGATGCCCTTTTCTCTTCCCTGCTACCTCTCTTCCACAGAAGAGACGTTGTGAGCCTGTCTTAGTTTTATCGTTATTTCCATGGGAAGTGCTTGTCTGAACTCAAATCTCTGCCCCCCCCTCGCCAATCTTTCATGAAAAACACCCGTCTAGCTGAAACCACTGTCAATAATTTTCCCCACTCTTTATCTGTGCCTAAATCAAAACAGATTCCATGAACAAAGCTTCTTTCTTAGAACTGCACGCCTGTGAAACTCTTTTCCGTTTGCCTATTTCCCACCTGACTACAACTTGGATATCTTCAAGTCCAACATAAACAAATTCCTGATGAACCACCCCTTTAAGTAAGACACTTTATCAAATCTCCAATACTAACGATTACTACGACACTATCCCATTGATTACTGTACATGCAATAATTTTTATCCCCAAGTGACTTCCGAGCCTTGATAAGTTGTGACCTCCATGTAAAAAAAAAATTCACATAGGTGGATGTTATGTTGATTATTTTATCTGCAAATGAAAAACCATAAAATTTGAGTTTTTCAAATAATTAAAAGCAATAGATTTTTAATTCCAAATCGAATCGAACATAAACACAATCAGTTTACATTTGAAACTATTTTGACTGTATCAGATTTGGTAAAGAATTAATTCTATTCATTTGTTGTTTTACTAAGAACGACACCTGATGTAACATGAATGACATGTGTCTGCGGCCAAAAAGCTTGAACACAGCAAGAAAGCAGGAAGCCTCCTAAATGTGACTTTGATGCTTTCAGACAAGTCAACGACTCAGCAATAGCAGGTTCAAACAGCCCTTTCAGGTCTACTTTTTCCACACTACTTATGTGTACCACAAACTATTTATGTGATGCAATTACTACTGCATGCTTTCTGAGACTACCCTTCTTCAACCAGCAGACCACAACCTCCTGCAGCCTTCCAGCGCCTCCTGCAGCCATTAGCTGTGTTCCAGTGCCTGTAGCTATCAAGTTACCCAGTCCAGTGCCGGTCGACACTAGCCCCCCTCATTCTACAGCCTGTCAACATCCAACTACCCATTCTACGTCCAGTTACCCATACCCGTGCCTACTAACATCCAGCAGCTCTGTCGTCTGGTTACATCCTTTAATGCCTACTGACGTCAAGCAGTCCCATTCCAGAGGTTGATTCTGTCTTACTCAGACTGACCACAATCTCCAGGCCTTTCAAATTTGCTATTTGCATTTATTTCTTTTTGGTAAATAAAATATCATCCGTCGTCTTCTTTTGCTATTGTCATTTTCGTCTTGCCTATGTGTCTAGCTTTTAGTTGTACGATCGATTATTGCACCTCTATACCGCCTCCCGACCAGTTACAATAATTATTTGATATAAAGGTGCAGTATAGACTCTTTTTTGGTCGCCCAGACCATTATAAAGCTAGTAAGGATGTGTTATAGAATGGATCGACAGATGGTGTTCATCAATGTGTAATTAAAGTCATTAATTTTTTAGAAAATTCCCAGAAATATTTAGTGAAGACAGTTCAAAATAAACTTTGTAGCAGGATAAAAGAAAAAAATTTGAAAAAACATTATTCATAATTACTTGGTAAAACAGAAATTCCTGCTAAGGTAATCGTCCACATGCATTAATCCCAATGTACATGAAATCCAAGGTGAAAGCTTTTAACATCTTTTGATGGAGCTCGCAGTAAAGAACTGTGAAACAGTATTTACAGTCGAGATCACAACATCATCAAAAGTTTTGGCCTGTTTACAGCATCCATACATGCAAAGGAAAAAATTAGTCCGTATAGTATTTACATAGGCTTGAAACGCAGAACGCATTGAACACCACGCTGTGAGATATACATGAGTTATTTCCCTTTAACCATGCGTACTCATACTATTCCTCATACCACAATCTTCCACTACACCAGCGACATTAGACGTTGATTGACTATTATATTTCAGAGTTCAATAAATATTTCGTAGTGTTCACACGTGTCCGTTGTTCATCATACTAATCCACTACTAACCTCATATAAAATGGTGTTAGAATAAACTTTTAACATTCACAGAAGTAAACTGGGGGGGGGACAACAACAAAAAATAAGTCATGGAATTTCTACAGCATCCAAAGGAGTTAAGTTTTTTTATCAGACAATTTTGGACAAGAGTGGGACATATGAACAAATCAATTTCAGTTGTTCTTGGTAGCTACAAAGTCAGATAAAAAATCGGAGAAGGTAAAAACATCAATTTTATTTGTATAGGAAACGAAGGAAGGAAAATCTGCTGTACATTCAATTTCAAGGATGAAGAGCAAAAATTTTATTTGGACAAAGTAGTCGAAAAATTCGATGCACACTGCCAATCGATAAAAATTCTTTCTCACATATCAATTCCTTGCATGCAAATAAAGCAAACACCAAAGGTTCGACAAATATGTGATGGAACTGCGGCAAAAAACTAACAAATGTGAGTAGACATTCTCATATGTGGCATTAATGATAACATGCTATGAGAAAGGATGCTAAGGGAGCCAACATTGGAGTCGCAAAAGGCAATTCAAGTAGGTCTCAGTGCCAAAGAAACCAAACGGAATTCAAAAATAATGGCTACAGCAGACACAGAAAACATATCCATGATTCACAACACAAAGAAAAATGTCATGAAAACCAAGCGGTTAATGATAACCCAGCAAGAAGAGAAAAAATCCACGAAAAATCACCACTGCATAGACCAATGCACGCATTGCTCTGGCTCTCATCAGAAAAATAACTGTCCTGCATATGACAAGAATTGTACACACTGTGGGGGAAAAAAGACATTTCGTTTGAAACGAAAAAGAAAAAAATTGTACACTGTTGAAAAAAAAAACGATAATCTGGACTATGTGGAGTCACTACAATACAATATGGACGCCATATTGAAAAAGAAAATACATGTGTTACGGGCAGATAAATAGAAAATAAAATTACAAGTAAACAAGACCAGTAAACTTTAAAATTGAGACTGGGGCTGAAATAAATGTATTACCAGTGAAAATATATAACAATATAAAGCCCAAGTCAAAATTAAGGAAGACATCAGAAAGACTAACTGCATATAATAGAACGAAGATTCCAGTAACTGGAAGCTGCATCATACAATTACAAAATAAAAATGTAAAAATAAATTTTCACGTTGTTGTAGAGAATACTAATGCAAATGCAGTTATTGATGGGAAACATCAGAAAAACTAGGATTAATAGAAAGGGTATACGAAATAAACAAAATAGACATAAAAGGCTTGATAGAAAAATACGAAGATTGTTTTGGTGACATAAGAAAATTACCAGTCACTCATCCTATTAGGATGAACCCGGATATAAAACCAGTTGTCAATCCTCCAAGGAATATGCCCTTTGGTATGATACCAAAATTAAAAACGGAATTAGAAAAAAATGACAGAAATGGGAAAAATAAAACCCATTCAGGAACCAACAGATTGGGGAAATTCTCTTGTGATAGTGGAGAAACAGAATGGCAGGCTAAGACTATGTTTAGACCCCAGAGATCTGAACAAAGCTATAAAAGGGGACATTTTAAGTTGACTACTGCCGAGGAAATATTTGTAGAAATGAAAAACTTGAAGTATTTCACAGAACTGGATGCATCAAATGATGCCACATACCTGTTGATGAAGAAGGCTTAAAACTTCTAACATTTAATTTGCCATTTTATCCTTATTCATTTTACCCTACAGGATACAAAGTGCATCGGAAGTTTTTCAAGTACAATTAGCAAAAATAATAGAATATATAAAAGGAAAAAAGAATTCCCAAGATGATATAATAATATGGTCAGAAATCTTAGAAGAACATATAAGAATTGTCAAAAAAGTATTCAGACAGCTATGCAAAGCTGGTTTGAAATTAAATAAATCAAAATGCGAATTTGCAACAAAGGAACTGAGATACTTAGGTCACCTAATCACTCATCAAGGCATAAAACCAGACCATTCTAAAATAATGGCCATTAGACAAATTTCTCTCCGAGGGAATAAAAAAGATATTCAACGACTTTTGGGAATGATGCACTATTTGTGTAAATTCATAAATTATTCATAATTAACTACACCGTTATGAGAACTCCTACACAACAAAACACTCTGGTCGTTTGATAAACCTTAGATAGAGGCAGTGGAGAAAATGTAACAAATAATAACAAGTTCATTAATTCTACAATTTTATGATCCAAGTAGATAAATAAAAATCACCGCTGATGCTAGTAAAAAAATGTTTAAGTGCAGTCTTACAAGAAAAACGTGGAGACCCATGATTATCAGTATCATAAGCATCACGTTCGACGACTCCTACAGAACAGAATTATTGTCCTGTTGAATTGGAAATACTCAGTATAATGTTTGTCTGTAAAAGATTTCACCAATTCGTTTTTTTTTTTTTTTCGTTTTATTCGTTTATGGGAGACATTTTCTCATTGAAAATGATTAGAAGCTGTTGAGACAGATTTTTTTTAAGAATACAGAAATTTTTATTAGCACTGCAGAAGTATAAATTTGAGGTGATATATATTCCGGGTTATGAATCAGAAATTGCAGATGCATTGTCACATGTATATCTAAAGGATACTACACAACTGATAACAGATACATAGATAATTAAAGATATTCATATAATTTTAAAACAATATCCAATGAGTGATCAAAAACTTGATGTATACCAAGAAGAAACTTGAAAATATCCAACACTACAGATACTGATAAAATATGCAAAATCAACTTGACCAGAAAACAAAGATATGCCACCTACAATAGTGTCATACATGCCAGTTCGTGATGAAATATCGGTTGTGAAAAAGACTAGTAATAAAAGGCACACAAATAGTGATCCCAAACTCTTTACAAAAAGAGGCTCTACAAAAGATCCATACTGAACATCTAGGGATAGAAAAGTGCATTACAAAGGTGAAAGAAGTTATATATTGGTCTAAGAAATATGAATAAAATAAAAGATATCGTAAGCACATGCACATATTTTCAAACCATAGAAACCAGCAACCATCAGAATCATTAATACACCACGAAATACGCTGTAACACTATGGACGAAAGTTGCAACAGATATTTTTGTTTTCATAACAAGGTATATCTGGTAATTATAGACTATATAACGAGATATTTTGATATCCATAGACTAGAAAACTGTATGTCACGCACAGTGATAAATAAAATTAAAAAAAACACTTTTGCCAAGTTTGGTATTCCACAAACAGTGATCAGTGACAATGGATTGGAATACGGATCATTGGAATTTAAATAATTTGATAAGGAATGGGAATTCAAGCATATTACAAGTCCGAATTTCCCACAAGGAAATAGACTGGTAGAAAAAACATACAAACAATAAAAAGGGTACTAAAAGTCTTTTGAAAGCAACCAGGATCCATTTTTAGCAATGTTAGCATTAAGAATGACTCCATTAAAAAATAAATCGCCATCATTGGCTCAACAGTTAATGAAAAAAACTCTTAGGACAAATCTTCCTAACATTTTGCACAACAAAATAATGAAAAGGCATGAAACAGACAAAAAATTCCACAAACAAACAAGTCTAAACAAAAACGATGCTATTTAATTGGAATTCATTATTGAGATGAGTTTTATTTATTCATTTTATTTATGGTGGACTGTTATCCTCATATTATGAAACAACTAAGAAAAGCTGAGGATAATAGTCCGCAATAAATAAAATTACTAAAAACGATACTGTTCGTATACGTTTCTATGGAAAATGGAACTAGAAAGGAAAGGTATTAAAAAAAAATTGAAACAAGCTCGTTCGTATTTAATAAGAGCAGGACAATGAAGGTATTTAAGATGCAATAGATGTCATCTACTAAAAACAAAAGAAAATCTGTCACATGTCACATGTCATACACAAGATGATTATGAAAATATGTTTAATGGAGGAAATAGTCAAAGACAAAAGGCCTAAGAAACACACAAATGAAGCATAACAATAATTAATCGGACAAAGGGACGAAGAACAATCAGACTTCCAACTAGATATAGACAATGAGCAAATAGCTAATATAAAATATGCTATTACATGAGTAAAGCAATGTTCTTCTGAGAACAGACGCCTTGAAAACAATTTTGATTAAGTTATCTCCCTTTGACTGTTCAAAAATAGTCGATTGGTCTGTATGATGGCATTTCACTACAGAATTCATCGGATAGGATGGCTCTGATAATAAATGAAAAGATTATAGCTAGATTTTTTTTTTTTTTTTTTTACACAGTGGTAACCACTTATCAAGGCCCGGAAGTCACTCAGGGATAAGGGTTATTGCAAGTACATTACGTTAGTATGGAGATTTGATGAAGTGTTTACTTAAGGGGGCGGTTCATTAGGAATTTGTTAACGTTGGACTTGAACACAGGCGTGCAGTTCTAAGAAAGAAGCTTTGGTTCATGGAATCCACGTTTTGATTTAGGCACAGATAAAGAATGGGGGAAATTTTTCACAGTGGATTCGGCTAGACGGGTGTTTTTCGTAAAAGATTGGCGAGGGGGGGACCAGAGATTGGAGTTCAGACGAGCACCTGCCATGGAAATAACGATAAAACAAGGATAGGCTCGCAACGTCTCTTCTGTGGGAGAGAGGTTGCAGGGTAGAGAAAAGGGCATCCCCCACTAAGCCACGAAGTCTATTTTGTACTCTGTCAAGGCAGGATAGGCTGTTTTTAGCAGCTCCTGCCCAGATATGGCAGCAGTATTCCATCCTTGGATAAACACATGCTTTATTTATGAGATACCATTACAAGAAAATCAGTAATAAGAGCAATAACTCTTCTCAGCTTCAGATTTATAACAACGGAAATTAACAACCACAACAAATGTTTGTTTTTTTTTTTTCTTTTCTGGAGACTACATTTTGGTCTTAAAAAAGGTCAAGGACAATTTTAAAAAGGGTATTTTCTGTGTGTGTTTTTTTAATAGAAGACAATATTTATTTAAATATTATTGTCAAAAATAATGACAAGCACGTTTTGTTTTGCACACATTTTTAATGTAAAAATAAATTTCAAATAAAAAATTAAATCATAAAAAATAAAAATAAATTCCAAAGCGAAAAAACAAAATATGTAGTTTTAATTATGAAAACGTTTTATTTTCAAAACGAAAAATGTTTCAAACTTTTTGTTAATCAAAATATATAAACAAAATAAATTGTTACAAGAACAAATCACTTGGGAAGGGGTGGGTTAGTTGATGGTTGGGCAACGCCACTCCCCAATCATCAAGGTAATCAGTCTTATTACCAAGAAAAATATGGCAAAAATATGGCAAAGGGAGGACAAAGGCAGATGAACACGAACACACACACACACACACACACACACACACACACACACACACACACACACACACACACACACACACACACACACACACAGACACATTCCTTTTATATAATAGTATAGGTAATTATATATGTTGCAAGGGAAAGAGCAAGGTTAACAAGTGAAGCATGCACAGTCCCTCGTGAATGGACAGTGAACAAGGCATAAAAAATTGCCTAAGTTGAGCATTTGCCCCCACCCCCACCCCATTTAGCCCCAAAAGTCGCTAGGGGATGTCAAACTTTGTGAAAATGAACAAACGGTGCAGTTTTTGGCTTTAACAGATGTAAATTTGAGTGCTGCACCATTCAAACAAACAAATGACTAAGTCCATCATTTGCCGCCCCCCCCCTCCATTTAGCCACCCAAATCCCCAAGGCCTTAACATATTGGCAAAACTGCTAAATAGACATACACAGAACATTTTGGACAAATATGCTAAAATAGTCCCAAAAATGGAGTGTTTTTATTAGCCCTTAATGAACCCCTGGGGCACACCCAAAAGTTATCACGAAGTATAGACAAACAAAATTCTAGAAGTGTAAGCCATGTTTAGTTTCAGAACAGTTTCCGATGGTTCGTTGTTCTAAACAAGTTTTGAGAGGTGACTTGTTTGCAGTACACAGAACAGTTTCCGATGGTTCGTTGTTCTAAACAAGTCTTGAGACGTGACTGGTTTGCAGTAGACAGTTCCACAGAGCAAAATATTCTTATCATGTCAAGACGGAAAAAACATGCGAAATTGCTACAGAAAAAGTTTAATATTTATGGAGCAATTTTGGTTTCTGATTGGTTGGTAGCAGAACGTGAATTAATTTGATTCGTCAGTTCCTAGCAGCATCGTTTATAAATAGAATCGTCCGACTGTGTGGGATCATACCCCATTATACAACCTTGTATGATGGGATGTGTCTCCTAGCGGCTTCGGCTGCATGGAGACAGGGTAGTACATGTCAAGGATTCGTCACTTGACACTCAGCCCAACAGGTGAGGGGCCGGGAACCGGCCCAGCACCTGTTGGGCTGAGGTACACCGCTTGGGTAATACCTAGGAGGTCCACCCTCCCAGGCCTTGCCATCAGGCTTTCCGGTGGGACAAGTTTATTGCTTGCTGCCTGAGGCGCCCGACTGGGGAATGCCGACGGGGTTACTCAGGCAATTTTTAAAATTGCAGGAGTGCCCCTCCTTTAGGAGAGCCTGCGGGTATCCCACTTTCCAGGCCTTGTGCCAAATATTGCCGATGTGGGCGGCAATTAAATATATACCCCATTATACGTCCGAAATATTGCATCATCTTTCCTATTTTTTTATAATGGGGAAGTCCCTTGTGTTCGTTCTGCTCAAAAATAAATATATATTTTATATTCAATTATACATAACAAAAGTTAGAAATCATTTGGATCTTAGAATTTTAGCATGTAAAAAGACGCCATTTTTAATTGTGTTCAAATGTAAAAACAGATATATGTGTACAGAGAAGAGAAATAATAGAAATGGAAGGTATTTTAACCTTAAAAAGGGGTGAGTATGTGAAAAAGAAGCCATTTCTTAAATGTGATTATGTAGTTTTGTAAAAAAAAGAAAAGAAAAGAACGCATATATATAAATAAATATACATAAAAATAAACATACATGCAATATGTACCCTTTTAAAAAGTTGTTTTTTTTTTCTTTTTTTTGTTAATTAAAACAATGCAAAAACAAAGATAGTAGATTTTTGAAAAATAAGAAAGAAAACTAATGTGCACAAAAAAATAAATAAAAGTCAATTGTAATTTCTGCGAGCCTTAAAATAAGTATGTAAAAAGTATTTTGTCGAAAAGGAAAATTACAAAGAGTTTTTTTTTAAAAAGTGACTATTTTTTTTTTTTAATTAAAAATTTTTTTTTTTTAATTTATTTATTTATTTATTTTTCTTTATTTGATATATAGAAATTTATATACATACAGGGCCTATAGACTAAAAGAAAAAGTACAAGGAGAGTTCTGCTTCACAGTTTGTGGAAAAATAGTTTGATGCAATCTTTTTGTAGTACTTGTAAGCATTATGCCAACAAAAGCATTGGGATGACAAAAAAGTTGAATTGCTCATAGGATGAAGATAACATGACAGAAATGCAATGGAGATCAAATGTGAAGAAAGTACGAGATGTCTTCAATAAGTTTCCAGAATTTTTTTGTATGGGCACTTTTATTGATAGTTCACAAGATGAAACTCTATCAAAAGTAAACCTCCTTTAAAGTAATCTCCTCCGGCTGCAATGCATTTGTTGTACCATTCCAACAACTTCTGGTAGGCCCCCATGGAAATTCTCTTGTGCGAGCATGTCAATAACCCTTATCATAACCTCTTTCATATGCTCAATTGTCTGATAACGACAGCCTCTAAGGTTTTCCTTGAGATTAGAGAATGACTAAAAGTCACATGGAACAAGGTCTGGACTATAAGGAGGGTAAGTGTCTTGATGCCAATCTTGGTCAAATAGTCTGTGACAAATCCTTCGCATCTTCAGCTCCTCGCAAATAATTGTGTTTACAGTTCCCACACTGATAACTGTGATCTTATTGTCTCTATAGACACACGACAGTCCTTATCCATGAAATTCTTTATTTGGCCAATCAACTCTGGTGTTCTGACTTCCTAATTCCTCTCACACCTCTCATCATCCCTTACAAACTCCTTGTCTTCCTTGAATCTCATGCCACTCAAAAACTGATGAAGCATTTCATATTTTTCTGTAGCATTTTTTCCAAGTTTAAAACAGAATTTTATTGTATATCGTTCTTCTAAAGTGTCTTCACGTCCACATTGCATTTTTGAAATTCACCAGCTGTGACAATCAGGCTTTAGTAGGATGTATTCCAATTCCTGAAAAGAAATAGAAGACGACCTGATTTTTTGTGGTCGACAATATAAAAGATTATCAAATCGACTATTGCTATTCAATGGAAAATGCGCCAAAAAGCTTCAACGAAGCAATTAATTCAGAACATTGTGATGAATGGAAAATTGCCATGAAAAAAGAAATAGATGCCTTAACCGAAAATGATTCCTATACGGTAGTGCCTCTCCCAAGAGATAAACATGTTATTTCTACCAGATGGGTCTATACAAAAAAGAGTACAGCATCAGGCGTAGAACAGTACAAAGCAAGATTTGTTGCTAAGGGGTGCTCTCAGATTTACGGTAAAGAATACTTTTCTACGTTTTCGCCGACCACAAACCTAACGACAATCAGAATTTTACTGCAAGTCGCATCACAATATGACCTAAACATCCATCAAATGGACGTAAAAAATGCTTATTTGAATGCCCCAATACACTGTGAAATTTATATTACCCCTCCAGAGGGATTTATAATGAAAAATAAAAATAGCGTGTGGCGACTTAACAAGTCATTATATGGTCTAAAGCAGAATGCTCAGTGTTGGAACACAGTATTCCATGATTATATTATTAAACAACAATTTAAACAATGCGCTGTAGACCCCTGTTTATATACCCAACACAAAGACGATAAACTACTGATTTTGGTTTTGTGGGTCGATGATATTTCAATCGCATCAAATTGTGGCATAATGTTAACTGATGTTAAGAACAAATTAAGTAAAAGATTCAAAATGACCGATCTTGGCAAAATATCCTGGTTTCTGGGGATAGAATTTACTCAAAGCAAAGGACTTGTTACGATGACTCAATCGAGATACATCGACAAAATACTATTAAAATTTGGAATGGGGGAGTGCAAGAAACGCTCTACACTGGTCGAAAATGATATTAATAAAAATATACACGGATAAAGCTACAACGTTTTTTATCAAAACTTGTTGGTGAATTCGACTGAATAATTTTCTTTTCTTCTTTCACTGTCCTGTTAGTATATAGATTTCTATATATTAAAAATACAGACCAGCGAAGTTCCATTTATGAGAAGACTCTTACTTTTTTGCATGAATATCAGCGGAAAACCCTAGGGGTAATGCTCAGAGTATATAGATTTCTATATATCAGAAAAAAATTAGTCCTGGACAAGACGTTAAACTGTATCCATTTTATTTGTATTAACACTTCAACCTACTAATACTTTTGCTTAGAAAAAAAAAAAAAAAAATCTTTGTAATTTTCCTTTTTGACATTTGAACACAATTAAAAATGGCGTCTTTTTAAATGCTAAAATTCTAAGATCCAAATGATTTCTAATTTTGTTATGTCTAAGTGAATATAAAAATATATATTTATTTTTGAGCAGAACAAACACAAGGTACTTCCCCATTATAAAAAATAGGGAGGATGTTGCAATATTTTAGGATTAATGGGGTAGATATTTATTTGCTGCCCACATCAGCAAAATGTGGCACAAGGCCAGAAAGTGGGAACCCCGCAGGCTCCCCTAAAGGAGGGGCACTCCTGCAATTTTAAAAATTGCGTGAGTAACCCCGTCGGCATTCCCCGGTCGGGGCGCCTCAGGCAGCAAGCAATAAACTTGCCCCACCGGAAAGCCCGGTGGCATGGCCTGGGAGGGTGGACCTCCTAGGTATTACCCAGGCGGTGTACCTCAGTCCAACAGGTGCTGGGCCGGTTCCCGGCCCCTCACCTGTTGGGCTGAGTGTCAAGTGACGAATCCTTGACATGTACTACCCTGTCTCCATGCAGCCGAAGCCGCTAGGAGACATCCCATCACTATGGAGAGTAATGGGGTATGATCCCACACAGTCGGACGATTCTATTTATAAACGATGCTGCTAAGAAGAGACGAATCAAATTAATTCACGTTCTGCTACCAACCAATCAGAAACCAGAATTGCTTCATAAATATTAAACCTTTTCTGGAGCAATTTCACATGTTCTTTTCCCGGGTTTCGACACGGTAAGAATATTTTGTTTTGTGGAACTGTCTACTACAAACAAGTCACCTCCCAGGACTTGTGTGTAACAGCGAACCATCTGAAACTGTTCTAAAAGTCAAAATGGCTTACACTTCTACAGTTCATCTGACGAATCTCTCTAGAAGAATATTTGTCTGAAGAAAATTGACAGAAATGACCTATTGTAGAAAGTGCAGCTAACAACTCTCTGGAAAATGTGCTGTTTTTCTGTCTCTGTTAATTTCCTGGAGAAGAAAAAACGGGTTTCCAGTTCATGTCTCATTTTTATTGTAGGACTGCTCAAATACCAATTGCGGATGCATTTACTGCAAGGCACAGTTTATTGTTTGGTTGGATTTGAGACAATTTTATGGTCTCCTGCAGCATAGACTTTATCTCGTTGAACGCTCCTACTGCCTGTTCTGAAAGTGCAATGTCACAGTTCTTTACATTTGTCAACAAGTTTGTCAATGGCACAAGTACTTGTGCACAGTGGGGAAGGAATCTGTGGTAAAAGTTTACTAGTCCTAAGAATTGGCGCAGGTGTCTCATAGTAGCAAGAATAAAAAAACCGTGAATGGACATGACTTTTTCTGTTGATGAGGAAATTCGCATCTCTGAGATATGGTGTCCCACAAATGTGACTTCAGATTGACCAAAAATACATTTTTATGGATCTAGATTGTCCCATCCTCATACACCCGTACCTTGGACTTCACAACTAAGGGGCTACTATTTAGGACCATGTTTACAGGGAACTATGTAAGGAGATGAACAAGATGTCTGTTTACATTACATTTAAACTTCTGCATGTCAGTAAAGTCAGGGAAGCAGGAAGAAGGGAGGGAATTCCAAAGTTTAGCAGTCTGAGTTAAGAAGCTATTAGAGTAGAAGCCTTTCAAGTATCTTAAGACCTCTACAAGGAAAGGGTGGGATTTTGTTACTAAATGATTTTGTCGGAGGTATGTACATCGAGTAGGTACAAGTGCTTAGAGTTCATCAGAACGCATTCTATTAAAATACTTGTTAAACACAGAGATGCAACATTGCAGTGTTATGACAACGGTTGAAGCTTGATTGGATCATTAAAAATTAGTACAAATATGACTTTTTTTACAGCATGCAGTGTTCACGTCAAGCAAGGAGAATAAAGAATAAAATGGCCGCTATGTTTACTTATAGGCTGGCGATCTCATAAGGAAATGAGACTTCAAGGCATCTAATATGCATATGAAAGGCAGATAGTTTGAATAACAAGTCTGTTAATTAGAGAAGCGTATCCTTTTCAGCAGATGTCTATTGACATTTGAGACCGAGAATTGTGAGAAGAAGAATTAGCTGTGTCTTGAAATTTTAGTGTTGAGAATTCTAAAGAGGGAGAAGCATGATATACATAATATGCTTGGTTGATAGTGTGGGACCTTGGAGACCTTTTTATATTCTGTCCGAGAACGAGAGTCTAGTGGGGGGTGCACCAGCCCAGATATGATGACAATGCTCCATGTATGTGCAAGTGGTGGTTTTGTAGTGTGAGTAATTTTAGAGCAGAGTAAAGGGAACCCACCTTCTTTGCAGCAGCCTTTGCAATGTCCTCAAAGTATTTATTCCAGTTCATGATGTCTGTGAATATTAAGCTGAGGTGTCTGAAGGATGATCTCTCAGCTAGGCTGTTATTAATCACAGCTATCGGTGGTCTCGATGACTTTTGTAATTGTTAAAATGTTGTCCAGTCCATACAAATATAAGTTGCTAAAACAAAAGTGACCCAACGTGAAACAATACAAATCTTCTGACAATAAAACGACAAAAACAAACAAAAAAGAACATGAAAACAATCAAACAAAACCAGAAAACGACATATTTAAAAAATCGATCTGTCGACTATATCTTAACAAGCTACCATTTTTTATGATTTATCTCCCTTTTACAAAAATGAAAGGCCACACAAAAGGACATTTTTTTTATAAAAATAATTTTCTTTTAAATAATTTTGGATAATAAAGAAAATTATTTTTTATAAAATATTTCGTTTTATGTGGTCTTCCACTATGGCACGTTTGAATAAGATGATCTTCTATTATATAAATCTCACCTGTCTCTTTAAATGTATGCATGTATGTATGTGTATATTTGTGTGTGTGTATATGTGTATTGGGGTGGAGAGGGCTCTCGTAAGCCGTGGTGAAGGCAATCTTTCTAGGAGAAGCAAATCTCTGATTTAAAAAACCATAAAGCAGAAGACCATTACCCGCATTAAGCTGGTCTGCAGTTTAATTTGTTGCTGGCTATCTTGCTCTTGCTTGTTGCTGGATCTCAACATTTTGAACCGAGAGAGAGACTTAGCTGTCGTACAAAGCTAAGACTCTGTAACATCATATTTGTATAGATACTCCCTCAGGCATTTGGGCACATGGATTTTAAATGTCTGAGGGAGTGGCAATCATCATCATGTATGCTTGCCTAAAACTTTCGACAGAGGAGACGGATTTTCACGAGATTGGTATCATTTTGAAGCTCAACCCTTCGGACGACAAAAATTGCAAAATTGGCTAAAAACATTAATTCCTTCATCCTCAACTGGGCACTTTTCTACAGGGAGGGGTTGCTTTCTCCACACATATTTTAAAAAATCATATCCTCTTTTTGATTGTCTAGCCTTAATTTAAACCTTTCGGTTTGGCGATGGGCGCAACAGCAAAGACGTCACATTTTTTTTTACTTTCTTTTCCTTCTTCACGGAAGGGGTTCAAGCCTGCCTTGCCTACTTACATTGTTTTTTTGTTTTGCAGAACACACCTCCAAACACCCGGGCAACGCCAGGCACCCAGGTTTGTTAGTTTTATAACATTTCTGAAATAAAATTAATATTGGCTTTCCATATAAAAAAGTAATTTAATTTCGTATCATATTTTAAATTTTACTGGCAGGGAGACACGACATTGTCCGAAATAGAATGAGGATCAACGAATGTTTCACCCTCCCATATTTTTATTGTCATCGAAATCAGTGAAATCATTCATTTTGCAGTGCAGAAGAATGCCATTGTTTTATTAGACAGAAGGTTGCCATCAATCGATTTCCAGTCCATATTAAGATAGTTTGCTATAACAAGGATTTTTTTTTTTTTACATGGTAGTCACCACTTATCAAGGTCCGGAAGCCACTCGGGGATAAAGATTATTGCGTGTCCAGTAATCAATGGGATAATATCGTAGTAATCGTTAGTAATGGAAATTTGATAAAGTGTCTTACTTAAGGGGGCGATTTATCAGGAATTTGTTTATGTTGGACTTGAAGACAACCCAGTTGTGGTCAGGTGGGAAACAGGCAAACAGAAGAGCGTTCCACAGGCGTGCACTGCTAAGAAAGAAGCTTTGTTCATGGAATCTAAATTTTGATCTAGGCATAGACAACGAGTGGGGAAAATTATTGACAGTGGTTTCAGCTAGACAGGTGTTTTCGTGAAAAATTGGCGAGGGGGGCCAGAGATTGGAGTTCAGACGAGCACTTGCCATGGAAATAACGATAAAACAAAGATAGGCTTGCAACGTCTCTTCTGTGGGAGAGAGGTTGCAGGGAAGGGAAAATGACCCAAATGTGGAGCAACAAGTAAATCTCCTGACAACAAAAAAACATAAAAATAACATTGTTGGAGTTATTTAAACAACAGCAGAAAAAAAGAATGAAATTCATCGCAGTACAACAACAAAAATGTCAGAATTTCTCCTCTCATCATAAAACCATGCACGCACCATAGCATGGGCAATTAAACAATTACCTTTATTTATAGAGCTCAGTACAGAGTTCTTGCAAAACCATACGTCTTGCATATATAAACTTAGTGGCTATCGGGTAGTTCATCTTTAAGACATGTTTTACTATAAACAACAAACTGAAAAGTGGTCAACAAAAAATGATGTAACAAATAAATGTTACCAAACGAAAGTTAAATGACTCCTCTACCTACCTGGATAAGTTTTTGGTGTTATAACTTATTTTAAAGCGTTTATTAAGTTTAAAACGAAAGTAGTAACGAACGCTTAAGTTAAAATGGCAACAAATGTGACGAACATCAGGCTGCCACTTTTGTAGTCTCTAGAATCGCTCAAAACTCGAAAATAAAACAAAATACTGATAGAAATGCACCCAATTAATGTCATGGTGATATTTATTTGATGGATTTCTACATTTATTTTCTAGTTTTCAGCGATTCTCGAGACTACAAAAGTGACAGCCTTATGTTCGTCACATTTGTTGCCATTTTAATTTAAGCACACTTAACTACTTTTTATTTGTTATACATTTGTTTCTGGACCACTTTTTCCGTTTGTTTCTTAACAACTTTTTCAATTTGTTGTGTATATTAAAGCATTCCCCGTCTTTTTTACGCCGCATGATGAAACAAAGCTACTACAAATTGCCCTAAAGGCGACTTCCTTCTTTTTACGTAAACCCTAAATCAGGTGTCATGTGCAAATTCAACAGTGAAATAAAGTGACCAAAGTAGGAATAACCTAAAATTAGCCACAAAACCTATTTTCCTGTTAAGGAAACATTTTTAACATTGGAAAAATTTTCAACTTCAATTTTTTCTCCTTAAGAACAAAAATTAACAAAAATAGAGTAATATTTTCTGCTACAGAAAAATTAGGAAATCTTTTTCTCCTTAAAATATTTGTAGAGGAATAATGGAGAAGAAGCTGTTGATAAGTCACCAGTGGGTTACTTCCCTTTGGGAAAAGATATACAGACATGGGATTTATTTATATGCAAAACAATGCTTTCCCCACAGTGGGCTAAATTCCACATAAATGAATACAAGACTCTATCTTATACTTTATACTTTCATCCTATGGTAGAGACTAGCATGCGAGTGAGTAAAATCCTTTAATTAAATCTTCTGTTATGTTTTTGTTTTTTTTTACAAGGGAGTCAGCACTTATCAGGGCCTAAAGACCACCTGAGGATAAGGGTTATTGAATGTACGGTAGTGATCGTTAATAGTAGAAATTGGGAAGAATTTGATTTTTTTAAGAGGACGAATCAACAAAAACTTTTTTTACATTGGACTTTAAGATAATCAACAACAAAAAATTAGACGCAGCACAAGTGGAGAGAAGTGTGAAAAAAGCAAAAAAAAAAGAACACAAAGTACGTGAAAACTAGTTTAAGTGAACTTGAAAATAATTCAGTTTTTGTTTTAAATGAAAAAACACATTATGTAAGTCTTGAAATAAGAAACATGTTATGGCAAATAAAAAGCTTTTAACCCTGTTTAAATGTTAAACCTTTAAAAAAAAAAAAAGATGTTAAAAAAACGAGACCACCAAAGCTGAAAGTTTAGTACTCGACATATTTAACCCACTGCCCCACGACACTGTCAGCAAAGTAACATCGCTTTTTTTCATTTTTAGCAATTCAAGAAAAAACGCCTGATGCGCATGGATTACAATATTATTTTTGTAATATAAAAAGAAGTTTTTATAACTTTATCCAAAAATATCACATTTGATTTTTCTGTATTTTATTTTATAATATAAAAACAATTAAAATACGTTTAAATAGTGTTAATACATTTATTGCATATCCAGAATTCAACCTAAAAATAAAAATGCAGAGAAATGTTCATGCTGAACGAAAATGTCATATTCCAAAAATCAGGTAATCGATTAATTATTTGTAATATATTGAAAAATATTTTTTACAAATTTAGTGATTAATACTACATTGCACCCATTACAAGACTGTTTTAAAATGTTGGTAGTTCGAATTGAGTTGTCTCCCTCCATTAAATCTGGCGGATCAGGGCACATCGCTTCTTCATAGAATTTGATTTTCTTAGTTAAAAATAAAACTGTGCGATCAATTTACATAATTTTTAGTTGCCTGATTTTTATGTATATTCTACATATGTTTTGGTCAATTTACGGTTTATTTCCAGTGCCTAGCATTGTCTGGTCATAACAAAAAAAATGGGACGGAGGAGGGGGGGTAGGTTGGCTGAATATAAAATCCACTTTTAATCAAAAAAAAAATGTGACATTGGAGACAGGGGGTGGCGTCGTTTGGGTGCCATCAGCCAGAAGCCAAACCGAAAGCAAAATTTTGTAAGCAAAAAAATAAAAAAAAGAATAGTATGGATATTGAGCAACCAAATTCCCTATAAAAGATAATTAAATACCCATGAGTACCCATGCGAGCACAGAGAAAAAAAGTAAAGAAAATAAGCCATGGTTTCAAAACCTCTAAAAGACCAAAAAAATGAAAATAGCAGCAAGTACCTGTACGAGTGCAAAAAAATGTAGTAGGCAGGCAGGCTCGAACTTGTAATGCTAAAAAGAAAAAGAATTTGAAAAAAAAAGGAAAGCGTTTAGTCATCACAGCCACATGACTAGTGACGTCACGGCCGTTCAAAATAACGTTTTATGCGCATGATGTCACAAAGTGGAATGACTTTGCAAAAATGTTGACGAAAAAATTGACCCTCCTTGTAAAAAACGGCCCATTTGATGGTGAAAAAAATGAATGTTTTAGGCCAATTTTTTAATATTTGTCAGCTAAGAGACGGAGCTTTCAAATGATACCAATTTTGTCAGTGTTGGTCGTGTGTGTTGAAAGTTTTAGCGAGATATACACACATACATACATACATTCACACAAACTGACAACTGAGATATATATTATAGACTAGCGGGGGGGGGTACCCGGCGTTGCCCGGTTGTTTGGAGGTGTGGGTGCTCGGGCGGGGGTGGGGGTGTTAATTAAAACAAAAGAATAAGCGAAGTAAAAAAAAACTAAACTAAAAAACAAAAAAAGAAAACAGAAATACGAACGTTAAAACTTCTTTAAAAAATCTGAAAAACCAAAAAAAAACACGTAAAAAATGGCTTAAATAACCCTGTTTCAATATTAAAATTTAAAAGATTGAAAAAAAAGACATCTTACACCACGATTCGAACCCAAAACATTTAGATAATGAGGCCACGCTCTAAGCAACTGAGCTAAAATGACGACCACAAAATTAGGTCCTTTTTTAAAATCTTTAAACTAAATTAGGTCAGGTCCGACGTCATTTGCGCGTGCGTAGAACCGAACTCGTCATGAAAGGATGGTTTTGCTGACGCCCCCCCTGTAGAAAAGTGATGATTTCAGAGTGAAAAAATTAACGTTTTGGGCCAATTTTTCGATATTTGTCGGGCGAAGGTTGGAAGTTTAAAATGGTACTCATCTGGCGAAAATCCATACGTGTGTGGAAAGTTTTTGCGAGACATACAAACACACATACATACATACAAACACACATTTTCGCTTTTATATATATAGACTAACAGGGAGTACCCAGCGATGCCCGGATGTTTTGAGGTGTGTGTGGTTTTGGGTAAATCAAAACTCCGGGGAGGTGGGGTTTAAAGTAAAAAAAAATTTGGTAGGTAAGTATAAGGATCGAACCCGAAAGCTTAAGGCAAAGTTGGAAATTAAAGTGTAAAAAAAAACGTGCGTCGTTATCACTGGGCCACCGTGACATACAACGGAAACACGTTTGAATTTATTTATTTAAGTATTGACAGGTGGCCACAATAAAAGTTAACTCTGCTGCTTCTATTTGACCTAATTAATGAGGTCAAATAGAAGTCACGCAGTTAACTTTTGCTGCGAGGCAGCGTTTGGGTTTACTTACCCAACTTTGACTGGTTTTTTTCCCCAACAGATGTTGTGGAGAGGGAAACCAGCTCCCCGTTGTCCAGATTGAATAGCAATTGTCTGATATAAGAGGTGTTTGGCCCCACATTGATCAAAGCTGATTGCTTCTGGACGTTTCCCGGCGCAATTCCGAGAACACGTTCGTCTGAATTTAGTTTCACTTTATACTAAAAAGCAGGACAAACAGGGGATAGAGTGAAATAGCGCAAATCTCATAAAAGTCGACGTAAATAAATGTAGAGGCGAGCCGGGTTCCCAAATCCTAGATATTATTATCTAGGGGCTATATAAACAGTTCTAAGCGATTGTAACGACCCTGGGATGGTGTGCGAAAGAAGCCTTTGCGAGACATACACGAAATGGTCACACACATTTTGCCCGGGTGTTTGGAGGTGTGTTTTGAGCAAAAAAAAATGTGGTAGTAGGCAGGCAGACTCGAACCCGTAACACGAAGGCGAAAAAAAAGTGAATGAAAATCTGATGTCTTACTGCTACTCTATGACGCGACCAGAAGTTCAGAACGTTAAAATTAGGCAAAGTCAATCCAGCCGATACAATGACTTGCAAAAATAGCTCGCAAAAAATCGCTTCCCACCTTGTAGAAAACCGACCAGTTGAGAGTGAAGGAATTAATGCTTTTGGCCAATTTTTTGATATTTGTCGTTCGAGACATTGAGCTTCAAAATGATACTGATCTTGTGAAAATCCGTCGCCTGTCAAAAGTTTTAAGCAGACATACATAAACTGACAGGTGAGATTTATATTATAGACTAGTGGGAGTCCCTGGCATTGTCTAGGTATGGAGAGGTTGAGGAGGGAATCAAAACAACATCCCAGGTTGAGAAAGGTGTTAAAAAAAATGGCAGTAGCAGGGATGGCCGAGTGTGGAGAGGTGTTAAAGCAACAGTAGGCAGCTCAGATGTTAAAAAACAAGTGGTAAATTGGCAGGCAGGCTTGAATCCGGAATGCGAAACAGAAAAAGGTGAAAAAAAAACTAAAGTTTTAGCTGATGTGTCCATCGCGATACCGGAAGTAATGAGCATTGGAATTAAGGGTAGTCAATCCAATGAAGATGATGACTTGTGAAAAAGTCAGCAAAATAAAACGACCCCTCTTTGTAGAATATTGCCCAGTTGAGGGTGAAGGAATTAATGCTTTGAGCCAATTTTTTTATATTTGTCATCTAAGTGACCGAACTTTAAAATAATACTGATTTTGTCACATTCCATCATGTCTGTCAGAAGTTTTTGGCAGACATACAAACACACATTTTGCCTTTTATATAATAGACTAGAGGGGGTACCCGGCATTGTTCTGGTGTGTCGAGGTGGCTTAGTAAGGAACCCCAGTCGGTGGGAAGAGAGGTATTAAAAAGAAGTGGTAGTAGCAGGAGGAGGGGAGAGAATCAAAACAACTGTAGAAAAATGTTGATGAAAAAAACGACCCCTCCTTGTAAAAAACAGTTGATTTGAGAGTGAAAGAATGTTTTAGGCCAATTTTTCTATTTGTCATCTGGGAGACAGAGCTTTAAAATGATACCAATTTCCTCAGGATCGGTTGAAAGTTTTTGCACAACATACAAACACGCACATACACACACATATTTTGCCTTTTTTGAAGATGTTTTTAGCCAATTTTTCGATATTTGTCATCAGAGGTGTTGCGCTTCAAAATGATACCCATCTCGTGAAAATACAAACATACATACATTTAAACAGACAGGTGAGATTTATATTGTAGATAACAGCATCAATTGCACTTCCAATTTCAAATTATTCAGCAGTTATTGTGTGGAAATAGCATAGCACCACTAGTTGTTTGAGTGAGTTTACATGTACTATGAATGTTTCCCAGAGAGTTACTTCATTTGTTGTGTGGACGTTTCTTGAACTGTTGTTATGTCCTGGCACAGCAACTAGCAACTGCGGGTGAAATAAACAATAAAAACATTAAAGATTAATGGTGATTAGGGTTTACTTGATGTCAGCTGGTGTGTCTTGTTTCCAGACTTTTTGTTCAGCATCAAAACAGGCAGCATTTTATTGGTGATGATGGTAAATCTGTGACCCGTGTCGAAAGTTTTTGAGAGACATACAAACATACACACATACATGCAAACAAACATACACACATTTTCGCTTTTATATTTATAGATGATGGTAAAAACCGCTTGCTGAAATTGAATGCTTGTACAAAACGGTGAACAAAGACTTTTTTAATAAAAAATAAAATTATTTATTTTACATTTAATACTGATAGAGCATTTTAAATTCATTGATTATAGACCCACATTTGTCAGCTGCGATCAGGTCAAAACTGCTATGAGTGCCAACACAGGTGACCCATCTGCTTGGCATCTTGGTTTTAACTGTTTTTGTTTTGCAATTCAATTCTCCTCTCTTTCAATGAAGAAAGAGAGAGAGAGAGAGAGAAAGACATGCACATAGAATTTGACAAGCTTAAAATGAAATGTTATTTTGTTTTCCACATTGTCGTCAGCCTGCAGGCATGTCATTTTCACCTGTTTGCACCTGGCTAACCAAAACACTTGTCAATCAAACCACTATCTCTATGGTTCCAGGTGAGCATTGTTGGAAGATAGCAGTTTTAATCCTATTCAAAGCAGGTTAGAGGTTTAGTTGACCAAAACGCAGTGAGACAAGAACAACTATGGAAGGCAGTAATTACTGGATACAGTTACAAGACTCAGCATTTTTATCCCATCGTGGTTAATCACTTGAAGAAGGCCAGAAGATGAGTTGGTTGAAATGTGGTGAAACAACAACTATGAAGATGAGGATAACAGTCCACAAAAATAGATACACAAGTCAAAGCTTATATCAACCAAAACATTGTAAAAATAGTATTTAAAATGAAACAGTAGTCCAAAAAATCCTAATACTACAAATTGACTAATTTTGTTTAATACATCTTTTAACATCATTCTTCACATGGCTCAACACTGAAAATAAAGTGAGACATATTTATGGAAAGAACATTGTCTTGGGACAACTTTTACAAGAACTTTACAAGAATATTCAAAATCTATAAAATGAATGAAGTTGAAATATATTTAGTTTTTTTCTGATTGATGTTAGCACATACAGTAAAACACTTGCATTTTTTTATTCAATAGTTTCTGTAATTGTTTATTTGAATTTTTATGGTAAGCGAAATTAATTTAAGATGTTTTTCCCGTGGCTCAACTCTGAAAATGAAGTGTGACATATTTATGAAAAGAACAAAATTTGACATGGATATTTTAAAACAATAAAACAAAGGAATGCGGAACTTATTGATTTTTTAGTAGTTCAGAAAATACATTAAAACATTTTCTGTTCAATGGTTTGTGGTGTTGCATATTTAATGATTTGTGGTTTTGTTCATATGAATTTTTTATAGCAAACTGAACTAATTTTGTTTAGCACATCGTTTAAGGTGGTTTTTCATGTGGCTCAAGACTGAAAACGAAATGTGACATATTTTACAAGAATATGGCTTTTCACCTGTATGTATGCGCCTATGAGTCACTAACGATGAATTGGCTGTAAAAGTATTGCCACACACTTCGCAAGAATATGGTTTTTGCCCTGTGTGTGTTCGTTTATGTCGTAACAAATTTGATTTCTGACAAAACGAACATCCACATACTTCACAACAATATGGTTTTTCTCCTGTGTGTATTCGCATGTGTCCCGATAAATCAGAGTTCCTAATGAAACAAGAACCGCACACTTTACATGCGAATGGCTTCTCACCACTGTGTGTTCGTACGTGGCGTAAGAACGAAGATTTTAGGCAGAAAGAAGAACCACATACTTCACAACAATATGGTTTCTCTCCACTGTGTGTTTGTTCATGTGCTGACAGATCAGATTTTCTTGTAAAGCAAGCATGGCACTCGTCACAAGAGTAAGGTTTCTCTCCTGTATGTATTCGCAAATGGTTCACTAGTGATGATGCTGTCGTAAATGAAGAATCGCAGATTTTGCAAGGATATGGTTTTTCTCCGCTGTGACTCCGCATGTGTACAAACAATGTTGACTTTCGTGCAAAAGCCGAGCCGCACACACCACATGTGTACGGTTTATCACCAGTATGTGTTCGAACGTGCAACAACAACGCATATTTCCCTGGAAAAGTGTAATCACATTCGTCACAAGCATATTTATTTATTTTTTTGTCATTTGCTGCATCCTGTTTACTGTTGCTTTTGTTCATCGAAAACGAAGATTCAAGCGTTTCACAAGAATATGGCTTATCACCAATATCAATTCTCAAATTCATTTTGAAAGTTAAAAGTATTAGATTTTTTTTACTAGAATTTATTTTCATCATTTTCCATATTCTCGTTCACGTGTAAACACAAATTGGGAAATGCTAAAATATTTTTTTAAAATATCAGCTAAATATCTGATGAATTTTAATTGGGTGTAAGTAGAAAATATTTCCTAATATAATGTTTGTTTTCTGATATTGTCCTTTTTCATACAACATTTAATTTTAAAATATCTTTTGAAATATCTGGTAAATTTTACTTGGATGAAATAAAAATAAAAGAAATAAAATAGTTGCTTATATGATGTTTGTTTTTCTGTATTTCCACTATTATGCTTTTATATGTGCAATAGAAATGCATATTCATACAATATTTAATTTTAAAATATTTTTTTAAATATCAGCTAAATATCTGATAATTTTCACTTGGGTGTAAGTAGAAAATATTTCCTAATATAATGTTTGTTTTTCGATATTTCCACTATTATGCGTTCATATGTGCAACAAAAATACATATTCGTTACAAGCATATTTATTCGTGCCCGTTTTGTCATTTAGTGCATCCTGTTTACTCTTGCTTTTGTTCATCGAAAACGATTCAATTCTCAAATTCATTTTGAAAGTTAAAAATATTAGATTTTTATTAGTTCTCTATATTCTACTTTATGTGTAAACACAAATATTGAAACATTTACATTTGTAAATACTAAAATAAATTTTAAAATATCTTTTAAAATATCAGATTCTGATGAATGTTACTTGGATGTAAATGGAAAATATTTCCTAATATATCTTTTTTTTTTTGGATATTATCCTTTTTTGTGCAATTTTAAATCATAAAACATTTAATGCTAAATATTTTTTAAAATACCCAAGAAATATCTGATAACGTGAATATAATTGAGTAATTAATAATTTACTAAAATGATGTCTGTTTTTCTCTATTTCCACTATTTTTAGACAACGCAACTTACACAGTTGAAATTTTGTAAAAATGATTTACATAAGCCGTTTTTCATAATTTTTTATCACAAAGAATCCAACAAAAATTACTTGAAAACATCCTCTGTAAATTTTTATGCTTAATTATTATGAAATATAAGCAAGTATTTTTGTGCTTGATTAATATGAAATTTAAACAGGTAAATTTGCTTTGCCTGATTATTATGAAATTCAACAAGCAATGTTTTGTTTTTATGAAATTTAAGCAGGTAAATTTGTTTTGTCTGATTATTATGAAATTAAACAAGCAATGTTTTGTTTGATTATTATGAAATTTAAGCAGGTAAAATTGTTTTGTCTGATTAGTATGAAATTTAAGCAGATAAATTGTTTTATCCGATTAATATGAAATTTAACCAGGTAAATTACATAAGATCATGTATCCTAAAAGTGACTATCATTAATCATTTCAAAATCCATAAAATTGCAAATCTCATAATTTAATTCTTACATATTATCTATTGTTCTGCTTGCAACAAAAATAAACATACACTTAGCAAGAAAAAATTTATCTGATGTTTTTAAAATCCTTGTAATAAGAGATTCTCACAATTTACAAAAATATGATTTCTCTCCTGTCAGACATTTGTATAATTCAGGCAGTTTACATAGTCCAAATGTTAATTTCTGAAGATATTTCCATATTTCAACCATGGCAATTCGTATCCATTCAAATCCAATACTGGTTTTGTTTTGGTTGCGAGAGAATCTGAAAATATGAAAAAAAATAATGAAACACACACATATATATATATATATATATATATCCTATTTTTGGGGCAGGGAGAGGCTGAAACCTATAACAGGCCATATTATTGTGCATGACACCATACACATGAAAGAATAATGGGAAATAAATCATACCATGATGATACAATTCCTACAGCTATGTACCTAGAAATGGAGCTATTAAACCTGATATGGTAGAATGGAGCAAATAGGAAAAAAGACGCAACCTAAGTAGATGTCAGTGGCCCCCAATGATGCTGGGTTAAAAAGAGCTGAGAGGGAAAAGATAACAAAATACTAAGGTTTATATATAACATTTAAAAAGACTAGAATCTTAGGAATATTGCCACCATTTCATTAATTATAAGAGAAATCAGACTCATGAAAAATTACTTCAAAAACTACCTTGCACATAAACCCAGAGACGCAAGTGCAAGAAAGATATAAATAATTGCACTTAAAGTGATGGTTAGAATCTTAAAAAGATCTCTTAGTTGGAATGTATAAAAGTGCATGTGAATGTCAGGCATCCCGTAGGATGCCCCATCCTCAGCTAGAACAAAATAAGAAAATAAAAATGAAAACACAGATATAGACTATGTCTTATTTCTTTACTTTTATATGATATAACATTTCAATGAATATTATAGTAGAAGTGATTGTAAAAATATACCAAATTTTAACTTGATAAGTGTGGATTTGAAAGTTGTATTTTAAAGAAGATTTTCCAGGGTGGAAGTCCAAAATTCAACCAATTTAAAAAACAAAAATACAGAAAAATCTTTGCAGTGCGCATACTCATCATGAAATGAAAATGTCATATTCCAAAAATAACTTAATTGATCAATTAGTTTCATTTTAAACTAACAAAATAAAATTATATGAGGAAGCAAGAACTGTGTCTCAGCCCCCCCATATTTATAATTCATCAGTGGTTGCCTCCTCTTTAACAACTTCTCTAAAACTAGATCAAAAGACCCATATGAAAAAAAATAATGAAACACACACATATATATATATATATATATATATATATATATATATATATATATATATATCCTATTTTGGGGGCAGGGAGAGGCTAAAACCTATAACATGACACCATAAACATGGAAGAATAATGGGAAATAAATCATTGTAATTACTATAATTAGTTATTAATAATTTTTAAAAAAAAATGATTTTCTATATAAAAAAACTACTTGACCAATGTACATGTTTTTTAGAATATGAAATTTTCATTTCTGCATTTTTTTTTCAACTTAAGTTGAATTCTGGACTTGCACCACGTTTTGTAGAAATACTTTTTAATTCTCTTTTTAAATTAAAATTCTTACATACAAATCAAAGTAATGATGAAAAAGTAATAATGATCAATAAAGTATGTTATAATACAACAATCGTCGTTTGTAAATTACAGTAGTAAATTATTATAGGTATGATGAAATTGGAATGAATCCATAAACAATTCTGGTAAATAAATAAATATACATAAAATTGCTAAAAATTCAGTATGCAAAGTTAAGATGCTGGAAGTAGACTCGGTTTATCTAAATATGAAATACAAGTCAGTAAACATGAAACAAAATACAAAACTAATATTTTATTTTAGAAAATTATTTTAGTTTTAACACCTTTTATGCTATCAAGAAACAAAAAAAATAATAAATTTTCATTTTTTACATTTTTATAAATAATTTTTGTTTGTTTTCACACTTGTGTTATCATGAAACAAAAACAAATCTAATAGAAAAAAAACCTGGACTGGATTCTTGGCAGCATTCAAACATTCTTAGCTCCGACACATTCAGTCCGGTTCTCCAGAACTCAACTCCCGAAATCTTCACTGTGAGCCTTATATTCTCTCATTAATATGCAAATTAAGATGCGATCAAACCTGATGATTTGTCGCCTTATCAGTCGAGTTTCGAGTTTGCACATGACCCTTGGCAGCCTGCCTCCGTGACTATTGTCACACCACAATTTTCCCTACATTCCCACCTGATCTCATGATCACAAACTGGGTTGGGAAGTAGTATCCGTCTTTATCGGATACTCCCCAGCAGAAGTGGGGCTACACAGCCAAATACAGCTAGCCCACGTTACATGGCTAGACACAGTTAACCCATGCTACTCGGCTAAGCACAGCTAGCCCACGATACTCAGCTAGACACAGCTAGCCCACGATACTTGGCTAGGCAGCATTCGAACATTCTTAGCTCCGACTTATTCAATCTGGTTCTCCAGATCTCAACTCAACTCCTGAAATCTTCACTACCGGCCTTATATTCTCTCATTAATATGCAAATTAAGACGTGATCAAACCTGATGATTTGTCGCTTTATCAGTCAGGTTTTGAGTTCGCACATGCCACCCTTGGCAGCCTGCCTCCATGACAATTTTCCCTACAAAAAACTAATGAGGATTTTTATTATTTACATTTCTATAAATGCTGTCTTTTTAAAATAATATGTTTATTTTTTTCGCAAGTTTTATCACAGAATTTTGTCATAAATGCAATAAATTATTCTTATTAATACTTCTTGTGTTATCAAAAACGCTTTGGAATTGTAAGTCAATTGAAGGTAGCCACTAGTTTTATGATACATTAGTTATGACAAAATTATGTGATAAAATTTGTGAAAATTTTGAATTATTTCCATATGAATTTATTTTAAATATTAAAAAAAT
Source organism: Euprymna scolopes (assembly GCF_053919585.1). Taxonomy (NCBI): domain Eukaryota; kingdom Metazoa; phylum Mollusca; class Cephalopoda; order Sepiida; family Sepiolidae; genus Euprymna; species Euprymna scolopes. The sequence continues at coordinate 13,446,383 of NC_136486.1, forward strand.
TATTCATAGAAATGTAAACTATGAAAGTTTAAATTATTTTTTTGAAATAAAATATTTCCATATGAATATATTTTTAATATTAAAAAAAATATTTATAGAAATGTATAATATAAAAGTTTATCAATTTTTATTGTTTCATGATAAAACAAGAAGTGGTTTCATATGGTTTCATTTTTCGTTTCATGCTTAATGACTTCCATTCCATATTAAAGTAAACCGATTTCTCCTTCTGCATGATAACTTTGCATACTGAATTTTTGGACCCAACTAAAAAACAGTTAGTTTCATTCTTATATTTAGACCTAAATAGTAGTGCACTGGGCAAATCAATATTTGATTGTTTAGTCAGTCAATTATGGAAATTTTATCTCTGAAAAACTAAGAAATTCTTATCAATTTCATTGATTACATATACTAGCCAGCTTGATAATTGATATATTTGTCATTGGTTGCTCAAGTGTCATAGTAGTTAAAACTACACACCATAATAATTCTTTCAATATAAAGACAAGCTTTGGAGGCACTGGTATCTGCCAAGATAAAATGCTTTATGCCATGAAGCATTCCAGGGACATTTATACAGTTTTTTACTTTTAATTAAATATAACTTTTCTTAATATACACGTCATCATATAAATGTAAAAAAATAAATAAATAATTCTCTAATCTTTAATTTAAACTGCAAATATATTCATAAATGCTATTTTGAATATTCTTTAAAAAACATATAGTTGTTCACAAATTTATATAAAAAAAAGCTTTGTAAGTATTGTTGAATGAACATACCGTGATTTTATACATTTTGAAATACAAAAGTGAAACAAAACCCGATTTGGAAGTTTATTTCCATTGTAAAACTAAAACAGCCTCCCTTTTCCTTTAGAGATGGATTTAACAATGAAACTAGATTCCAAGTCGTCATTCTTTTATACAAAGCTTATCATAATTTTGAAAGGAATTGAAAATTACAACCGAAGAAAAGAAAAATAAAGAAATAACAAAATAAATAAAAGAGGATTAATGGTAAAGTGAGTGACAGGAGCTTAAAATTAGGAGGCAAACTGGTTGAGCATTATTGCTATATTATGACTAGCAGGTGGCATTGGGGTGAGTGAATTAGGTCAGAGAATGGTAAAATTACCAAATCGGATTGCTCATTCATATTATTTGGATTCTTCGGGCTATTGTTCTCATTTTGAGTGCTATTTTCACAATGTTTCGGTCGATGTAACCTCCGACCTTATTCAGGGGAATGTTCCTGTTGAACTCGGGAATCTGGACGGAATTTCGAATGGAATCCTTTATTTACTTTACAGGAGTAGCATGTTCTTGTTCCATCAGCCATGACTGGATAGAGGTCCTATTCGCAATCGTATTTTTTGGTCGCCTACATGGAGAAAAATACAATTGCGAATTACTTAGAACCTCTATCCAGTCACGATTGACGGAACGAGAGCACGTTACTCATGTGAAGTAAATAAAGGATTCCATTTAAAATTCCATTCAAATTTCCGAGTTTGACAGAAACATTCTCCAAGTTCAACAGGATACACCTGAAGAAGGTCGAAGGTTACAATGACCGAAACGTTGTGAAAATGACACTAAAGATGAGAACAGTAGTCCGATGAATTAAAAAAATACATATGGCAAAAAATAGTTTATTGGAATGATGGTACACAGAATACGGGCCGTGATGTTTTAGATACGCTTTTCAAGTTAAATTCAATTTTTGCAGTATCTTTTGTTTATGAAATTGTTAGGTGAAAGTACAGAATATTTAGAAAGCACCCTCTCCTCCCTTTGTTAAAAATGTATTTCTAAATAATAACGTTATTATTTTTTTTTGTTGCTAATGCACTTACTGATCCATGCTATTTTTAAAATCGTATTTCCAAGTTTAGTTAAAGTTTTGGTAATCTCCAAAAATACCGTTAGGGCTTACAACATGGCCGCCAGAAAAGTCACGTGATCCGGTAGGTGTAGCAGAATTTTAGGCGGAATTTTTGACACCCCCAACAAAAAACTGCGAATAAAATATATAAAACTCGTAATTTCTGTTTTTAAAGTGGAATTAAGGGTAGTCAATCCAATGAAGATGATGACTTGTGAAAAAGTCAGCAAAATAAAACGACCCCTCTTTGTAGAAGGAGGGGTCGTTTTTTTCATCAACATTTTTCTACAGTTGTTTTGATTCTCTCCCCTCCTCCTGCTACTACCACTTCTTTTTAATACCTCTCTTCCCACCGATTGGGGTTCCTTACTAAGCCATCTCGACACACCAGAACAATGCCGGGTACCCCCTCTAGTCTATTATATAAAAGGCAAAATGTGTGTTTGTATGTCTGCCAAAAACTTCTGACAGACATGATGGAATGTGACAAAATCAGTATTATTTTAAAGTTCGGTCACTTAGACGATAAATATAAAAAAATTGGCTCAAAGCATTAATTCCTCCACCCTCAACTGGGCAATATTCTACAAAGAGGGGTCGTTTTATTTTGCTGACTTTTTCACAAGTCATCATCTTCATTGGATTGACTACCCTTAATTCCAATGCTCACTACTTCCGGTATCGCGATGGACACATCAGCTAAAACTTTAGGTTTTTTTTCACCTTTTTCTGTTTCGCATTCCGGATTCAAGCCTGCCTGCCAATTACCACTTGTTTTTTAACATCTGAGCTGCCTACTGTTGCTTTAACACCTCTCCACACCCGGCCATCCTTGCTACTACCATTTTTTTTAACACCTTTCTCCACCTGGGATGTTGTTTTGATTCCCTCCTCAACCTCTCCATACCTAGACAACGCCAGGGACTCCCGTGCGTAGACATTTTGTAAACATTGTTTTTAAAAAATAAAAAATAATACTTCTATTATGTTTTAAACGACTGTAATAGTTTATTTTGGAAGTATATTTCGTAAAGAAAATTGACAACCCACTTTAAAAACAGAAATTACGAGTTTTATATATTTTATTCGCAGTTTTTTGTTGGGGGTGTCAAAAATTCCGCCTAAAATTCTGATACACCTACCGGATCACGTGACTCTTCTGGCGGCCATGTTGTAAGCCCTAACGGTATTTTTGGAGATTACCAAAGTTTTATGATATGTTTTTTTTATATTCAATTGTAAAGTTAAAGTACAGAATAGGTACAAAACACCCTCCCCTCCCCATGTTAAGAATGGCTTTTTAAATAATAACGTTATTATTTCAGCACGGATCAATAAGTGCATGAGTACCTTTTTTTTTATTAATTTTTCTTTTACATGGAAGTCACCACTTATCAAAGCCCGGAAGCCACTCGGGGATAAGAGTTATTGCGTGTACAATCAATGGGATAATATCGTTGTAATCGTTAGTATTGGATATTTGATAAAGTGTCTTACTTAAGGGGGCGGTTCATCAGGAATTTGTTTATGTTGGACTTGAAGACATCCAAGTTGTAGTCAGGTGGGAAACAGGCAAACGGAAGAGCAATACGGTCTGTATTCTGCATAAGAACCAGAATGTTCTTTTTTATTTTTAAAACGGTTATCCCCAAGTTCCGCGTGTTTTTTTTTTATTTTTTTATTTTTTTTTTTTACTTCTGATTTCTGCAGACCGTTCTGCTTCACGATGAATGCTCTGGAAAAGTCCCTTTGCAAGACGTTATAAGTAATTGCGAGATAAGATGGGAGCCAGAAATTAGGGGTGGGGGACTGAAAATGATAATATAATGGATTGATTATACAATATTTAAGATCAACTTGGTAGATAAACATTTATGGACGAGAAAAAAAAAAAAAAAAAAGCTAGCATTTAATACAACAGAAATACATAAATTAAATACTGAAATAAAATGTAGTTATTAATATTTGAATCTAAAAATAAAAAGTGCGAATTAGTAGAGAAAATCACTTATCACAACAACGCTTCCGTCTCCAAACTAGTGAAGAATTTAACTTTTAATAGCGTTCAGAAGATTTTTTTTTTTTTTTAAATTAACCGTTAAGAGAAAGCGTGATTTTATTCTGAACTTTAACTAATCACGTTTTAAGCAACTTATGATATAAAACAAAATCGGATGGGGGGTGGGGGGTTCTTCCGAAGTTAGTTGGTGATGTTATAAGTAATTGCGAGATAAGATGGGAGCCAGAAATTAGGGGTGGGGGACTGAAAATGATAATATAATGGATTGATTATACAATATTTAAGATCAACTTGGTAGATAAACATTTATGGGCGAGAAAAAAAAAAAAAAAAAAAGCTAGCATTTAATACAACAGAAATACATAAATTAAATACTGAAATAAAATGTAGTTATTAATATTTGAATCTAAAAATAAAAAGTGCGAATTAGTAGAGAAAATCACTTATCACAACAACGCTTCCGTCACCAACTAACTTCGGAAGAACCCCCCCCCCCCATCCGATTTTGTTTTATATCATAAGTTGCTTAAAACGTGATTAGTTAAAGTTCAGAATAAAATCACGCTTTCTCTTAACGGTTAATTTAAAAAAAAAAAAAAATCTTCTGAACGCTATTAAAAGTTAAATTCTTCACTAGTTTGGAGACGGAAGCGTTGTTGTGATAAGTGATTTTCTCTACTAATTCGCACTTTTTATTTTTAGATTCAAATATTAATAACTACATTTTATTTCAGTATTTAATTTATGTATTTCTGTTGTATTAAATGCTAGCTTTTTTTTTTTTTTTTTTCTCGTCCATAAATGTTTATCTACCAAGTTGATCTTAAATATTGTATAATCAATCCATTATATTATCATTTTCAGTCCCCCACCCCTAATTTCTGGCTCCCATCTTATCTCGCAATTACTTATAACGTCACCAACTAACTTCGGAAGAACCCCCCCCCCCCCATCCGATTTTGTTTTATATCATAAGTTGCTTAAAACGTGATTAGTTAAAGTTCAGAATAAAATCACGCTTTCTCTTAACGGTTAATTTAAAAAAAAAAAAAAATCTTCTGAACGCTATTAAAAGTTAAATTCTTCACTAGTTTGGAGACGGAAGCGTTGTTGTGATAAGTGATTTTCTCTACTAATTCGCACTTTTTATTTTTAGATTCAAATATTAATAACTACATTTTATTTCAGTATTTAATTTATGAATTTCTGTTGTATTAAATGCTAGCTTTTTTTTTTTTTTTTTTTTTCTCGTCCATAAATGTTTATTTATCTACCGAGTTGATTGCAAAAATAGATTACCTAATTGTACTCATTTTTAGTTCGTGGGAGGGGAATCTATCACCATACTTTCCCTTAAACATGTCCGTTGGACTTTTATAAGTACAATACTTAATAGTTTTTTTTTTTTTTTTTTTTTAATGGAGAGTAGAAAACGCATTGTGGATGCGTTATCGGCAGCTCCTGTTACTCTTGCTTCTTCTTATTTGTCCCTCAGTCCTCATTTTTTAAATGAGTGATTTTTCTGACAAAGGGAGAAGAAAAAGCTGTTTTCCAGGTTGGCAGTATTTTTGCGCGAACAGTTGGCAGAGTTGGTGGAAATTTTCTATTTCTATGTCTATCTTTGTAGCCATGTCACTAGTAAGGGTGCTGGAGGTAAACGTTTTGTCTGGGCTGACGTTATCCGCCTGATAGTCAGGGACCCGAACCTTGGATTAACCACTAAGGAGGCTGTCCTATCAGCAGGTGCAAAGTACTGGGGCTGCTGTATTGCCATTTTGTGAATGGAATCTGGACCATGCAGTAGCTTCTGGTGGGGCCTCTCGATGCCATACTAGTGGGTAATTGTTACGGCTTTACCTTATCATGTGGTACAAAAAAAAAAAAAAAAATCCTTTGTTTCTTTTTCTCTCTTAGTTTCCCCTCTCTGTCCTGCTCTAAGTAAATCTGTCGACCTAGTCCACAAATTCCAAAGTTTCATCATGACAAGTTTCAAGAAAAAATACACGATTAAACCCGGTTCTCCAACTTCCAACGTAGACCCCTACTACCATGTCTCCTTCTCCAACATCAGGGGTCTACGTTCTAACCTTCCAGAGGTTGAAACCCAATTACAGGAGACTAAACCAGACCTTTTATTTTTAAGTGAAACTGGCATTGGGCAGGCTATTTCCCTAGATGAGTTTGCAATTACAGGATACTCTAACTTAACTTCTAAATCTGACCCCCAAGATCGCCATGGGCATGGAATATGTGCCTATATTAAAGATAGCTTTCCATGTGGGAGGTACATCTCCTGGGAAGATCCTAACTTACCCTATATGTGCTTCCGGGTTGCTTTAGCTCACACTACTGCATTTATATTTACTCTCTATCGCCCCCACAACAGCGGAGTTACTATCTTTCAAAGCATATCTGAGAAAATTGACCAAGTCCTTTCTACTTATCCTTCAGCTAACATTCACGTATGTGGAGACTTCAATGTTCACAACGTCGAATGGTTGACCCACTCAAACAAGACCGATGATGAGGGGAGGTTCTGTCATGATTTCTCCATTGCCTATGACCTCACTCAGATTGTTCAGGAACCTACCCGTGTGCCCGATAATGACGGCCAGTATGCGAGCCTACTAGAACTTTTTCTCACAACTTGCCCTGAACTATGTTCAGTTTCTGTTCTGTCGCCTCTTGGATCTTCCGACCACTCTGTTGTATCAATTAAGATAAAAATGAAATGTAATAAGTCCCCAGACGTACCTCTTCATCGTACAGTATATCGATACACTAAGGTTGACTGGGATAGCTTCCGTACATTTATATCTGATCTACCTCTGCATTCCATGTTTAAAAAAGGATGTGTCCTCTATAGTATTAGACCTAACTGAATGGTTAATTGTAGGTATTGACCATTTCATACCCTCTAAAAAGTTTCAGCAAAAACCTAACAGCCAGCCATGGTTCTCTCCAGAATGTGCTGCTGCCATTGCGCACAGAAATCACTTTTTCCACTGCTTCAAACGTAATAGATGTATGGAAACTAAAGCCGTTTTCAGGACTGCCAGCAACCATTGTAAGAAAGTAATAAGGAACGCAAGAGAGTTGTATGCTCAATCTGTTAAGTCCAAAGTAGCTGAGCAGCGGCTTGGTTCCCACCAGTTTCGGCAAATAGCAAACAGAATCCTGAACAGAAGCGTGTGCTCCATCCCAACTATTATCAATGGATCTGAGGTAATCTCGTCAGCATCAGACAAAGCCAAACTCTTTGTCAAGAACTTTGCAGTTAATTCTACCCTTTGCGACCAAGACCACCAACCCCCAATATTTCCTCCTGTATCAGAAAACACGCTATGTGATATACGTATATCTGTACGTGATGTTGCCAAGCTAATCAAAAACCTTGATTCCAGTAAAGCAACTGGCCCTGATGGTATTCCAATTATAGTACTCAAAAAACTTCAACCTGAACTAGCGCCCATACTTACAAAACTGTTTAAACGTTGTCTTAAGGAGAATAGCTTCCCATCTCCCTGGAAAATCTCATCAGTATGCCCTGTATTTAAGAATTCAGGTGATCGCTCATCCCCCTCTCAGTACAGGCCAATAAGTCTCCTGTGCGTCATGAGTAAGTTGCTAGAATCTGTGTTAAATACAGAAGTAATCAAACATCTCAACAAAAATAACCTTCTTAGTGACACTCAATATGGTTTCCGTTCTGCTAGATCTACAGCAGATGTCCTTACAGTTATATCGCATAGGATTAGCAAATCTCTCGACGGTGGCAATCTTTCTAGGGCAATTGCTCTTGACATATCTAAAGCCTTTGATAGGGTATGGCATAAAGGTTTACTTCATAAGATCGCTAGCTATGGTATAGCTGGAAAAGTCTTCTCAATTATTAAATCATTTCTTTCTGATAGGTTCATAAGAGTAGTAGTTGAGGGGCAAAAATCAGAAGCTCACAGTATTAATGCCGGTGTCCCTCAGGGATCCATCCTGGGCCCAACTCTTTTCCTGATCTACATTAATGATCTTCCAAATCATATCCTTACATCATTTGTAGACATTTATGCTGACGACACTACCATTTATGGTACCACATCTAAGACAGTAAACGACCAAGTTCTCTCCAATTCTCTCTCCTCTGATCTTGAGCACGTAGTACAATGGGGAAAAGAGTGGCTGGTTACTTTTAATGCATCTAAAACCAAGCTTCTCTCTTTACATCATCAACATTCTAATCCACATTTGTCATCAATTGAAATGAATGGCTCTCGTCTTCAGGAGGCCTCAAGTTTTGACAAGCTTCTGGGCTTGACCATTACTCCTGATCTTAAATGGAACACGTATATCAAATCTGTTGCCAAGGCCGCTGGAAAAATGGTGGGATCTTTCTATCGATCCAGTAGATATCTCACTGCTGATGCTATTCTCTATCTATATAAGAGCCAGGTACGTCCAAGGATGGAATACTGTTGCCACATCTGGGCAGGAGCTCCTAGAAAGGACTTGTCCTGCCTTGATAGAGTTCAAAATAGACTTCGTAGCCTCGTAGGAGATGTCCTTTTCTCCTCCTTGCAACCTCTATCTCACAGAAGAGATGTTGCGAGTTTGTCTCTGATGTATCGTTATTTTCATGGAAAGTGTTCAACTGAGCTTCAATCTATGGTCCCCCCTCGCCAAACTTTCACAAGAAACACTCGTCTAGCTGTAAACACTATCAATAATTTCCCCCACTCTTTATCTGTGCCTAAACCTAAACGTAGATTCCATGAACAAAGCTTCTTTCTTAGAACTGCACGCCTGTTGTCTTCCGTTTTCCTGCTTTCCGGCTGACTACAATATGGTTGTGTTCAAGTCTAAAGTAAATAAGTTCTTGATGAGCCGTTCCATATAAGTTATTAAATTTACCAAATTTTCATTACTAATGATTACTATATTGACCAATTTCTACTGTACACTCTTTAACCCTTATCCTTGAGTGGCCTCTGGGCCTTGATAATGTGGTGATGCCTTTGTAAAAAAAAAAAAAAAAAAAAAAAGTTTTGAAACAAGTAAACGAACCTGGTTGTTTTTCAGAATAATAGAATATTTGAAAACTGGTAAACATTAATCGGAAGGAATTTTTCCAGGGCATTGGAGTAGAACGATTAGCAGAAACCGAAAGTAAATTAAATACACGCGAAACTTGGGGATAACGAAAATATTTTATAGAGGAGAAAATGATTATAAAAAATAAATATGAATAAAAAAAAAAAAAATCAGAGCTTGTTAAGATAGAGTCCACAAATCGATTTTTTAACCATATGTTTGTAAGCTAAAACTTATTTGTCATGTCGAAACTTATTTGTCATGTACTTATTTGTCATGTCGAAAATAGTGATATATCCAAAGATTACGAAATTCGTCGAGTAGAACAACTGCTATTGTATTTTTAGTAACAAAAAAAAAAAAATCTATCGCTATTGACTAAAACAAAACGTCAGCCATTAAAGTAGCGAAACGGAAGATAAGTATGCCCCCATTCGCAATCTTTAAGGCGTTCACATCTAGGGAAATGCCATTTTCCGTAATTTTCTGTAAAAAATACTTTTAACTATAAATAATTTTCTACTCAATGAATTTTCGTTATTTTTAATATATTACAATTTTGACATGACAAGTATGTACTGTTGTTTTTGCTTACAGCAACGTATTAAAAAAATCGATCTGTCGACTTTATCTTAACAGGCACCAAATAAATCTCTTAAAATGCATTTATTTATTTGAGAAAATCTTCGAAAAACGTGTTTATCATTTTAACATACCTGCATTGTTGTTGGAAATAAACTATTCTCTGCGATTCTAAAAATGAATAAGGATGATTTTCTTTCGTTTTTTTTTGTTTTTTTTTGAAGATTTGTTGATAGTTGTCAAACAATTTATATAAAATCTGTGAAATATAAACAAGAAAATCGAAATTATTTTCCAAATTTTACAAGAATCGAGTCAACATGAATTATCTCCCTTTGACAAAAAGTGGAACGGCAACACGAAACGAAAAACTGCAAGATCATATTTCTTTCATAAAAATAAATAGTTTTATGGTGGTTTCGATCACCAGATATGGTGAGGAGGTCATTAGTTTTTAGGGATGTGTTCATAGCAGTTTTAGAGGTTCTTGGGGTATGTTTTACTGTACACAGTTCTTCGAAAAAATGGTAAAAAAAAAATCATATATATAACATAAATGTTATCAAAGACAAGATAAGTTACTCTTCTACCCAACTGAGTAGGTTTTAGTGTTTTTACTAAAATGTAAAATGTTTAATCGGCTCGCAAAACAATCAAGTTCAAGGGGTACACGACCTCAAGAAAAATTGGGCACACCGTATTTGTTATGCGGCCATTTTTTTCTTGAAGTCGCGAAACATTTTCACTGAAATGTTTATCAGGGTTTTATAATCAAATGTAAGAAAAACGAGAGACATTTGTCATACGGTAAACGGCGGACGTCTAGGAGATTGCTCCCCACCCCACCTCTGAATTCCACAATTTACACTTTTTTTTTTAAATGTTAATCTCATCATTTACAAACCTAACTTTCGGATTTAAAAAAAAAAAAATTGAAAGAAAAAAAATTATGTCATTATAACCTTCTACTAAATTGAACACCTACTTTGTAACCATCACTGATAAAAAATATATATATTACGACTCTATCACGTAATCGGGTTACAAAAGGGACATTATTAACCCTTCTCTCTCTTTCTCTCTCTCTCTATCTCTCTCTCATCTATCTTAAACCACATCGTCTTGTTTGAAAGAATACCAACTATAAGAAAAAAACACTTTATTTTTTATTGTTAAGAAGTAGGCAAAAAATTGAAATGGCCACTCCAAGAATGGACCTGTTGCGGTTTCCACCAAAAGAAACAGCTCATCAAAAAGGATCCCCATTCAAAACATAAAAACCACAGCCGACCACCCTTTCGACAAGTACTTCAACGTGAATAATTATCCCGTGGAACTCCAAGTAGCACAATTCACACTGGAATAATATTCACAACTTTTTCAGCTTCATTTTGATATGACACATGTATATAAACTCCAAAAAGGTGACTCCCTACAGCACTTTAAAGACACAAAAACAAACACAAACCAAGAATGAAAAGCGACAACCGACGCTGCAAAGCCTCAATGTCTACAACTACGTCCACCAGACGAGTATAAATACAGTGGGTTTTTTTCAACAGCAGCAGTCGCGGCTAGATCGTCGCACGGCGAGGTCAGGCTATCAGCGGCCTGGCCCAACTCAGCAGTAGCAGCAGTCATGTCCACGCAGAACTGGTTTTTGACTACCTCCCCAACATCGGCCGAATCCAGTAACAGCAGCAGCGATCACTCGCCATCAATGCACCTGATTCCAGAAGTCCAGCTTCTCAATCCAGCACGCATTTCCCGTAGCCACTAGCGACGATTTCGTAATTTGCCAGTTAAAACATCAGCTGGATTCCAACCCTCGGCCTGAGGTCTCCTACCACCATTCAGTTTCCTTACAAAAGTAAACCTGAACGGATTTATATTCATTCACAACAGTACCTGGTGTGTTTGTCATCTCTTCTTTGCCATTGTCGTTTTTTAGTTGAAGGGTCGATTTTCACCGAACATTCAGCCCCGCAACAAACCTTTTGCAAAGTTTTATGGAAAATAAGGTGCTACATTATGAACAGACAAAACTTCTTGTTGCAAGCAAAAAGTTGTTTTCTTGTGGACATGCCATGTCTAACGTGTTTTTCTTTTATGCAATTAAACTTTGCATTTAATTTTTTGTTTGAATTGAATATTTTTGATAAAATTATTTTTAAAACAATTATTTTTATAAAATATTTCGTTTCGTTTGGTCTTCCACTATTGCATTTTTTAAATAAAATTATTAGTTGTATAACATTTCTCAAATAAAGTTAATACTGGCTTGAAGGGAATTCCAAAGTCTAGCAGAGGGATGCAACATTTCGTTGATGGGATAAAGGTTGAAACTTAGCTGAGAGTTCGGGACCTATTAGGTTGGCGGAGCTTTTTTTAACCCTGCCCAGGAGTGAAACACTAGTAGCTAATGCACCAGCCCAAATATGACAACAATACTCCATACATGTATGAATCATGGTCTTGTAGAGATAAAGGATATTTTCAGGCATAAGTAACTTTCTAGCACAGTAGAGAGAGCCCACTTTCCTTGTAGCAGCCGCATCAATTCTCTTGATGTATCTGTTCCAACTCATGTTCCCTATAAACGTTAAGCCGAGGAGTTTGAACAAAGTACTTTCAGTTAGTGTATCATTAACCATAGCTATTAATGGTTGAGAAGGTTTCTTGTAATTATTAAAGGAAACGAACTTAGTCTTGGAAGCATTAAATGTTAGCATCCATTTTTGTCCCCATTTCATAACAGACTTCCTCTAGGGTTTCTGCTATTGCTTTGGATATGTGTTCATTCATTCTCTTCTTGTGCCTGTTATAGAGCGTGATGTCGTCAGCAGATATGTTCATCTGAGAGAGAATTTTATCAGGAAAGTCATTTATGAATATCAGGAATAATAAAGGTCCAAGGATCGACCCCTGAGGTACACCCACATTTATATCATATTGTTTTGATGTACAATCATTGAGAACAACTTGGATTCTTATTTAAGAAGGATTTAATTATGTTAAGTATTCATCCAGTAATACCATATGATCTGATTTTCATGAGAAGACCATCGTGCCAAAATCTGTCAAAAGCCTTAAATATATCTAGGTCTTCCCGTGCCTTATCTAGTGCATGGTATCTGCAGTAGAACGGGCTTGCATAAATCCATATTGTTGATCAGTCAGAAGTTTAGCAACTGTAAGGTAATGGACTAGAGCTTGATTAATTAGGGACTCAAATATTTTTTGTGAAAAGAGGGAGGAGGCTAAGGGGGCGATAAATGGTCAATTTTTTCGCCAGAATTCTTGTGAACTGGTACCATAGCAGCGGTTTTCCAGCAGCCAGAGAAGCAATATTTGTTAAGGCATTTGTTAAAAGGTTTGGAGAGAACTGGAGGAACCTCAGCGGAGCATTTTTTTAATAGTAAGATCAGGTTCACATGTTTTTGAGGTGTCTAGTTTTTTATGATATCATGCACTTGAGATGGGTGATTTTCAGATCATCTAGCGTGGCGTCTGTCCGCAAAGGAAAATCAGGGAGACAGTTGTTTGCTGGATCAAAATAGAGTTGGAGGCAAACTCACAGGCAAGCATGTTAGCTTTATCGGTTGCCGTACAAACTACGTCATGATCGTTGGATAGTGGGAATTAGTGATTGACCATTATTTACTACACTGTTGTAGATTTTCCAGAAATCATGAATTCCAAATTTCTGCACTTCAATGCATTTTCTGTGGTTTCGGTGTATTCTCTTTTAGCTGTCGCTGTTTCTTTCTTACAATTACTTCTAGCTTCTATATACTTTTGTCTCTTTGTACTGGACTTATGTCAAATAATTTGCAGTATGCATGTTGCCTTTGAATAATGAAAACTGCATAAGTAGAAGTAGGCCATTGGGGAGAGTAGGATTTTCTATAGAATTTCTGTGTCGGAACATGTGCTTCGATTGCCATTTTGAACCATTCAGTGGTATCATTTATGCACGGTTCAGTGGAAAAAGAAAAGATATTTCCCCATTAAGCATCGCTGATGTGATCTCTAATGGCATCCCAGTCAATCTTATTGTAGTACCTTGTTGTTTTGAGCAATGGCTTTGCAACTTGGTGTCGAGAGTTTAGAGCGATGTCCATCATTATCATAGTATGATCAGCATTCTCGAGTGAGCAATGGGCATTTGTTACACAATCCTCAAGAACTGTTGTCAGAAATAAGCCTGGAAGTGGGGCGTGATGGTCCTGACAGTCTATGAAGCGGGTTGGGAATGCTACTGTTTGTATCAAGGAATAGGATATAGAAAAATTATGGATGATGCTACCAGCTGTGTCTGTGTAATTGAAGAAGCCAAGCCAATTTCTGTGGTGGACATTAAAGTCAACAAATACATGCATTTGGGTGATAGTGTAAAGGGAGAGTGGTACATCTATGCTGACAGAGATATGATTGATTAGAGTACAGTCCTGGGTGGAGGGAGAGTGATAAAGAAAATATAAGTAGCTAATGGCTTGTTGTAAAGAGTTTAAAGCACATAAAGGTCTGATCATCTGATTCTAGTTTAGATTCTCTAGTCATGGGAAGGGTGTTACGAATATAGACTTCAAGTCTGTGCATGTGTCTGCCAGGGTCTTTAAAACAAAGTGAAAGATAACCAGACACGTTAAAGTGGTTAGAGGAAATGGAGGAGTGCAACTTAGTTTTACTTAGCGCTAAGATATCAAGGGAGTTTGCTAGGAAAAATGAATCTACATCATCTAAGTTGACTTATGAACATGTGTCGATGGGTTAATATGTTAATATGTATTTCGGGTATTTCATTTTAATTTTCAGAGATGTCTCATCTACTGCCTCTTATATAGAGGGAAGCTATATTTGTAAATCTCTAGAGCGTTCGTTTTTGTAGGAAGATTTACGGAAAAAAGTTTTCGATCTCAGAATTACTTAATTTCATATATATTTTTAAGAGGTGGGTCTATAGAGCCAGTCCCGGAAATGGTTGAAGCAATTTACGATCAGAAAATAATATTATTTCATATATATATATATATACATATATATATATATATATATGTAAGTCGGGTGTGATGTGTATGGAGTCAGTCCCAGAAATGGCTGAAGCAGTTTAGGGTCTTTATTTCATATACATTCATAAGAAGGTATATATAGAGTCGGTCCCGGAAATGGCTGAAGCAGTTTACATTCTGAAAATTTCTTTATTTCATATATATATGTAAGTGAGGAGAGTATATTGAGTCAGTCATGGAAATGGCTATAACAGTTTATGATCTTTTATTTACTTTATTTTATGTATATTTTTAAAATCTTTTCTTTTTAATTTCTCTTCACGTCATTGTGAAAATTGATGGAGTGAAGGGAATTACTTTTATTCAAGAATGTCATTATTTTGTCCTGTTTAGAGTTGCCACAAAGCAATAAATATGAGAATGCAATATTATATTTGAAAAAGGTAACTCCAGTGTACGAATTGCATTATTGTAGCACAGTAAAACAAGAGAGAGGAATGGGTTAGGCAGAAGTTACTAAAAGGTTCACGGATAAAGACGGTAAAAAGAGAAGAGGTAAAGAGAGAAACAAAGATATTGCTTGAGAGAGAGAGAGAGAGAGAGAGAGAGAAAGAGAGAGAGATAGAGAGAGAGAAAGGGAGAGAGAGAGATAAAAAAGATATTACACATAATTTCACTTCTATTTAAATTCATATGCTCCCGAGCAACGCCGGTTACCCCTGCTAATATCATTATAATGTGTAACTCTATTTAGTTTCTATTTACATCAACGATAATAGACTTATTTTAGTAGCGTTAATATGACAAAAATGTAAGGGAAATAACTCTATTTAAATTCATATCAATCAATATAATATATAATAAGAACCTTTTAAATTGTTTTTTGGAGTATTTAGAGGTTGCTGGGAAGAGAAAAGGGCATCCCCCACTAAACCACAAAGTCTATTTTGTACTCTGTCAAGGCAGGATAGGCTGTTTTTAGCAGCTCCTGCAAAGATGTGGCAGCAGTACTCCACCCTTGGACATACTTGGCTTTTATACAGATAGAGAATTGCATCAGTAGTGAGATATCTTCTGGAGCAGTAGAAGGATCCCACCATTTTCCCAGCGTCCGTGGCAACAGATTTGATGTATGTGTTCCATTTCAGATCAGGAGTAAAGGTCAAACCCAGAAGCTTGTCAAAACATGGAGCCTCCCCAAGACAAGAGCCATCCATTTCAATTGATGCCAAATGGGGATTAGCTTGGTTTTGGATGCATTAAAAGTAACCAGCCACCTCTTCCCCCATTGTACCATGCGCTCAAGATCAGAGGAGAGAGAATTAGAGAGAACTTTGTCATTTACGGCCTTTGATGTGTTGCCATAGATGGTCGTGTCATCAGCATAGATGTCAACAGATGATTTAAGTATGTGTTTTGAGAGATCATTGATGTTGATCAGGAAGAGAGTTGGGCCCAGGATGGACCCCTGGGGGACTCCAGCATTAATACTGTGGGCCTCTGATTTCTGCCCATCAACCACTACTCTTATGAACCTATCAGAGAGAAATGATTTAATGGTTGAGAAAACATTTCCAGTAATACCGTAGCTGGAAATCTTGTGAAGTAGGCCCTTATGCCATACCTTATCAAAGGCCTTCGATATGTCAAGAGCAATTGCCCTGGAAAGGAAACCTTTGTCAAGAGATTCACTAATCCTATGTGATATAACCGTTAGCACATCTGCTGTAGATCTTGCAGAGCGGAAACCATATTGCATGTCACCAAAAATGTTGTTTCTGTTGAGGTGGTTGACTACTTCTTTATTTAATATGGATTACAACAACTTACTCATGACACACAGGAGACTTATTGGTCTGTACTGAGAGGGAGATGACTTTTCATCTGAATTTTTAAATACAGTGCATACTGATGAGATTTTCCAGGGTGTTGGAAAGCGCTTCTCCTTAAGGCAATGCTTAAACAGTTTTGTAAGTATGGGGGCAAGTTCTGGTTGAAGCTTTTTCAGCACTATAACTGGAATGCCATCAGGGCCAGTTGCTTTACTGGAATCAAGGGTCTTGATTAGCTTGGCGACCTCACTCACAGATATTTGTATGTTACCTAGCGTGTTGTCTGTTAAAGGAGGAAATATGGGGAGTTGATGGTCATTGTCGCATAGGGTAGAATTAGCTGCAAAGTTCTTGGCAAATAGTCTGGCCTTGTCTGATGCTGACGAGATGACCTCAGGTCCATTGATGATAGGTGGTATAGAACGCACGCTTCTGTTCAAGATCCTATTTGCTATTTGCCAGAACTGGTGGGAACCAAGCCACTGCTCAGCTACTTTGGATTTAACAGACTGAGCATATAGCTCTCTTGCATGTTTTATTACTCTTTTACAGTGGTTGCTGGCAGTCCTGAAAGCAGCTTTAGTCTCAGTATATATATATATATGAAGCCCCTCTCCCTCTTTGGGTAGAGCACTGTCGTAAATGTATCTCACTCGCTACTTAAATGGCTATCAAGCGAGGCTCGCTGTTTGTTTGTAAATAAACAAGCATCTTGAGCACTGTAAAAGCGATTGGCGAGTTTTTATTTAAATGGACATTTGTTGAGGTCATTTGCGAGCAACGATATTACCTTTAAGAACTCTACCAAACTCCTCCGACAATTTTGGGTCTAAACACAAGACATTTTAGATATAGGTTCGTTGGACATGGATCTAACTTAATAACTTGATTTGAGCCCAAAACAATAAATGTTAAGGGGTCATAATAGGGGTCAAAGTGAAAAAAATTAACCGTTTTTTTTTGTTTTGTTTACTTGCTCAGCATACACCTCCAAACACCCGGGCAACCCCGAGCACCCATGCTAGTATATCTATTTATCTATAAAAGTGAACGTGTCTGTGTTTCTGTCTGTGTACATTTCCCTACATTAGACTACAGACTCGAAATTTGCTATACAGGTTACTGAGATTTGGGAAAATCTATGTGATCACTTTGCGGCCAGAAATTTGGCTTTTAAGGGGTCAAATTCAACGATTTTACCTTTGAGAACTCTACCAAACTCCTCCGAAAATTTTGGGTCTAAACACTTGAAATTTTAGATATAGGTTCCTTGGACATGAATCTTAATAACTTTATTTGAGCCCAAAACAATAAATGTTAAGGGGTCATAATAGGGGTCAAAGTTAAAAAAATTGACCGTTTTTTTTAGTTTTTGTTTTGCTCAGCATACACCTCCAAACACTCGGGCAAGCCGAGCACCCATGCTAGTATATATATATATATATATACACTTGTGCCCGATATTATTCATACCCCTCGGATCTTTGAGATTTCTATAAGAATATTGCTCAAACCAGAAGGTAGACAATATTAAAGGGATTTCAGACAATAAATCAAGCATAGGCATTTAATTTAAACTCAACAAATAAATAAATTATGCAAGTTTGAAACATTATACAAAGAAAAACAATAATGGCACTAGTTCAAAATTATTCATACCTCTCTTACTAATAGTCAATAGCATGCCCTTTATTCTTAATAACTGCCTGTAACCGTTTTGGATATTTATCAACAAGGTTTTTACAAGCATCACCACTGATTTTTGACCATTCTTCAATGCAGTAGTTCTCCAAATCCCTTAAATTTCTAGGTTTCCGCTTTTTAACCTCAGTTTTCAATATGTGCCAGAGGTTTTCGATAGGGTTCAGGTCGGGACTCTGGCAAGGCCATTCCAAAACATTAATTTGATTATCCTCAAACCATTTCTTGACTATTTTGGCAGTATGTTTTGGATCATTATCCTGTTGAAGGACCCAGTTTAGTCCTAAATGGAGATTCTCCGCATCCTGTCTAATGTTTTTCTGGAGTATCTCCAAATATTGCTCCTTCTTCATGGTTCCATCTATCTTGACCAAACTACCTGGACCACTAGCCGAAAAGGAGCCCCAAAACATTAGGCTACCACCACCATGTTTCATCGTGGGTATGGTGTTCTTTGGGTTGTAAGCTTCTCCTTTCTTCCTCCAAACGTAAGAAGCATCCATATGGCCAAACAATTCAATTTTTGTTTCGTCAGTCCACAAAATACTTGAGAAAACGGACTCTGGAGAATTCACATGGGTCCTAGCAAACTTTAGACGTGCTGCAAGGTGTTTTCCGGTGTGCAATGGAGTCCTTCTTGGTCTTCTTCCTTTCAGACCATTTTCATGCAGAGTCCTTTGCAATGTTTGCCTTGATATTTTTATGCCAGAAGACTCCAGATTTTCTAAAATGTCCTTAGTAGTGGTGGTTGGATTTGCATTAACACTTCTTACAATATTCCTGGTGGCTCTAGCAGACAGTTTCCTTTTCCTTCCTCTACCAATCAAGTTGTTTGTTGTGTGGTGGCTCTGGAATTTTTTGATGATGCTCTGTACTGTTGCTGTAGGGACCTCAAATTTCTTGGAAATTGACTTGTAACCTAAACCATCCTTATGTGAATTCGCAATTTTAGTCCTAAGATCATTACTAAGCTCTTTTTTCTTCCCCATTCTAATAATTTTTATTCTTTTATTGGTTTTCAGTTGATATCATTTTAATTTCTGAAAAATGCAAAAAACGAAATCAAATTAATCAAAGGTTGTATAAAAGCATTCAACATAATAATCAAACAGGAAACAAACAGTCAGAAATTCGATTAATACTGAAAAAATAAGGGGGTATGATTATTTTTGAACATTGCAGATTTTATAAATAGCTGTATATTTCTTTTATTACAAGTATCCCGAGATTTTAAAATGACGAAAATGATCAGAAGAGGTTTATTAAGAATATGTATCAATATGGACGTAAACAATAAATTCTTACAAAGTTACACATAATAAACTCAATTTTCAAGGTGGGGTATGAATAATATCGGGCACAAGTGTATATATATATATATATATATATATATATATATATATATATATATATATATATATATATATATATATATAAATACTGGACAGGAGTTTGGTAGAATTCTCAAAGGTCAAATCGTTGAACTTTGACCCCTTAAAAGCCAAATTTCAGGGCGAAAAGTGATCCAAGGTGTGTGAGCCTGATCTTATTCCTGTCATACTAAGTAAGAAATATTCCACGTGTTAACAGATGCTTAGTCAAGTCTTACTTCCTTAATAATTGGAAAATTGCCCCCATTGTTCCAATTGAAATAATTATAACAATTCTGTCGAAAGAACTGACCCTGCTAATTCATCGCCTTATCAGTCTCCCAGCACTCTTCGCTAAAATCTTTGAGTCGTTAATAAATCAAGCACTGGTCTACCATCTGATAAATACTAAGCTTCTTTCTGATCAATAGTATGGAATTTAGCAAGCCAGTTCGACTGCTGATATTAAAAGCGTTTTCTCTGAACGCATATACCATGCACTGGCTAAGGCAGAGAAAGTTAGAGTTGTAGCCCTTGATATATCCAAAGCCTTTGAGAAGGTCTGGCATGAAGGGTTTCTCACGAAAATGAAATCCTATGATATTTTTGGACGAATATTTAACATAATCAGATTCTTCCTTGACAAGGGCAATATCCAGGTCGTACTGCATGAATGTACGTTTTAAAATATAATATTAATGCAAGTATTCCCCAGAGGGCGATCCTTGGACCTTTATTATTTGTGATATTCAGAAATGACATCCCTGATAAAATTGTTTGATATGAGTATATATACTGATGACATTACGTTCTATAATAGACATGCGGAAAAAACAAATGCATGCATATCCAATGGCAGAAATTATAGAAAACAATTTTTAGTCTGTAGTGAAATGCAGCTGTAAATGGATGGTAACATTTGATATTACTAAGATTAAGCTTATTTTCTTTAGCAACTACAAAACAACCTTCTCAAACACTGATTGCCCTGATAAATAACACCTTACATGAGAGTTCAATGTTTAATTTTCCTTGACCTAACATTCAGAGGCAACATGAATTGGAACAAGATACTGCAAAGAAGTGGGTTCTTTCTATTATGCTAGAAAATTACTCATACCAGCGAACATCCTATATCTTTACAAAGCCACAAATCTCTTTTGCATGGAGAATTGTTGCCATATCTGGGTTGGTGCATCTACTATTAGTCTCTCACTCTTAGAGTCCTAAAATTTATTTTAGATATAATAGATTCGATACTGTTGGCCAAGCCCCACCCATGCCCCACCCCCACTATTTCACATTCCTTTGCCTATTTTGTAATTACTTTAATGGGATGTGATCTGATGAACTAACAACACTTGTATCCCCTCAAACGTACATACTCTCGACAAACCCGACGTGCAGTAAATTTCTGCTCTTTTACTGTTAAGGTCATTAGATGCCGGAAAGCTTTCTACTATAATAGTTTCTTTCCCTGGGATTGGTAAAACTTGAAACTCCCTCCCAGTTTCTTGCTTCCATGATTGTATTACCTGCAGACATTTAAATGTAACGTAAACAGATACCTTGCTGCTGTAATCCCTAAAGTTCCCCGCTAGACACGATCTCAGATAGTAGTCCCTTATATTCCAAGTAATAATAAGTCATGTTTGGGGTGAAATATCGTAAAAAAGGGAGAAAACTCTTTTTAACTTTAATCACCAGCCACACGAACCCTTTTTAGTGTCATTACGATGATAATAATGTAAGGGAACTAACTCTACTTAACATCTATTTAATCAATATAATCGACCATTTGAACCTCTGTTAAGCGGGCTTAATATTTAATATAGCAATATTCTAAGAAGACAACTGTTTAAACTTTCATTTAATCACAGTAATCGGCCACTAGAACCTATATTTAGCGTTGTTTGTATAGCAAAATATGTAAGGGAAATAACTCTGTTTAATTTTTATTCAATATAATCGCCCGTTAGAATCTATTTTTAGTGTCTTTAATATGAAAATAATATAAGAGATAGATATGACACTAATTCTCGACACCCACGACAAAATATACAAGCAAAAACTAATAAAATGAAATTAATTCATCGTGATTTTTACTCTATAAAAAAAGAAGAGGAAGGATCAGTGTTTAAATCGTATATAAGCATTCTTTATTTTACACTGAATAAAACGGACGAAATTTGATTTGACCGTCACAAAGTAACAAAAAAAAAAAAAAACCCAAAAAACAAAAAAAACGAAACAAAAACAAACAAAAAAAACATGAGAAAATAACAATGGCGGGGTAAATATACGGAAAAAAGGGCTTTATAAACCATTAAAAATATAGGGGGGAAAAACTTAGTACGAATATATTATATCTTTTTAAATATAACAGTAAAAGTCTTGCCTTTTGGCTTGAAATATTATGAAAAAAAAAAAAAAAGATATAGATGTGTATATGCAGAAAACATGTCCCGTTTAAACAGAAAACACCTAAAACAATTAATTTCCGGTTTGATATGGAGGCCGTAAACTGAAAAACAAATCCTTTATTATTAATTTTCAATATCGTAATTTGTAGCCCGAAAAAAGTAATATTTTAAATCATTTTTATTAAATTTCTCTTTATTCTAGGAAATATCAAGTTTTAATTAATAAACTAAGCTATTTTAAAAAAAAATCTTAACTAAATCCTTAAATTAACTTTTTCGGAAAATTATTTTGAATTCACAACGTTTGACTAGTCTCATAAACTAAAAATCACGTTTTATTGAATATTAACAGATTGTAAAACATGCGGTGCACGAAAGATTTAATAAACTTTTATATCATAAATGTTTCAGTTACATGGTTTTAAATGATATTTTTGTTTTTCAAAATAAACAAGTAACGCTATGGTTTTTATCAGCGAAAGGTGAACAGATTTTTGTGTCATCGGTCTAACATAGAAAAATTATTCATGTTCGATTTCTAAATATATTTTGTAATTATTCACTATTTAAAAACGGCATCGATTATTATTATTATTTTTTAATTATTAACAACAAGAGTGTCTGTTTATTCATAAGTTTTAAGAGGCAGTTTTCCACAGTTTTTTCACGAACTCTGAAAAATTCAATCATTAAAAAAATATGAAATAATTTCGGAAATCTTTTGAAATTTAACAGACAAAAACTATCAAATTATATTAAGGAATAATAAAAAATAATAAAACTTAAATAATTTGAAAATATTCTCCAATTTCTTTTTTCCGAAAAATGGAGAAATATCATATAAATCGGTCATGATGGAAACCCAAAATTAAAGATATTTTATTTAATTCGGGACAAGATCAAAGTGCAGTATCTGTTCTTCAGATGCTGCACTTCTATTTCTTGTTCTCTTTCGGTGGAGGAGAAATCCTTCACGACTGAGACAATTTTTATTTTTGTACCTTTTCTCCACGTTAAAAAACGACCCTGGTGTCTAACTCTGTCCCATGGGACGAAAGCAATTCCCGAACGCCCCCCACCCCAATTCTGATAAGATTGCGTCGGGGAATATATATTTATTTTATTTTATTTAAATTTATATATAGTCCAGACTTTTTAAAAATAAATCGGGGCGGATGTACACGAGTAAGCCCCCATTACCAAATAGGCACCGGCTACAATGTTGAATGCAACGCGTTGCGAGGACCATTTCTTAAAGGTTTTTCTTTATTTTTGTTTATTGCCACAAATGCTAATCTGGACTTGCACCAATTTTCCTGTTAATTTAGAAATTGTGTACGTTGGATAATGAAACGCGAAAATTGCTTGTTTAAAAGAAAAAATCGAACTATAATCTCTTTTTGTACAGATAAAAAAAAAAAAAAAACATAAATAAAATGGGACGGTAGTGTGCACACACGCATTTTTTTTATTTAACGAACGGTCCTTGCAACACGCTGAGTTCAATATTGTAGCCGGTGCCTATTTGGCGATAGGGGCCTCAATCGTGTACGTCCACCGAAATCTCTAAAATAAATAGCGAAATTGATGAATTATTTGATTTTTGAGAAAATAAAAAAATCGCGTTGTTTTTATTGTTTATCTAAAATTACGTAGTAATACCATGGGTTCCATTTTTATTTTTCATTTTCAGTTTTTTGGGCATTTTTTTTTAAAATTCATCAGTTTACGGAAAGCGAACAAACAGGAAAAAAAAATTGAGATTTTAAAAAAATAATCTACGATGAAGCGAATTTATTTTACAAGATTTTATTGTTATTATTTGTTATGGGAGTCCAAACTACCGCATTTACTACATGCAACTTCTTTTTGTAATCAATTTAATCGAGCATTCGAATCCCTTTTAACAGCGTTAATATAACAGGAATGTAAAAGCGATAAGCTATTTAAGTTCTGTTTAATAAAGTTCTTCTATTAAAATAATGTAAGGGAAACAACTCTATTTAAATTACATTCAATCACTATAATCGCTAATTCGAACTACAATTTTGCGGTTTTAACATAAAAAAAATTCAAGTATAATAAAATAATTTTTAATCAATGTTAGTCACTAAAGAGAACGCGTTTATATTTTAAATTTGTAAGAGAGACAAATCTATTTAACTTCTATTAAATCGTTGTAATCTGCCATTTTTACTTCTAGTAATCGGCTTTAATGGCACAGTAAGGTAAGGGAGGGAACTCTATCTTTTCTTTTTTTTTAAATCAATATATCCTCTTCAATACATATATATGAAAACAATAGTTGCGTTGCACACTAGAAGCGTGCTAGGCCCATAACACAATTTTGGGAGATGGAAATCCAAAACTATATTAGCAATGTATAAAATGTATTTATAATTACATATAATAAATTTTATAGATTAAAAAAAAAATGTATATATGTAAAAATAAAATATTTTTAACCTTTATATATCTAATTTTAAATAAATAAGAATGTAAATATACAAACTACTAATTATAGTGGGGGTGATAAGTAGTTAAATGGATTAATCCAAATCTTATAAATACAAGACTGATAAATTAAAAAATGTATCCATTTCAAATGGATAGTACCAGTCAAGGATCCGTCACTTGACACTCAGCCCAACAGGTGAGGGGCCGGGGACCGGCCCAGCACCTGTTGGACTGAGGTACACCGCCTGGGTAATACCTAGGAGGTCCACCCTCCCAGGCCTTGCCACCGGGCTTTCCGGTGGGGCAAGTTTATTGCTTGTTGCCTGAGGCGCCCCGACCGGGGAATGCCGACGGGGTTACTCAGGCAATTTTTAAAATTGCAGGAGTGCCCCTCCTTTAGGGGAGCCTGCTGGGTTACCACTTTCCGGCCTTGTGCCACATTTTGCTGAGTGGACAGCAAATAAATATAATCCATTTCAAATGGATAGTACAAGTCAAGGATCCGTCACTTGACACTCAGCCCAACAGGTGAGGGACCGGAGACCGGCCCAGCACCTGTTGGACTGAGGTACACCGCCTGGGTAATACCTAGGAGGTCCACCCTCCCAGGCCTTGCCACCGGGCTTTCCGGTGGAGCAAGTTTATTGCTTGTTGCCTGAGGCGCCCCGACCGGGGAATGCCGACGGGGTTACTCAGGCAATTTTTAAAATTGCAGGAGTGCCCCTCCTTTAGGGGAGCCTGCTGGGTTACCACTTTCCGGCCTTGTGCCACATTTTGCTGAGTGGACAGCAAATAAATATAATCCATTTCAAATGGATAGTACAAGTCAAGGATTCGTCACTTGACACTCAGCCCAGCAGGTGAGGGGCCGGAGACCGGCCCAGCACCTGTTGGACTGAGCTACACCGCCTGGGTAATACCTAGGAGGTCCACCCTCCCAGGCCTTGCCACCGGGCTTTCCGGTGGGGCAAGTTTATTGCTTGTTGCCTGAGGCGCCCCGACCGGGGAATGCCGACGGGGTTACTCAGGCAATTTTTAAAATTGCAGGAGTGCCCCTCCTTTAGGGGAGCCTGCTGGGTTACCACTTTCCGGCCTTGTGCCACATTTTGCTGAGTGGACAGCAAATAAATATAATCCATTTCAAATGGATAGTACAAGTCAAGGATCCGTCACTTGACACTCAGACCAACAGTTGAGGGGCCGGAGACCGATCCAGCACCTGTTGGACTGAGGTACACCGCCTGGGTAATACCTAGGAGGTCCACCCTCCCAGGCCTTGCCACCGGGCTTTCCGGTGGGGCAAGTTTATTGCTTGTTGCCTGAGGCGCCCCGACCGGGGAATGCCGACGGGGTTACTCAGGCAATTTTTAAAATTGCAGGAGTGCCCCTCCTTTAGGGGAGCCTGCTGGGTTACCACTTTCCGGCCTTGTGCCACATTTTGCTGAGTGGACAGCAAATAAATATAATCCATTTCAAATGGATAGTACAAGTCAAGGATTCGTCACTTGACACTCAGCCCAGCAGGTGAGGGGCCGGAGACCGGCCCAGCACCTGTTGGACTGAGGTACACCGCCTGGGTAATACCTAGGAGGTCCACCCTCCCAGGCCTTGCCACCGGGCTTTCCGGTGGGGCAAGTTTATTGCTTGTTGCCTGAGGCGCCCCGACCGGGGAATGCCGACGGGGTTACTCAGGCAATTTTTAAAATTGCAGGAGTGCCCCTCCTTTAGGGGAGCCTGCTGGGTTACCACTTTCCGGCCTTGTGCCACATTTTGCTGAGTGGACAGCAAATAAATATAATCCATTTCAAATGGATAGTACAAGTCAAGGATCCGTCACTTGACACTCAGACCAACAGTTGAGGGGCCGGAGACCGATCCAGCACCTGTTGGACTGAGGTACACCGCCTGGGTAATACCTAGGAGGTCCACCCTCCCAGGCCTTGCCACCGGGCTTTCCGGTGGGGCAAGTTTATTGCTTGTTGCCTGAGGCGCCCCGACCGGGGAATGCCGACGGGGTTACTCAGGCAATTTTTAAAATTGCAGGAGTGCCCCTCCTTTAGGGGAGCCTGCTGGGTTACCACTTTCCGGCCTTGTGCCACATTTTGCTGAGTGGACAGCAAATAAATATAATCCATTTCAAATGGATAGTACCAGTCAAGGATCCGTCACTTGACACTCAGCCCAGCAGGTGAGGGGCCGGAGACCGGCCCAGCACCTGTTGAACTGAGGTACACCGCCTGGGTAATACCTAGGAGGTCCACCCTCCCAGGCCTTGCCACCGGGCTTTCCGGTGGGGCAAGTTTATTGCTTGTTGCCTGAGGCGCCCCGACCGGGGAATGCCGACGGGGTTACTCAGGCAATTTTTAAAATTGCAGGAGTGCCCCTCCTTTAGGGGAGCCTGCTGGGTTACCACTTTCCGGCCTTGTGCCACATTTTGCTGAGTGGACAGCAAATAAATATAATCCATTTCAAATGGATAGTACCAGTCAAGGATCCGTCACTTGGCACTCAGCCCAACAGGTGAGGGGCTGGAGACCGGCCCAGCACCTGTTGGACTGAGGTACACCGCCTGGGTAATACCTAGGAGGTCCACCCTCCCAGGCCTTGCCACCGGGCTTTCCGGTGGGGCAAGTTTATTGCTTGCTGCCTGAGGCGCCCCGACCGGGGAATGCCGACGGGGTTACTCAGCCAATTTTTAAAATGGCAGGAGTGCCCCTCCTTTAGGGGAGCCTGCTGGGTTACCACTTTCCGGCCTTGTGCCACATTTTGCTGAGTGGACAGCAAATAAATATAATCCATTTCAAATGGATAGTACCAGTCAAGGATCCGTCACTTGACACTCAGCCCAACAGGTGAGGGGCCGGAGACCGGCCCAGCACCTGTTGGACTGAGCTACACCGCCTGGGTAATACCTAGGAGGTCCACCCTCCCAGGCCTTGCCACCGGGCTTTCCGGGGGGGCAAGTTTATTGCTTGCTGCCTGAGGCGCCCCGACCGGGGAATGCCGACGGGGTTACTCAGGCAATTTTTAAAATTGCAGGAGTGCCCCTCCTTTAGGGGAGCCTGCTGGGTTACCACTTTCCGGCCTTGTGCCACATTTTGCTGAGTGGACAGCAAATAAATATAATCCATTTTAAATGTGGAAATCGATGAATCGCACAGGTAAGAAATTCATTTTTATACTATGAAAAGGCTAGTTATTGCAATTAAGAATAGGAAATTGGATCAAATTTTTGTAAC
The DNA here is from genome assembly GCF_053919585.1 of Euprymna scolopes. Taxonomy (NCBI): domain Eukaryota; kingdom Metazoa; phylum Mollusca; class Cephalopoda; order Sepiida; family Sepiolidae; genus Euprymna; species Euprymna scolopes. The sequence continues at coordinate 13,473,995 of NC_136486.1, forward strand.
ATGTCTTCTTCCTAAGATTAAGGGTGGTGGTGTTTCCTTTATTAATATAGTCTGGTTTATCTTAAACGATTCAAAAGCATCAGGATAACGAACAAATGCTTTATTTAACTGTTTAAATATGTTATTTTTATCTCCACCTTGTTTTATCATCCTTATTACTAAGCTAGAAACTGGTGGTATAAAATCTGTTAATTTTAGAGTAACGCGAGCTATTCTCAAAAACTCTGACATAATGGTTCCATAAAACACAAAAACAGGGTAGGTGCTATCCTTATGGGGCATACGTACTATTTTAAAGGGGAATGCGTTTCTTTTATCAAATATTTTATAAAGAAAACTCCCATCCTCAATTTTTATATCTAAATCCAGAAATGTAGCCTGTTGTCCTCTATGTTCACAATTCAATTTTAGTTCGTTTGGATATATAAGATGTTTATTTTTTTCGAATTCATCATTATCGTTTATGCATATAAGGTCATCTATAAATCTCCTACACCCATGAAAGTTATATGTTTTAGATATATCTGTTTTTAATAATGATGACATATATATATACTCGAGTCTATGTAAATACAAATTTGCCCAAAATGGTGCAGGATCCAATCCCATTGGGATACCTATCGTTTGGAGTAATATTTTATTTCCTATTTGAAAATAGCATTCTTTAATAAGATGACTTACAAGTATTTTTAAAATACCTTTAGAAACACTAGTTTTACTATTTTTATTTTTACACCAGAAAGCTTTAGAGTTTGAAAAGTCTATATATATACCTTTTCCACCTTCAAAAGCCAAATCTACAGTATCATTTAATTCTTTTATAGGTTTTTCGTGCGGAATTTTAGTATATAGTGTACTAAAATCATAAGTAGCTATAGATTTTGCTTTTATTCTGGAATTTATTCTAATTTTTCTTTCACTGGTTTGGAATTATTTACTACCCAAAATAGATTTATATTACTATAGAATTTACTTTTCAGATGAAAATTATTTATTTGATTTAGAATTAATTTAAATATTTTAGATATAGCTTTACTTAGAGGTTTAGTGATGCACGTCTTTGAACCTACAATAAATCTAGCACCAACTGGATTTTTATGCATTTTAGGTATCCAATACATACATGGAAGATTTTTGTGTTTATCTTCTAACTTTAATCCTACTTTTTCATTAATAATACTATTATTCAAAATAATGCTATCTAAATTACTATTACTTACTTTATAAGTATCCGAATCGTTTCCTATAAGTCCTACTTCTATCAATAAACGTTGTATATAATATTTTTTACATATAAAAGCTATATTGTTTGCCGCTTTATCAATCGGAACTATTACAAACTTTTCTTGAAGTATTTTAAGTTCCTCCCGTATTTCTGATTTTTTTTAAAAGAGGATTGGTTTTTCTAGGGTGTTTAAATTGTTTTATATGTTTAACCTTTTTGTTTACGCATTCAAGTATTCTATTTTTCCATGCATCAAACGTAGACTGTGCTAATTTATATTTCTTTACCATAGACATAATAAAACCTTCTAGTGCTTTAGTTACTTCTTTAACGCATTTAGTGCAATTTAGGCATTTAGGTTCTCTATAATTTGGACCCTTACTAAGTAGTTTCTTAATTTAGGATTACTATATTTAAATCTCCTGTAATTACATGTTTTATCTCATTATTACAGAAGGGAGAGGAATTACATTCACATTCTGGAATCTTTATATTATTATCTTTTATATTTATATGTTCTACCGTTTTCTTATAATTAAAAATCTTATTGCGTATTGTTGGCCCTAGTTTATTTTATTTATTTATTTTTTTTTTATATGTAACTATTGGTTTTTGATCTTTTTTCTGGAAATCATTTGGTAGTAATTATATAGTTTTTTGTTTATTAAATATTTTAGGTAAATTTACATCATCAAAACCTTTATTTTCATACAAAACTACACAAACATTTTTAGGTTTCTTTTTTATATCGTTCACTGGTGGCTATATAATTTAGTGTCAATTATATCTAGAATATATTCATACCATTGAATGAAATAGTCCTTCTTATATATCATATCCGGTTGTAATAATATTTTAGATGCTATTTCCTTCAAAACTTTCTTTTTTGTTTGATTAAGCAATTTTCTTATATAATTGAACGACTCATAAATTTTATTAATAATGATATCTTTAATTTTACTAAAAAAATCCTCGCATGAAATAACTGATTTTCTATTATTTCTATTAACATGAGTTCTATCTCTAATACCGTAGCGAGGCAAAGCTTGATATAATCTACCTATAATTTCAGAATCTTGTAGGTTATTTTTTTTAACTTTACTATTCAACCCATATGGGTAAATTACTCGCATTTTTTTAATTTTATCGTCTTCCTTATCCTGACGCATCCTTAGGATATCGTTATCTACATTACCTAGACTATTATATCCATTACATTTAAATTTTTCAATTATTTGTACGGAACAAGACGACTGACTACATGTTTCTTTAAAATGTTTAACAACATGAATACATCCCCTAGTACTAGTCCTATGCAAATTCATGCGTTTATTTAGAGGCATTACAGTTTCCCCTACGTATTGTAAATTACAGTTTTTACAGGACAACAGGTAGACCAAATTTTGGGACCTACATGACAAATCTTCTTTAGAATGATTTATAACATAATAAATTTTATTAGTCACATTTGACTTATATTCTTTAGATGTTATAAGAATATTACAAGTTTTACATAAGGGTGCTATCACGGTCATGTGGTAGCTTATTATGAATTAGCTAGGCGGATTTGTTTTTTTGTTAATAATTATATATAGAGTATATTAATTTATTGTATATTTACAAATGTACATATTTGAAATTGTAAATCTGCTATCCTAAGCATTTAAAAATATTTCGACTTTATTCGTAATTGATATTATTTGCGTATTTTTTTTTTGTTTTAATATACAACGCTTCGAGTAGTTTTAGTCTATTAACATTTTTCTCGCTCTGCAAAACTTTAATGTTTTCTACCATGATTATTCGGAATTTCGAATGATGGCAGCCATGTTTTCCCAAATGTTGCGATATCGAACTAGAGTCAGAGAAATGGAGAGTTAATGTTCGCGACAATGTGTTTGCACTATAGCCTATTTAGTTAGTAGTATTAGAGATACATTCTCCTAATGGGCAGTTAAATTGGTAAACTACATCGTTTTTTTCTTCTAACAAATTATTTGTCTGCGAAATGTTGTTTTTGATTACGAGGTTAGTTGTCTGCAATTTTTTTTTATAATAGATAATAAATTTTATTTTTTAAATAAGACAATCCCAGCTAAATAAAATTGCTCAATATACAAGATAGAGCAAATAAATCATAATTTAGGAATTTAAATTCCTAAATTATGATATATATATATATATATATATATATATATATATATATATATATATATAGTCATCCACATACAGTACTGTTTCGCTGTATCACAGCTCATCAGTGCGGCTAGGCAGGCAACTACCTCAAGCCAAGATCGAAACCCGACCGCTCGTGCGACAGTCAAGTCATTGAACCATTACGCTAAATCGGCAACTGCTGTGCGGGTAGTGAATTAACAATGTTTTTACATCATCCGAATACCTAAGCTCGATTTGTTTACACAAAGCGCATCGCTTAATACGCTAATTGTATATCGCATATCACTTCCCAGTATGCTCAACTCAGAGTAAGGAGCGTTATAGTCATTCACATACACTACTGTTTCGCTGTATCACAGCTCATCATATATATCGCTGTTTTTATTTTTTTTTATAAAACCGGTGAGCGATTTAAAACGGACATTTGTTGAGGTCATTTGTGAACTCCATTGCCATAGGCCAGTGGGTAGAACTGCCGACTATCAACGCGATGGTTGTAGGTTCAATCTCCGGCTAGGAAAAGGTGCTAGATTAACCGCACTGGTGACGAAACAGTACTGCATGTAGTATATATATATATATATATATATATATATATATATATATATATATATATATATATATCAGCTTGACAAAAATTAAGTTAAATTCAGATGAATTAAAAATTATAAACGACGTATGCATCATCAGAATCAACACACAACTGCCAACGCAAAACAAGTGTATTTATGTCAGTAACGTAAAAATCTTATGTTCTGGTGACGTAGAAGGTGTTTTTGATATCGCTTAGGTTTGTAAAGCATTTCTCATGCAGAAAGTTGTCGAGGTGATTTAAAAGTGGTAGTCAGTAGGTAAGATGTCTGCAGAGTGGACAGAAGAGACAACGTGCGGTCGTGGAGGAAAATTGGGCCTTTTGTCTTGACTAATGCTGGGTGTTGTTGTCCAAATTTCTGATGCATTTCATCTATTCATATTTCTACATGACAGTATTTATCCCCCGTTATGGTTTCGTCTACGTTAAAAAAAAAAATGTAATGGATTAGACTGGTAGCAGATCACCAAACAGTTAGCATAACCTTCTTTTGGTGTAACACTGGCTCCGGGAAGTGTCGTGGAACATGTCAGCGTCCAATCATTGAGCTGAGCGTCGCTGGTTGTCATAAAGAACCCGCTTTTCATCACAAGTCACAGGCCGGTCAAGAAACGAATCATTCTTAATGCATAAAAGAAGGGAAGATGACATTTTATGATGGCGTTTCTTTGGTTGCCGTTCAATTTGTGAGGCACTCATTCATCACATATTTTTGCCTTTCTAATTTCTATCAAGTTGTTTGATATCGTCGATACGTTACGTCTAATTCAGAAGCAACATCTCGAAAAGTTCTCGTGGATTGCAATTTCTTTGAGAATTGAAACAGAAAATAACTATGTTCATAATAGTCGTCTATTGCCTAACCGTAGTTATTGTACTTTATTCTGCGATGTCAGAAGATGACATGAGTTTGGAGGAATGGCCGTCTAGGCTACGGTTTTACACGCTAAACCTGTAGAATGAACGGATGCATCTTAAGAATATACTTTTTTAAAATTCACTTTTTAAATGAATAAATCAGCAGGGCAAAATTGAGCCAATGCAAGTATTTCTGAAGTGGCCATCGAAAAAAGTGTCATCCAATTGTTTATATTAACCTTTTTTATTTGAAAGTCACCACTTATTAAGGCCTGAAGGCCACTCGGGGCTAAGGGTTAATGAATGTAAGGTGGTAGTGTAGTAATCGTCAATCGTGTAAATTGGGTAGAATTTGATTATTTATGAGGACGCCTCAAAAAGAACTTTTTTACATTGGATTTGAAGGCTACCGTGTTGTATTCAACCAGGAAGCAGGGTAGTAGAACACCCTTTCACAGGCGGACAGTTCTAGGAAAGAACTTTGTTCATGGAATCTAATGCCATGTACCAATTAACCTTTAGTCATCGAGCAGCGATATTCTCGGCCATCAATCCAGACACAAACATATTTCCATAAAGTACGTCCATCCAATCTGTACGTTTTATGATAAAAATGTTATTTCAACTGAAGTGTGGCATACCAAAAATTTTATTTCAAATGAAGTGTGGTATACCAAAACTGCTATTTCAACTGAAGTGTTGCATACCAAAAACTGCTATTTCAACTGGCGTACGATAGGGCATAGAAAATTCTATTTCAACTGAAAGTAATGCTCTTTTAACTTACACGTTAAAAGAGGTTAGAAGCGCACATTTCAACACCAACAGCAAAGATGTATGAACGAAAAGTATACTTTACTTTCTAGAGCGATGCTGGTTCAGTTGAAATAACCCCCTTCTAAGAAAAACCAATTTATTTATTTTTTTAATTAAAATTCTTTCATTATTTCCTATTAATATCGACAAAGTTATTGCACATATATAGCAAGAATAGGACAATAGAATTACAAATGAATAACATCAACAATTATTATTAATTTATTATGAACTTCAAAAATAGTTATGCAAATTAGACATTCAAATAGATATCTTTGACGTTTTTACAGAATACGATTTAAATAATAGTAACCCGTTTCGGTTTGCTAATATAGAAAGGATAAATGATAAAAACTGGTGAATTTATTTGGTTAGATATAATATATATGCATGTGTAAAATTTCATAGCAAACGAAGTCGATTGAATTGATTTTAATGAACGGATTCTCGGTTTTGACATTAAATGCAATTATGATTGTTATAGTCAATAGAGTATTTGGATTCTTCGGACTAATGTTCTCATTTTAGGTGTTAATTTCGCAACGATTCAGTCAATGTAATCTTCAGGTCTATCTTGTCGAACTTGCGAGACACCGTGGACTAGTGGATAGAGTATTTGGTAAAATTCAGTTGTAAAATTTATGCTCTTCTGAAGGTTAAAGATTCAATCCTTAGTGCAGACGACGTTGAAAATACAATTAAAAATTGCTTAGGACTTCTATCCAGTCATGGCTGACCGAACGAGAGCATGCTGCTTTTGTGGATTAAATAAAGGATTCTTTTCGCAATTCTGAGCAGATTACCGAGTTCGGTAAAAAGATTTTCGAATACGACAAAGTACACCTGAAGATGGTCGGAAATTACATCGAGAGAAACGTTGTAAAAATAAGACTCAAAATAAGAACAATGGTTGGAAGAATCGAAATAATACGAAAAAGTTTTGGTTTTTTTAGAAATGCAAAGACACACCCCAAAAAACTCATCTGACGTTAAGGAAGGTCTTTACTTGTTTCTCTCCCGCTCTTGTTCGACCTGAACCGAGGATCAAGGAGATTTCATTCTAAATGCAATGCCAAGGAGAATCGTTTAAAGTGAGGACTAATCTATCATCGTTTAGTTTTTTCTTTCTTTCTCTTTTCTTTTTTAACGCAAGAAAAAAATAAAAACTATTTTTAACTTGGTGTCTACGAATAAAACGCCATGTCTTGTTAAATTGAATCTCGGCTGGCAGATAACAAATAAAAAAGACATAAACAGAATGCTGCTGGATCTTCATTATCTAGAATTTCCCATTAGTTGTTTCCTTTTTTTTATTTTCGACCACGTATCTCTGAAAGGGGTGCTGTCTGCCCATTTGATTGTCTGTCACACTTTAGTTTGAAACGACATCTTTCGTCGACATATATGTAGACGATACAATTATCTATGGCAACACTTCAAAGGCTAGCAATGACAAAGATCTTTCTGATTATCTTTTCTTTGACCTTGGGCGTATGGTATAGTAGGTAAAAAAAGTGGCAAGTTACGTTTAATGCTCCCCAAATCAAATTTATATTTTTTCACTACAAACGCCCAAATACTTGTTTAACTCCACTTATAACGAGCGGTTCTCGTCTTGAGGAAGCACTTTGTTTTGATAAACTTCTGAATTTAAATAGAACACCTACATCGGATTCATTGTCAAAATACCGTAAGCACAAAAATGTCGAAAACATCTATCTGAATGTATAATTCCCATTATTTTACAGAGTTCGTAATAAATTAATTATTGATGTTATTCATTTGCAATTCTATTATCCTATTTTTCCTATATACTAAATGCCTTAAATAATTCAAGAGAGGATACCTCCAGCAGGTTGTCTGTTACACCTAGGTTTAAATTGGTGTTTGGACAATTAATCAGAATCTGAATCAGGAATAAAAAAAACCCTGAACTGCTGAGGTATCATAATCTGTGTCGAAATCGTAAAAATATGTGCATATTTTCCGATGCCAAAAACGATTAAAATTTTTTTTTTCTTTTGTTTTTGTTCACAATTACCATTGTGACACTTATGATAAAATGATACGTGGTGTCTTCAATAAGACTTTTTTCGTATGGACACTTTCATTGATAGTACACACATGAAACTCTAGTCCCCGTAAAAGTAATCTCCTCCAGTTGCAATACACTTGTGCCGTTACAACAGCTTCTGGAAAGTCGCCTGGAAGTCCTCTTCTGTGAGCGTATCAATGACCCTTGTCACAGCCTCGTTCATCTCCTGAATTGTCTCATAAGGAGAATCTCTAAGGTTTTCCTTGAGCTCATGGAATACGTAAATTTCACAAGGATCAAGATCTGGACTATAGGGAGTGAGAAACTGTCTTGATGGCCATGAAAACGACTTTCTTTCTGATTTTATCTGAGCATCCTTGGGACAAACTTGGCGCAAATCTTCCGTATCTTCAGTTCCTCGTGAATAATTGTGTGTATAGTTCCCACATTGATACCAAACTGTGCACTTATTGTCACTATAGACACAAGACTGTCCTTATCCATGAAATTCTTTATTTGTCCAATCAACTTTGGTGTTTTGACTACCTTACTCCTCCTACACTTATCATCACTCCTCACAGACTCCCTGTCTTCTTTGGATCTCTTATGCCACTCAAAAACGAATGCCCGATTCATGCAAGATGGCCCAAAAGTAGTCTGAAGCATTCCATACGTTTTATTGCATATCACTCTTCTAAAGTATCTTCACGTCGAGATTGCATTTTTTGAAATTCACCAGCTGTGACAATAAGGCTTTAGTAGGGTGTATTCCAATTCTTTCTGTAACTGTTCATTTGAATCTGAACGCATAAAAATTGGTCAGCCATCTCATAAGATTTATAGCAATACCATACTGACTTTTCAGAATCTACAACACTTTTAAACGCTTGTACAAAAAATGTTTGGAAACTTATTGAAGGTACTTCCTATCTCTACAAACCAACCATTCGCTCGTACATGTATTGTTTCCAGTCTGTGCTAGTCATCAACCAATAGTTTCTCCCTCTTGACACGCTCCAAAAAAGAGTCTCTAATCTAATAGATTCCACACTATTAGCCAAACATCGACCCCTGTACCATCGCTGTAATCTTGCATTCTTGTGTCTGTTTGGCAAGTACCTTTATGAATATGAACTTGTACCCCTCAACGTATATACACCCGACAAATCCGCCGAGCAATAAAATCCCATTCCTTTAAAGTAGAGGTTCCTAGATATCAGAAAACCTTTATTGACGAGAATTTATAATTATACCGCCCATCTGGAATCATTGTAAAAAGTGTTCACTAATCAATTGGGAGACGGCGATTCATTCCATATTTAATTCCTGATTCTGATAGAATTACCGATCCGATTGCGAATCTGTATAAATCTCTAAATATTTTAGTATAGCAATAATTCGTTGTTTTTCCTGATTACCGTAAAAAAAGTTAAATGTGCAGATATTTTCTCAACGTAAAAATACACTTGTGGGGGATAGTCTATCGATTTTACATTTACTGGTTGTTTAAAATCAATAATTATCCATTATTTTAACATTAAACAGTGAAAGATTTTGTTTTAAACAAAATCAAATAAAAAGTAATTTTTTTTCCAATTTCGATACTGATTCCGAAACCTGAAAAAGTTCCGATTTCTTCGATTTCGATTCCGAGCAATCGTCCCAACCGTACTAAAAGCACTAAGCTTCTTTCCTTTAACAATTACAAGAAGTATTTTCAACCATCGATTGCCATGGCCTATAGCCCTCTGCCAGAGAGCTCATCATTCAAACTCCTCGGCTTTACATTCACAAGAAACATGAATTGGAACAAATACATAGAAGGGAGTGCCAAGACTGCTATAAAGAAGATGGCTCTCTCTACCGCGTTCTACTACTCGCAGCTACTAGTATCGTATATCTCTTTAAAACTACAATTCGTCAGGCCTAGATTATTAGTGCCACGTATGGATTAGTGCACCAACTGCTAATCTCTCTCTTTCTGTGTCATACATGTTCCAACGGAGAGTCTGTAATCATCAATCTACTCAACCGCAGATCGAATCCTATCAAATTCTAAATGATTTTCAGGTCTAACCGGCTATCCCTGTTTTGACTGAAATAGCTTATATGAAACCGTAAAAACTGTTTGACATAATAAGATATGAACAATGCTATAAAGCTTATCTGGAACTTTCTTGAGATAACATTGCATCAACACTAAAAAATGCTCACTCAACTGCACGAATTTCTTTCTTGCTTGTTCACATTCACCTTGATTTTTTCGTCTCCTTCACTGTTGTCATGTCTCGTTTTCTAAAACGAGCCGATATTTGCGCATACACATCACTCACATGTATAAAACACCGAAAAATCTATATGATTTACCCAACCGTGGCGAAACAAAAACATGTTCTAAAAATCACGTAAATTGATCAGGGAATCTTTTTTCTAACGGAAATCATTTTAAAGCGAATAATGGGAATTCGTTGGCATTGTGACATAAATCTAGTAACTATGAATTTGTTTCTTGAATTTTTCAAAATAGCGGGCTAGTGAATCATATCTTAGATATTCATAAAATTTGATTTTCTTGAACTGTCTACCCAATTTTCGTGATTTTTGGAACGTAGCATTTTCATTTCGTCATCACACCGATGTTTCTTTATTCTTGTTTATTCTTTAATATATAGGTGGAATTCTGGAGAAGAAACTTTTTTTCCATATAACAAATAATACTCAACCAAACACCAACCTCTGCCTCTACGCAATAATGTTGCACCATTGCTTAAATAATACTTCAAAGGAATGTGCTACAACAAACGTGTTACACTCGTACACCACAACGTGAATACGATCGACAAACCCAACCAACAGCATATCTCCATATATCCAATGCAGAGTCTTTTTTTTACATGGAGGTCACCATTTATCAAGGCGCAGAAGCCACTCGGGTATAAGGGTTATTGCGTGTACAGTAATTAATGGGATAGTATTGTAGTAATCGTTAGTATTGGAGATTTGATAAAGTGTCTTACTTAAGGTGTCAGTTCATCAGGAATTTGTTTGTGTTGGACTTGAAGACATTCAAGTTGAAGTCGGGAGAGAAACAGGCAAACGGAAGAGAGTTCCACAGGCGTGCAGTTCTAAGAAAGAAGCTTTCTTCATGGAATCTACTTTTTGATTTAGGCAGAGATAAAGAGTGGGGAAAATTATTGACAGTGGTTTCAGCTAGTCGGGTGGTTATCGCGAAAGATTTGCGAGGGAGGACCAGAGAATGGAGCTCAGACGAGCACGCCATGGAAATAACGATAAAACAACGACAGGCTCGCAGCGTCTCTTCTGTGGGAGGGAGGTTGCAGGGAAGAGAAAAGGGCATCTGCCACTAAACCACGAAGTCTATTTTGTACTCTGTCAAGGCAGGATAGGCTGTTTTTAGCAGCTCCTGCAAAGATGTGGCAGCAGTACTCCATCCTTGGATGGACTTGGCTTTTATATAGATAGAGAATTGCATCAGTAGAGAGATATCTTCTGGAGAGGTAGAAGGATCCCACCATTTTCCCAGCGACCTTGGCCACATTGTGTTCCATCTCAGATCAGGAGTAAAGGTCAAACCCAGAAGCTTATCAAGACATGGAGCCTCCCCTAGATGAGAGCCATTCATTTCAATTGATACCAGATTGGGATCAGAGTGTTGATGATATAAAGATAGGAGCTTATTTTTAGATGCATTAAAAGTAACCAGCCACCTCTTCCCCTACTGTACCGCGCGCTCAAGATCAGAGGAGAGAGAATCAGAGAGAACATTGTCATTTACGGCGTTTTATGTGTTGCCATAGATGGTCGTGTCATCAACATAGATGTCAATGAATGATTTTAGTATGTGTTTTTGGAGATCATTAATGTAGATCAAGAAGAGAGTTGGGCCCAGGATGGACCTCTGAGGGACTCCAGCATTAATACTGTGGGCCTCTGATTTCTTCCCATCAACCACTACTCTTATGAGCCTATCGGAGAGAAATGATTTAATGATTGAGAAAACATTTCCAGTTATACCGTAGCTGGAAATCTAGGAAGTAGGCCCTTATGCCATACCTTATCGAAGGCCTTTGATATGTCAAGAGCAATTGCCCTGGAAATTAAGCCTTTGTCGAGTGATTCAGTAATCCTATGAGATATAATCGTTAGAATATCTGCTGTAGATTTAGCAGAACGGAAACCCTATTGCGTGCCACTAAGAAGATTATTTCTGCTGAGGTGGTTGACTACTTCTCTATTTAATATGGATTCCAACAGCTTACTTATGACACACAGGAGACTTATTGGTCTGTACTGAGAGGGAGATGACTTATCACCTGAATTCTTAAATACAGGGCATACTGATGAGGTTTTGCAGGGTGTTGGAAAACACTTATCCTTAAGGCAACGCTTAAACAGTTTTGTAAGTATGGGTGCAAGTTCTGGTTGTAGCTTTTTTAACACTATAATTGGAATACCTTCAGAACCAGTTGCTTTACTGGAATCAAGGTTTTTGATTAGCTTGGTGACCTCAGGCACAGACATTTTCATATTACCTAGCGTGTTGTGTGTTATAGGAGGAAATATGGGGAGTTGATGGCCTTCGTCGCATAGGGTAGAATGTGCTGCAAGTTATTGGCAAATAGTTTGGCCTTGTCGGATGCTGACGAGATGACCTCTGGTCTATTGATAATGGTTGGGATAGAACGCACGCTTCTGTTCAGGATCCTATTTGCTATTTGCAGAACTGGTGGGAACCAAGCCGCTGCTCAGCTACTTTGGATGTAATGGATTGAACATATTACTCTCTTGCATTTTCATTACTCTTTTACAGTGGTTGCTGGCGGTCCTGAAAGCAGCTTTAGTCTCAGTGCATCTATTACGTTGGTAGCTATGGAAAAAGTGATTTCTGTGCGCAATGGCAGCAGCACATTCAGGGGAGAACCATGGCTGGCTGTAAGGTTTTTGTTGGATTTTTTTGGATGATATGAATTGGTCTATGCCTACAAGTAACCATTCCGTCAGGTCTGATACTATAGAGGACACATCCTTTTTAAACATGCAATGCAGGGGTAGATCAGATATGAATGTACGGATGCTATCATACATAGAGTATCGGTATACAGTACGGTAGAGAGGTACGTCTGTAGACGTATAATATTTTATTTTCGTCTTAACTGATACAACGGAGTGGTCAGAGGATTCCAGAGGAGATAGAACGGAACATGAGCATCGCTCAGGGGAAGTGGAGAGAAAAAGGTCTAAAAGGCTTTAGTAAAAGGCGGTAGTATCGGGTATATGGGTGGGCTCGCGAACAATCTGAGTGAGGTCATAGGCAATGGAGAAATCCCGACAGAACCTCCTCTCATCATAAGTCTTATTTGAGTGAGTCAACCATTCCCCATTATGGACATTGAAGTCACCGCAAATGTGAATGTTAACCGAGGGATGAGCAGACAGGATGTGGTCAATTTTCTCCGATATACTCTTAAAGATAGTAACTCCGCTGTTGTGGAGGCGATAGAGGGCAAATATAAATACGGTGGTGTAAGCAAGTGCAACCGGAAGCACATATAAGGTAAATTAGGGTCTTCTCCGGAGATATTCCTGCCACACGGGAAGCCACCTTTAATGTAGGCACATATTCCATGCCCATGGCGATCTTGGAAATCAGATTTAGATGTTAAGTTAGAGTATCCTTTAATTATGAACTCATCTAGGGAGGTGGTCGGCCCTATTCCAGTTTCTCTTAGAAAAATATGTCTGGTTTCGTCTCCTGTAATCGTGGCTCAACCTCTCGAAGGTTGGGACGTAGATCCTTGATGTTGGAGAAGGAGAGCTGGTAGTAGATAATTCACTGTTGATGTGTTATCAGCAGCTCCAGTAACTCTCGCTTTTCCTTTTTTGTCTCTCAGTCCTCATTTCCGTGAGTTATGTTTCTGACAAAGGGCGAAGAAAAAGCTGGTTCCCAGGTCGGTAGTACTTCGTGAACAGTAGTCTGAGGTGTCGGAAATTTTATGTCTATCCTTGCGGCTATGTCACTAGTAAGGGTGCTGGAGGTAAACATCTTAATCTGGGCTGACGTTAACCGCCTGATAATCAGGGACCCAAACCTTGGCTTAACCACTAAGGAGGCTGTCCTATCAGCAGGTGCAAAGTACTGTAGCTGATGTATTACCATTTGGTGAATGGATTCTTGACCATGCAGTAGTCTCTGGTGGGACCTCTCGATGCCATACTAGTGGGTAATTCTTACGGCTTTACCTTATCATGTGCTACAAAAAAAAAAAAATTCCCGTCTTTTGTCTCTCTCTGTCCTGCTCTACAAAAAAAAAAAAAATTCCCGTCTTTTGTCCCTCTCTGTCCTGCTCTAACCAAGTATGCTGACCTGTTCCACAAATCCCAAAATCCTCAACATGAATTATCTAAAAAGAACAAACAAAAAAAACATGGATGAACCTAGAACCCCATTTTCCTACGTAGGCCCCTACTACCAGGTACACAGATTCCAGAAAAAATTATATTTGAATAACTTCTTTTAACGAACCGTTTGATTTTGTAATCCTCCATCTTGCTCTCTATTTTCCAGATTGTACTGACATGCAAAAATTTAAAGGCAATGTGAACAAATCTTACTGCTCGACACCCCGTTTAGAATAGCACTATAAATATGAGCTTTAACCACTCTCAGTGGCAAAGTACCTTATTTTATTGGATATTTGGTTACCGTCGCGGATGCATAAACGTTATACATCATTGCATCTTCGGTTATAACAAAGGTTTCGTCATGCTGATGAATTCACGTGTTGATCGAGAACTACGTCGACGCTAATTTGATTATAAAGAGTTTTATTCATGACAGAGCAAGGACAGAAGACAAATGCGTGTTTACGAGACAGAGAGGAAGAGGAAAACGGAGAAAGAGAAAGAAAGAGATGGAGAGAGAGAGAGAGAGAAAGAGAGAGAGAGAGAGAGAGAGAACAACATAAAGATATTCAATAGGAATTCATTAGAGGAATTAATACCGACTATGTTGCAATATTTTTCATGATTTACTTGGTGCCCACATCACCAATATGTGACACAAGGTCAGAAAGTGGGGATCTAAGCAAGCTTCTGTAAAGGAGGGGCACTCTTACAATTACAAAAATTGCATGAGTATCCCCGTCGGCGTTCCTCGATCAGGGCGCCTAAGGCAACAAGAAATAAACTTGCACCACCGAAAGTCGAGTGGCAAGACATGGAGGGTGAACCTCCTGAGTAATACCCAAGTGGTGTACCTCAGTCTGACAGGTACTGTGCCATGTTTAATGAGGGTATGCTCCCTTAATGTTGGGAGATTCTATTTATAAATGCTGCTGATAGGAACTGCCGAATCAAATTAATTCACGTTCTGCTATTAGTCAATCAGGAACAAGAATTGCTACATAAATATTAAATCCTATATTATAAAGTCCAGAACCTGTAGAGAACAGCTGTTCACCGAGAATGTTTCATCTCCAGGACTTGTATAGAAAAACTACCCATCTGAAACTCCTCTGAAATTAAACATGGCTTCCAATACAATAGATTATGGGCGTGGCGATGACTTTACTTCGATGAATCAAAATTCGAATTGTGTCAAGTAAAATTTTTAGGATATTTACGAATCCAAAAGGCACACAAGGTAATTCAGGTACAACCTAAAAACAGAAACAAAAGACTAAGACCTCATATAAAGCTTTCTGCAGTAGAAAGCCAAATATAATAAAAATGCATGTATTTCGTTCAACTTACTTTTAGACAAGAAAATCAAATTAAATACCGGTCGCGGTATATTCGTGGATACGATAAAAACACCCCAGCTTACTTAGTATTTTTTCCCGAGAAAAATGAAATAAAAAGAATCCGATGTGTAAAATTCATGGACACGTTTAATTTCAAAGACGAAAATCCATCATATGAAGAGGATGAATTAATATTTCCTCAAATTCATAAAACAAATGACGACAGTGAAGTCGCCGTTGACTAAGACAACAGTATTGTAATGATGGCAGCGATGATGCTAATGTTAAAGTCGAAAATTTATCAGAATCCCAAAAGAAGTAGAAGACGCCCCGATTTTTAGTGGTCGATAATTTAGAAGATTATCAAATCAACTATTGCAATTATATAGATAATACGCCAAAAAGCTTTAACGAAGTAATTAATTCAGAACATTGTCAGCAATGGAAAATAGCGATGAAAAACGAAATAGATGCTTTAACAGAAAACAATACCTATTCAGTAGTGCCTCTCTCAAAGGATAAATATGTCATTTCTTCAAAATGGGTCTTTATAAAAAAGACTACAGCGTCAGGCGTTGAACAATACAAGGTTAGATTTGTTGCTAAAGGATACTCTCAAATTTACGGTATAGAATATATAGACTTTGTAGTTAGTGAAAACATAGAAAAATATTCTATACCGTAAACGACAATCAAAATTTTATAGCCTTAGAATTCATCAAATGGACTTTAAAAAAGCTTTTTTAAATGCCCTAACTGACTGTGAAATTTATATTGCCCCTCCAGAGGGATTCATGATGAAAAATAAAAGTTGCTTGTGGAGGCTTAACAAATCACTGTACAGTTTGAGGTAGAGCGGTCGATGCTGGAATACAGTATTTCATGCTTATATGATTGAACAACAATTCAAATAATGCTTAGTTGACCTCTGTTTTCATACACAAAACATGCAATAAACTACTGATTTTAGTTTTATGGGTCAAGCAGATTTTAATCGCATCAAATTGTGACGCAATGTTAACCGATGTTAAGAACAGATTAAATAAAAATTCAAAATGACCAATCTTGGCGAGATATAGTTTAAATGAATCAATAAAGGTACATATATAAAATCCCATTAAAGCTTGGAGTGCAAGAATACAAGAAACTTTCTACACCAGTCGAAAATGATATCAATAAAAATACAGACACAGGAACTGAAATAATTGACTATACCGAGAAATAATAGGAAGTCATATATACTTAATGACTTCTACGAGACCAGTAACAAAACTATCACAAAAAATATCAAGACCAACAATGAAAGATTTAAACAGAGCTAAATAAGATCTTCGTCATTTAAGAGGAACTAAGGAACAGCATTTAGTATTTAGAAAATAAAGAATTCCTCTAAAATTAGGAGGGTTTTCAGATTCAGATTTGGATAACGATGAAAATCGAAAAAGTATACCTGGATATTGTTTCAGGCTATTAAAAAATGAGACTGTTATTTCATAGAAATTTAAAAAGAAACAGACTCTATCTCTTTCTACGTGTGAGGCTGAAATTCGTTGCGCTCACACATACTGCAAAAGAAGCACTTTATTTAAAAGCTATTCTAAAGACTGTTTTAGAACCAACATTAACTAAACTCCCGTAATAATTAATTGTGATAATCAAGCCAGCATAGTCTTAGCGTGCAACACAGCAACTGACTAAAGATCTAAACATATAGACATTAAATATCACTTCATAAGAAATGAAGTAAAAAAGGAATCCATTATTGTAAATTACATAGCACCAAAACAAAATATCGCAGATAAATTTACAAAACAGGCGACAAAAATAAAATTGAAACTTTTGCCTCTAAACTTGTGGGAATTTGATTTTAAATAACTTTCCACACGCCCAGAGATATATTGATAATATATATTCAGATATATATTAAAAATTGCCCTGAGAAAGACGTTAACTGCATCCATTTTGTTTGTATACTAATTGCGTAACACATACTTTTACTGAAATAAAAAAAAATATCAGGAAGGCCAACTTTTAGCTAATGCCTCCACGCTCTGACAGCTGACATCCCTTTTGTGTCTATTCTTGTTGATGCCTAGGGGCTGAGAGACCGAGCCCGCTCTTTTGTGTGAAAATCACGTAATTTCTGTCTCCCGCTTTTAGACACCACCCTCCTGTAAGGCTGCTCTCTACCCCGATCCCCTTCACTATCTCACAGTTTGGATTGAATAAAGTAAGAGAGCTTGCGGTTGCTCTGAATCCAGCCATTATTCATCTCTAACATCTTAATTATGAGAGTAGTAAACGAACCATGGCACATTCTGTGGAAGTATTTATAAAACAAGTACAGCGACGTTTACATTTGAAATTTGAACTACATTTTTGTTGGTGTTTCAATATACATTGATAATAGCATTTTCATCGGTTATCGCGTTTAAGTTTGAAATAGTATGTTGGTCAGTTGTCGTTCCAAATTTTGCTATAGCATTATCATCTGTAAACCTGCACATTGATTGAATACGTAGTCATGTATATATGGCTGGATGTTCACCGGGCAACGTTTTAAAAATGTTCTAAAATTTCCCGTACGCAGATGGTTCTGCGCAACATTACCGGTAAAACCAATAAATACAAAATCTTACTTTAACCCAATCAAAAATGTCTCCGCTTAAGTGTCTAGCGTGTTCACTGAGATTCCGAGATTTCGCTAAGATTATAAAAAACAGCAAACCCTCGAGAACAAGCATCCTCCCGCACATTTCATGTCTACATCCTATTATAGCCAGGCACACTTATGTCTTGCCATAGACATCTTTATCCGCATATCTCACTTAGATTTAGCAATAGGTATTCATCATTGCGATAATTTCATTGAAAAAATTTTCCAACGTTTATATTCGAATTTCGTTTTTGAATATATATATATGTATATAAAAGTGAGAATGTGCGTCTGTGAGTGACAGGAGAACTCTCAACTTATATACTTAACAAATTTTTGATCTAAAGACTTGAAATTTGATATATAGGGTATTCAGAAAACATTTTAATCGGTTTTCACCTGAAAAAAAAACGGGCTGCTAAGGGGTTAACATTGAAAAATTGATACTTGGGGGTCATCAGATTTTTATCTGTTTGTCAACTGTTTGTTAACTGTTGCGCGAATCGTTCGCATGACGACTTCCTTATGCTAAAAATAAGTGAATTTGAAACACTGTTTAAAGACGTTGCCAGATGGCCTAATGCGTATCGTACTTGACTCACTAAGTTTTGGTTTCTATCCCAGCTCGAGTATTTTTTTTTTACTCATAGGAAGTGAACTCTTTAGAACAAACATAACCCTCAGATGCACATGTCTCAGTTTCTTTCTGTTTTTTTTTTTACTTCATTTCTTTTTAAAGGAATTTAACGTAACGTTTAATACCATAAATACCATAAACGCCGGATACATCAACTAATATATATATATATATATATATATATATATATATATATATATATATATATATATATATATATATATATACTTAATTTACTCACATAAAATTAATATACGAAAGTATAGATTTATGCGTAAACTTTAAGTATTTACTTCAAAAGTGCTCAATACGTAGGTAGAGCATAAGCCTGAAGAGTCCTAGAGTGGATGAAACACGGAATATTCAGTGTAGCTTAATCGCCATATACATTTTATAACTTACTATATATATATATACTAGCAGTTCAGCCTGGCTTTGCTCGGGCCTTATATTCTGTTCATAACTTTATGTGCATATATATATATATATATATATATATATATATATATATATATATATACAGAGCGAGCGAGCGAGCGAGCGAGAGAGAGAGAGAGAGAGAGAGAGAGAGAGAGAGAAAATAGTTAATAAAACATGTTAAAACACTTTGAAAAAGAGTTAAAACATATTTGATTTGAAAAGGAAACACTAAATGAGTGGAAAGTCCTTAATCCGCGGAGTTTCGAAGAAATACTTTCCTTCTCATCAGAGGGTAGGATTTAGCAAAATGCGGGATCGGATTTTGCATGCAAAAGTACTTGATGAAACTGCAAGTAAGTCAAAGATCTTACTTGATAACAAAAAGTGAAGCATAGGGAATATGGCGAAGAAAAAGGTGATTTCACGTGAATGGATAATCTGGTGAAAGGTAAAATATCCAATAACGGTAAAATCCAAAAATGTAAATCCAAGAAACTTAGTTAACTTTCCATTCGCACAAGTAAAATCCAAGGAAATCGTGTAATTGGAAGATGGTTCAAAATAATCCAAAAGGATTATATATATATATATATATATATTAAAAAGTTTGGTAACCTACATCTAAAATTTCAAGTGTTTAGACCCAAAATTTGCGGAGGAGTTTGGTAGAGCCTGCAACTCTTCAACTTTAACCTCTGGACAGCCACATTTTCGCCCAAAAACTAATTAAAATCTTGTTGCATGTCGGAATACCCTTTATGTAAAATTTTAAATGTTTAGACCCAACATTGGCTGAATAGTTTGCTAGAGACTGCAAAGGTAAAATCTTTTGAACTTTGAACCCTTAGCAGCCAAATTCTCAGCCAAAAACGATTAAAAGCTTGTCTGAATACACTTTATGTAAAATTTCAAATGTTTAAAGCAAAAATTGGCTGAGTAATATGATAGAAACGCAGAAGTCAATTTTTAAAAAACTTTGACCCCAATTTTGACCCCTTAACATTTATTGTTTTGGGCTCAAATCAAATTAAAAAGTTTAATCCATGTCAAGTAATCTACATCTAAAATTTCAAGTGTTTAGACCCACATTTGGCGGAGGAGTTTTGTTAGAGTTTTCAAAGGTCAAATCGTTGAACTTTGACCCGTTGACAGTCAAATTTCTGGACGATAACCGATTAACAAATCTCAATACTACTTATGTAAAATTTCCAGTTTGTAGACTGAAAATTGACAGAGTAGTTTGGTAGGGAAATATACACGCACAGACAGACAATTTCATGTTAATCGTCTCGTCAGGGGTTTAACAATGACTCAAGGAGACTGTTAACATCACCTAAACCTAAATTAATTCAAGCAGGATTTAAATAGCTTCACATATATATTTATAACCCTTGAAAAAAAATTTACAAGGTGGTCACCATTAATCAATGCGCAAAGGCCACTCGAGGATAAGAGTTAATGAATGTATGTTCGTACTCAGGACAACAGTGAAGTAATTGTTCGTTGTGGGAATTTGGTATGATTTGATTATTTAAGCGTGCGTCTCAGCAAGAACTTGTTAGACTTGGAAATGACCATATTGTAGTAAGCTTGAAAGCTGGGCAGCGGAACAGATTTCTACAAGCGGACAGTTCTAGGAAAGAAACTTAGTTCATGGAATCCACGTTTAGATTTTGACATTGATAGAGAGTGGTTATAATTGAGGAGTATATTTTTGTGACAGTTAAATATTTTTGAACTTATTTTTGTCGTTGAATACTCTCTGACTATTTGTTGGTAATGGCCTAGTATTTAATTCCCCTAAGTTCCTTAATTTTTGGTAGCCTCGTATCAAGTTATGGAGTCAAAGTTAACTTTGTAACTAGGTTCACATCTGGTAACTTACAATGATTGTTGAGCAAGGATGTGAGTAAGAAAAAATAACATTAGAGAGAGAGAGAAAGAGAGAGAGAGAGAGAGAGAAAGAAAGATAGAGAGAGCGAGCGAGAGAGAGAGAGAAAGAGAGAAAGATAGATAGATAGATAGATAGAGAGAGAAAGAAAGAGAGAGAGAGAGAGAGAGAGAGAGAGAGAGAGAGAGAATAAGCAAGATGTTGGTCATTGTTGGCCTTTGAAGTGTAGCCAAAGATTGTGGTGTCGTCTGCATAAATGTCTATGAATGATTTAAAAATGTGATTTGGAAGATCATTGATGAAGATCAAGAAGAGAGTTGGGCCCAGGATGGAACCTTGAGGAACTCCAACGTTAATTCTATGATTTCAGCCCATCAACAGCTACTCTTATAAGCCCATCGGAGAGAAAAGATTTAATAATTAAGAGGACATTTCCAACTATTCCATAGCTGGTGATCTTGTGAAGTAAATCTTTATGCCATTCCGGACCAAAAGCCTTGGATATGTCAAGAGCTATTGCTTTATAAACGAAGACCTTGTCGAGAGATCCACTAATTCTGTGTGATATTACAGTTAGTATATCAACTGTAGATATCCCAGAACGGACACCATATTGCATATCAACGAGTAGGTTATTTTGCTGAGGTGGTTGCCTACTCTGTTTATCACAGATTCCAACAACTTACTCATAACGCGCAGGAGACTAATTGGTGTGTACTGAGAGGGAGATACCCGATCTCCGGAATTTTTAGACACGGAGCAGACTGTTGAAGTTTTCCAGGGTGTTGGAAAGCATTTCTCCTTAAAGCAACGTTTAAATAACTTTGTATGTATGGAACCTAGTTCCGGTTGAAGGTTTTTGAGCACTGTGACTGGAATGGCGTCGGTACTAGTTGCTTTAGTGGCATCAAAGTATTTGATTAGCTTCGCAACATCTCGTACAGATATTTGTATATCGCAGAGTGTGATAAATATACATAACACACACACACACATATATATATATACGATATACACATTTTATTTTATAAAAAAGCAGAGGATAGCTTGAAATATCCAAATAAAATATACCAAATTAAAAATATCGTTTTTCTGCCTCAGACATTACCTATGACCCTGAAAATAATCTCTACATAGCTTATATCTGTAATCGTGTTATTTTTTTTATTGAACGTACATTAAAGGGGAACTCTCATTAAGGCTGTACACATTTTCACCATGTTCAAATATATCTTATATTGTTCTTTTATCTGCATTAAATATTCTGTTCTCAAACGTATCTTTCGCGTTTTCGACATTTTCTGGCGATACTGTTACTTTTTTTTCAATTTTAAGTTTTGCTTTTTTGTTTGTATGCGTTGAATTGAAAACAGTTTTTCACACAAATCGTAATTATTGTCTGCGATGAAACTCATTAATCGATCTGAAACAAAAAATAAACACGTTTTTTTTTTCAATAAAATTAATTAAAATAATTGAATTTCTTTACGCAGTTTTACTTCTCTTTTTATTATAATCTTTTACTTTTTTTTATAGAATTCTCACCGAAATTTATTTTATTTTTATTTAAATCCAATTTCCTGCCCGTATTTTAACACCCAAGTGTTTTCAATAACATTGTAATCACTTAAAGCAGAATATCTAAATGCAAGCAGAAATACGCGGCGTTGTCCCGGATTGAATGAGAGATCCTATTTTTTTTGTTGTTTTTTTTTTTATACCGCATTACTTTTATTTATTCCTTTTGTTTTGACATTCAGTTTTCGGTGTGTAAGTTCAAAGTTGTACTACACCTTGATTTTCTTGGAGAGGGAAAGCGTGTAAATAAAGTAACAATTGAAATAAATTACAGCGATTTTATATAAAAAATCATCGAGTGCGGAAACCAACACATAAAAAGATAGAGCCCATTAAACTTCAAGCTTTGTTCAATCGATGCAATATTGCATCCCTATGCTTCTTTTATAAGTACTTCAACGGAATGTGCTCCGACGAACTTGTGTCCCCCCCCCCGAAGTATATACACACGATCAACCAGACAGTTACCCAAATTTCACTCATTCACTGTGGAGGTCACCAGTTTACACTCTAATAGCTCCTTTCCTCGAATTGCTAACCTTTGGAATTCCTTCCATTCTTCCTGTATCCCTGACTGTACTAACATGCAACAATTTAAATGTACCGTGAGCAAAGCATCTCGTGGCACAACTTCTCATTAGTATACTCTAACTATATAATTCGTAATTCCCAGTAACCCCTTAAGTTCAGTGGTTAATGTGCCCTGTTTGTTTGAGGAAATTAAAGTTAAAATCTCAACCAATCATAGATGAACCGGAATAGAATAACATTGCTTAGAAACCATCAGAAATATAGAAGTAACTGTAGCGGCGAACGCTACACAGCAAATATCTCTAATTGCTTATTTTCTGGTCGATACGAGGAACAGTGACAATATTCAGTTGCTTGTTATTAAAAAAATATTTAGTCTTGAAACTTACTTCACAATGAATACCTTTTTATTGATTTGAATAATAATTTTCTGTTTCATAATTATTCAAGAATATTGGTTTCATTTTTTAAAATTAATTTTTCATTTAATTAGCTTCGTACTGACAGAAATAATATATTTTCTATTGAAAAAAAATTGTCCGTCGTCTTTGCGCGCAAAGAAAAATCACGAAACCGATCATTCATAGACATTTATGCTGACGACACTACCATCTATGGCAACACATCAAAGGCCGTAAACGACCAAGTTCTCCCTGATTCTCTCTCCTCTTATCTTGTGCACGTGGCACAATAGGGAAAGAGGTGGCTGGTTACTTTTAATGCATTCAAAACCAAGCTTCTGTCTTTACATCATCAACGCTCTGATCCACATCTGGCATCAATTGAAATTAATGGCTCTAGTCAAGACCTTTACTACTGATCTGAAATTGAACACGTACATCAAATCCATGTGAAGATGGTGGGATCCTTCTATCGGTCAAGTAGATATCTTACTGCTGATGCAGTTCTCTACCTATATAAGAGTCGGGTACGTTCAAAGATGGAGTGCTGTTGCAACATCTGGGCAGGGCTGCTAGAAAGACATTATCTTGCCTTGAAAAAGTTCAAAATAGACTTCGTAGCCTAGTAGGGGATACCCTTTGCTCTTCCTTGCAATCTCTTTATCACAGAAGAGACGTTGCGATCATATTGCTACTATTAATAATTTCTTCTACTCTTTTATCTGTGCATAAACCTAAACGTAGATTCCATGAATAAAGCTTCTTTCTTAGAATTGGACATCTGTGGAACTCTCTTCCGTTTGCCTGCTTTCCATCTGACTACAATATTGTCGTCTCCAAGTCTAACGTAAACAAGTTCTTGATCAGCCATTCCCCTTAAGTAATCCAATATACTAGATTAGCACTACTAACGATTACTACGATATTGTACCATTGGCTACTGTACAATCTTTAACAATTATCCTCGAGTGGCCTCCGGGCCTTGATAAGTGGTGATTCCTATGTAAAAACATTTTCCATTCGGCACCTTCCGGCATTTTCCAAAAGCTGCCTGGACAATTCCGACGATAGCACGGTCATAGTAATGCATAAGTACGTTTAAAATAACATCTTCATCAGTTATCACGCTTGAGTTTTAAATAGGATGTCCTTTGTTGGTTTAGCCAGCTTTCGTTTGACATAGCATTGCCATCACTAAATCCATAAATTGATTGAATATGTAGTGATGTACAAATAATCCTACCATGCGAACTGAATTATGAGATCACGAAAATTAAATAAAACACCTTTTAGATGCTTTCTCGGCGTAGGTTTTGTGTGAATTTGAATTAGCATTTGTAGGTTAGAAGCCAATGCAGCGCAGATTTAATAAAAATTAATTTATTTAAAAGTTAAAAACAACTCGGTTTCGAAAATATACGTCTTCATCAATAATGAAATGAGAAAAATGTCTCCAATTCACACACGCTTACACCGAAAGAAAAATAAATTTAATGCATTTCACGCAATCTTCTGATTGAAACATTTGAAAAAAAAAGTCACGGGTTAAAACTCGGAAATAACTGAACTTTGAATTTTCACACGAAGTTACTTGATGTGTCTGGGGGTGTTATTACGTAGGGTTTTTTTTTATCGTATATGATTTAGACTAAAGTTAATACTTTTATACATCCTAGCATCATAAGTCCATTAGAGGAGTTTGATCACCGCACAAGCAGAAAGGCCCAACTTATAAAATCGACTCTGGCACAGAATTGACTATGACAAGACTTTCTGCCCAGTAATCAGATTTGAACCAGTATGAACTGTTACTGAGTTAGCAGCACAGTATGACTTGAAGCTGCATCAACTAGACATAACTACTGCATTCTTAAATGGTGAGTTGAAGGAAGAAATTTAATTTGAATGTATTTCACTCAATCCTCTAATTGAAACATATGAAAAAAAATCGCGGTTTTAAACCAGACGGACTTTAAGTTTCTAGTGGCACCGTGTCACGAGTAAAAAAAACACACACACACACACACAAAACGATTTCATGCCCGATGAAAGCGTATATCGTCGAAACTGAGTTGTTTTAAATTTTCAAGTAAATTAATGTTTATTTTATTTTTTTTTGTGAGTATCAATTTTTAAATAAATACATTTTTATTTTAAAAAGTCTGCGTTGTCTTCGCTTTTGAATTTACAAATTATAAATAAAATACCATAATAAACATAAAATATGACTTGGTTAAATTATCAAATAAGAAGAGAAAGATTGGTGTTCTTTAAACTTTACCAACTCAACGTTTGAGAGATAAAATCAAACTTTGATTGAACAATTGTATTTCTATGTATCTTATGTACTTCGGAC
The DNA here is from genome assembly GCF_053919585.1 of Euprymna scolopes. Classification (NCBI taxonomy): domain Eukaryota; kingdom Metazoa; phylum Mollusca; class Cephalopoda; order Sepiida; family Sepiolidae; genus Euprymna; species Euprymna scolopes. Next base: position 13,499,932 of record NC_136486.1, read on the forward strand.
AAGTTATACAATCCATAAAACAGTAGTTGTATACATGTGTGTGTGTATAACTGCCGAAGATATTTAACCGATATACTCTTAGTAATGATACACCCAAGATAGATTATAACAAGTAAAATCTTTGGACGAATGAATATGGCGTACAGAATATGTGTTCATTTCAACTTGCTGACATATTTCTATTACTTTGCTCATGTGCAAATTCATTCATAGCTTGAAGTGGTTTCATTTTATACCTTTCTAATCTATCTGTCGAAAGCTCAAACCGCAGGGAACGCGGCTCGACCGCAAAATGATCTGGTTTCGATTCTAGCTGATGGCTCATAAGAGTAGTGGTCGATGGACAAAAATCAGAGGCCTGCAGTATTAATGCTGGAGTCCCTCAAGGGTCAATCCTGGGCCCAACTCTCTTCCTGATCTACATCAATGACCTCCCTAAACACATACTTAAATCATTCGTTGACATGACCATCTACGGCAACACATCAAAGGCTGTAAATGACAAAGTTCTCTCTGATTCTCTCTCCTCTGATCTCGAGCGCGTGGTCCAGTGGGGGAAGACGTGGCTGGTTACCTTTAATGCATCTAAAACCAAACTCCTATCTTTACATCATCAATGCTCTGATCCCCATCTGGCATCAATTGAAATGGATGGCTCTCGTCTAGGAGAAGCCTCGTGTTTTGACAAGCTTCTGGGTTTATCCTTTACTCCTGATCTGTAATGGAACACGTACATCAAGTCTGTTGCCAAGGTCGCTGGAAAGATGGTGGGATCCTTCTACCGCTTCAGAAGATATCTCACTACTGATGCAATTCTCTATCTATATAAAAGCCAAGTACGTCCAAGGATGGAGTACTGCTGCCATATCTGGGCAGGAGCTGCTAAAAACAGCCTATCCTGCCTTGACAGAGTACAAAATAGACGTCGTGGCTTAGTGGAGGATGCCCTTTTCTCTACCCTGCAACCTCTCTCCCACAGAAGAGACGTTGCGAGCCTATCCTTGTTTTATCGTTATTTCCATGGCAGGTGCTCGTCTGAACTCCAATCTCTGGTCCCCCTCGCCAATCTTTCACAAAAAACACCCGTCTAGCTGAATTCACTGTGAAAAATTTCCCCCACTCTTTATCTGTGCCTAAATCAAAACGCGGATTCCATGAACAAAGCTTCTTTCTTAGAACTGCATGCCTGTGGAACTCTGTTCCGTCTGCCTGTTTCCCACCTGACTACAACTGTGATATCTTCAAGTCAAACGTTAAAAAATTCCTAATGAACCGCCCCCTTAAGTAAACACCTCATCAAATCTCCACACTAACGTACTGTACTTGCAATAACCCTTATCCCTGAGTGGCTTCCGGGCCTTGATATGCGGTGACCACCGTGTAAAAAAAAATCGCACCCAAGGCATTGTTCTAAATTTTTAAAATCAGTTCTATATTTTAGGTACAATATAAGAATTGGTCTATAAAAATACATACGAAAGCAGGATGCATCGATTTAAGTGTATTTTACGAACGGGTAAGGCAGGACGTCTTTCGCAAGTTAATAATACATATATTAAGTTTTATCATTCTCCTTGAATGTTCCCTCAGAAGAAAAATCAATATTTCTGAAATGGACAAGACTCTATTGTTTTTAGTGCCGATGAAAGAAACTATTAAAGTAGAAAATACTCCGGCATCTATGGGCCCATTTTTTCGCATTGGGACTTGTTTCCTCGGCACCGAAACCGACACAATCAAGGCTATTTTTGAAAAGAAAAACAAAAACAAAAAAAACAATTATCTGGGGTGACTGGTTGTCACTTAGACTCCAGGGAACACTACTAGTTTTTCTCGGAGAAGAAATCTTTGATGATGGCTTGTGTGAATGCTCCTAGTGAGTAAATAATAATAATAATAATAATAATAATAATAATAATAATAATAATAATAATAATAATAATAATAATAATAACCTGCAGAACACGTGGAAATTCTGCAATAATTTAAAATTTGTAAAACACATTATAAATAGAATAGATAAAATATATATAATATAGCAAATCACGACGAATTTAGAACAATTTTTTTAGTAAATTCTTTTTTTTCACCTTTTAAAGCTAAAATAAATTAAATTAAAAACACATGTACATTATTTTCTTTGAAAAGACCGCGGTGTGATGCTGGTCCTGTAAAGTTTTAAGCGGTTCATCCTCTCAAGATTTGCCTTCTCTCTTTGAGTAAGTGGTTAGTTTAGCTTAAGGTGCTCCTTCCGGGGAATGCCAACGGGACTGTCCAGACATTTTTTGCGAGGTAGAGTACTCTTCCTCGGGGGCGCTGACTCTTCAATACCACTTACCCACGCTTGTGTCACATTTCTCAGCGTGAGAGAGAATTAAAAAAAAACATTTATTCATTTTTAACATCTAAAAATTATATATATTAAATAAATCGCCATGAATTAGTGAGTTGGACATTTTGACAGAATAGCAAAGGATTGTCTCCCCTCATTTTACTTCTTGTTCTCACCCCCACCCCACAATACTATATGTTCGCATTTTAAACCAGTTAAGACAATGGCCCGGTAACGCTGAATTTCAATGACAATCACAACCTTAATATGTATGCAAATATGTAGCTAATAACGTTTGTATAAATATAGAACATTATACAATAATAAAAACTACTTATTATCGACCATCGGAGTTTTATCGGATTAACATCGAATAAACCACATCAGAACAATTATTATCCATGTATCTTAGGGCCCTGTCGGTGGGGAATTAGAATACGCCGACTGCCCCCCTGCAGAGGGTAAAAGTCACTCAATGGGGGTCCTGGATATGACCTTAAACTATAGCCAGTGGTGAGGGCTCCAGCTTGTGGGCTTTGGGGAGTGTGGAGCCACCCTTTAATTACCATTGCTCCCAGGTCCACTCTGACCCAGAATGGTAGTACCTGTAAGGGTCCCAACTATGGGTTAAATAGAAACCGGCGTGAAAACAACAAATATATTCTATTTAAAAAAATGTTCTGTAAAATCTTTGGATTCGGCATTAAATAACCCGAAAAGGGTTGATATGCCGTAAAACAAAAACAACCAACCAAACAACCAACCATGTATCTTAGATAGAAATTAAGTGTTAGACAGAGGCTTCTGATTTATGAAACCTGATTCAGGTAAAAATAAAAACGGTTGAGAGAGAAAAGTGAGTATGCATATTAATAACAAGCAAAGTTCGCTCAGGGTTGCCCGGTCGCAAAATACAATATTTTAATTTATGTAGATTTCGTACTTATTATTATAGAGTCAATCCTTATCGATTATTTCATATTATATTGTACCCAATATAGAGTTGTGATTTCAAAAGTAAAAATAACTATGACTTCGGTGCCATCAGTTAGAATCGAAACCGTTAACGCTTAGCCTAGTCACTACTAAATGGGTGTCCAGTTGAGAATACAAGACGCTGTCTGTGAAAACGGCTTCTGCTTGTCCGGACATTGTTTCTCGTCGTTCAAAATTTTTCCTTATTATTCATTTGAACAAATACACCGAGGACATTGCGAAGGCCGCTGCAAAGTAAATGGGATTCTTTACTTTGCTAGAAAATTACTCACACTAGAGGGTGTCCTATATATTTGCAAAACCAATATTCACTCTTTTATGGAGTATTGTTTCTACATCTGCGATGGTGCATTAACAGTTTTACACTCTTAGGTAGGGTCCCCAAAAGAATCTAAAATCTAACAGGTTCGGCACTATTGGCAAAGCTCCAACCTCTGTCCCACGTCCGCAACCTTGCAGCCCTGTGTTTGTTTTAAAAATATGTTAATAGAATATTCCCTGTTACATTCACAGCACCTCTTGCCCCTCGACATATATACTCACGACTAAACCAACAAGCAGCAAAATCCCACCCTTTCACTGTTGAAGTCCTCAGATGCCAGAACGCTTTCTACGCTAATAATTTCTTCCCTGAGACTCTAAACTTTTGAATTCCCTCCCTGTTTCCTGCTTTCCTGACCGTACAAACTTGTAGAAATTTAAGTATAAGGTAAACAGACACATTGCCGCTCAGCATCAAACTAATTCTTTTTAGATATGATCGCAAATAGTAAGCTTTTACGTCCCAAATGACAATATGTCTTGTTTAGATGTAGAAAGGAGAAACAAAATAGACTCAAACAGAAGAATTGTAATAGAAGATAGCGCCACCATTACTTCATAATAGACTCCCGGGCCAGTCACTATTACAGAGATAATCTAACGATACTAAATGGATGCCTACTATAAAATAAGTCAGTAAAAACAAGAATTGGTAATTTTAAGTTCATCCAACTAGCGCGCTCCACGTCAGGTCAACGAAAATCGAATGTAAAAAAAAAATATCTTCAAAACCATTGAGACAATTTAACACAATTTACTAAACAACTTTTCTGTATAATCCGTATTATTTGTATTCTTCGGACTACAGTTCTCATCTTGAACGTTATTTGAGCAACGTTTCGATCGAGTTAATCTCCGATCTTCTTCAAGCGCGTCTTGTCAAACTCGGGAATCTTTCTGTTGAATTAGTAAGATATGTACATCGAGAAATAAAATAGATTTAAGGCTCCTAAAAGACACTCTAAAACTGTCTGCAATAATAATAATAATAAAAAAACGTGGCGTAGTGGATAATTAAGTTGTAAATTACACTCTTCTGGCGGTTGAAGGTTCAATTCTAAGTACGGGCGACAATCAAAATACAATTGAGATTTCTACCCAGCCATAACTCACAAAACCTTAGCAGACTACATCCTCTGTGTATTAAATAAAGTGTTTCGTTCGATTTCCAAGTTATACAGAAAGATTCCCAAGTTAGACAAGAAGATCGGAGGTTACATCGACCGAAACATTGTGAAAAATAACAGTCAAGATAAGAACAATAGTTCGAAGGATCCAAATAAAATGAGTTTGCTGTTTAGGTTTGAAAAATTTAGGGTTTTATAGACAAACACATCAAGTGTGATCGACCAACTGGCGTTTTGATGGGAAAATTCCTTTCCTAGAGAACCAATGACACATCTGAAGGAAGAAAGGGGGTCGCAAAATCCGAGCTTTTCGGGAAAGGTTTTTCTTAAGAACAATAAAGTGTTGACATCCTGATTGAAACCAGAAAAGAGGATTATTCGATGCGATGAAGAATTCAAACCGACAAATAAGTGACAGGTGCGAGCGAAAGACAAATGAGATTTACCTAAGCCCTCGTTAAAACTCGCGTACCACCATGTTCGCGACTACCTTTAATATTCCAATAATCTACTTCCATCATTTTTTAACGAAATCCCATTTTTCTGCCTTGAACACAGACTGAAATGAATAATTCCACTCGAACATTTTCACCGGTTTACTTAAAGTTAAAATATATCACAATACTTTATGTGACTACTTGCAGCAAATAAATTTATCCGTTATCCGCTAACTATTAATCACACTCAATATTTTTTCTAAATGTATAAACTACTTCATATATATATATATATATATATATATATATATATATATATATATATATATATATATATATTATATGGAAAAATGCGCGCATGAAAAGTAATATTCTTAAGATTTTATTAAACCTGGAAAAGTATAGGACAAGAAATTCAACCTGGAAATATAGGACAAGATATTCTAGTAAAGTAAAAAATAACAATTTTTAAGACTTAAAATATTGCAGCTAAAAATAAAATTTGAATATTGATAAATATTTTATTTATTATTTGCATATGTTGTTTGTGTAAACAAAAAAAAAGAAGATGGCACTCGGTGTCTTTTTAGATATCGTTGGAGCTTTTGACAACATACCCTTCAGTAGTATGTTCAAGTCGCTACGAGAACTGAATGTGCCACCAGTACTTATCCGATGCATTGAGTATATGGTGAGGCACAGAACAGTTCAAGTAGAACTACTGAGGGCAACTGTTAACAGGGAAGTAGTTAAATGAAACCCCCAAAGTGGGATTTTATCACCTTTACTATGGAACTGTATGCTGAATCCTCTTTTAAAGGAGTTTAAAAATAGGAATATTTATGCCCAGGCTGATGCTGATGACATCGCAGTGCTGGTCGTGGGTTCAAAAGCATCATTGGTCAGACGCATTGCCAAAATGGCATTAAATATTCCTAATAAATGGTCTAATCGAAATGAATTAGAATTCAGTAGCCGTAAAACAGAAATGGTCTTGTTTACATATAAAAGGAATTGCCAACTTGGTGACCTTTTTCTGAGTGGACAGAAATTGAAACTTTCGCAGGAGGCAAGGCTGTTAGGGGTAATCCTGGACAGTAAGCTAACCAGGAAAAGCCACATAGAAAAAAATAATAAAATAAAAATTCAACAATCTTTAAACTATTTTCAGTATTTCCGAGTCAGTTTAAATAAAGTTGTGTTGTTTTTTCTTTCATTTCTTCTAATAAAATAAAATAAAAACTAAACCTTTTATTTTATCCAAGTTTCATTGTCATCGACATTTAAAGTGACGCCTGCTTTTATCCTTTTTTTAATTTACCTTTAAAAATCTATAAACTATTTTCAGTATTTCCGAGTTAGTTTAAATAAAGTTGTGTTGTTTTTTCTTTCATTTCTTCTAATAAAATAAAATAAAAACTAAACCTTTTATTTTATCCAAGTTTCATTCTCATCGACATTTAAAGTGACGTCTGCTTTTATCCTTTTTTTTTAATTTACCTTTAAAAATCTATAAACTATTTTCAGTATTTCCGAGTTAGTTTAAATAAAGTTGTGTTGTTTTTTCTTTCATTTCTTCTAATAAAATAAAATAAAAACTAAACCTTTTATTTTATCCAAGTTTCATTGTCATCGACATTTAAAGTGACGCCTGCTTTTATCCTTTTTTTTAATTTACCTTTAAAAATCTTTAAACTATTTTCAGTATTTCCGAGTTAGTTTAAATAAAGTTGTGTTGTTTTTTCTTTCATTTCTTCTAATAAAATAAAATAAAAACTAAACCTTTTATTTTATCCAAGTTTCATTGTCATCGACATTTAAAGTGACGCCTGCTTTTATCCTTTTTTTTAATTTACCTTTAAAAATCTTTAAACTATTTTCAGTATTTCCGAGTCAGTTTAAATAAAGTTGTGTTGTTTTTTTCTTTCATTTCTTCTACTAAAATAAAATAAAAACTAAACCTTTTATTTTATCCATTTTTTTCTGGCTTCTGATTGTCTCTGCCACTCTCACTGGTATTTTCTTTTTTTAGTCTTTTAAGTTCACATGTATTATTCGACTTATTTACTTCCGAAACTAGGCAAGCAGGTTCACTGCTGCTGATGATAATATGGACAAGACATGATCTCACAGCAGCAGCAGCAGCAGCAGCAGCTCTAAGAGTAGTAGTTATAATAATAACTTGGAACCGGCGAATTATTAGCATATTAATAGTTCGATTTTCATCGGTTTTTAATTAAAAAAAAAAAAAAACATTACACGGGATTGAACCTAAAATCTTTCCACCAATCCTGGCTCTATACCCGTTACGGTAACATATAACATTTTCAATTTAATTTCGAATCACATTAGTTGTTATGAAATGATTACATTTTTCATCAAATGTGATAACGAAAAATTTGAGTTCATTCAAAGAATATGCATATCATAGAATTCACTAATATTTTTAATCGATAAATTCACCATTTTTTGCTATAAAATCATAAGGAGAGTTAAAAAAATTAGTTATTAAAAAAATGTTCGGGTTTTTAATTATAAAAAAAACCGATACACGGGATTGTACCTAAAATTTTTCCACCAACCCCCGGTACTCTAACCGTTACGCTAACATGTCATATTGGTAAAACCGTAGTAAAAAATATTTATATACAAAATAAAGTTATGCAAAAAAAAAAAAAAAAAGCGTTAGTCACTTATGTATGTACTTACTCTCCTGTTTGTGAACCCACATATTTTGTTGTAACTTTTTTTCTACTAAACCAATTTTCGAAATTTCTTTTTCAAAATGTAGCTAATGAGGTGTTCTATCCAACTATATAATCTGTTTGAAATTTGGTTGCGAACGGAATTAGTGGCGGGGGTTTGAATGTGTCTCGATTCATTCAATTTCGGACTTAAGCATATATTCAACCACTACCGTGGTTGAATGATATATATATATATATATGTATTACATGGTGGTCACTACTTATCAAGGTCGGGAAGCCATTCGGGGATAAGGGTTTATTGCGTGTACAGTAATCAATGGGATAGTATCGTAGTAAGCGTTAGTATTGGAGATTTGATAAAGTGTCTTACTTAAGGGGAAGCTTTATTAGGAATTTGTTTATGTTGGACTTGAAGACATCCAGGTTGTAGTCAGGCGTGAAACAGGCAAACAGAACAGAGTTCCACAGGCGTGCACCTCTAAGAAAGAAGCTTTGTTCATGGAATGTACGTTTTTATATAGGCACAGATAAAGAGTGGGGAAAATTATTGACAGTGGTTTCAGCTAGACGGGTGTTTATCGTGAAAGATTGGCGAGGGGGGACGAAAGATTGGAGCTCAGACGAGCACTTGCCATGGAAATAACGATAAAACAAAGACAGGCTCGGAACGTCTCTTTTGTGGGAGAGAAGTTGCAGGGAAGAGAAAAAGCATCCCCCACTAAACCACGAAGTCTATTTTGTACTCTGTCAAGGCAGGATAGGCTGTTTTTAGCAGCTCCTGCCCAGATGTGGCAGCAGTACTCCATAACTCTATTATAATTTCAATAACCCACTTAACATATTTTTATAATGACCCTATTATAATTTTAATAGCCTACTTCATAATTTTAATAAATTACGTTATGTATCTCTAATAATAACTTTATTATAATGTTAATAACCTACTTAACATATTTTTAATAACCTTATTATAATTGATATAACCTACTTCATATATATTTAATATCAACAATTGTTACAAATTACGATGCTTTATTTATATAAAAAAAGCAAAAATAAATTCTTGCGTTTTTTATTTACGACTGAAAACCATAACTTTAGTAAAGGTATTTTTTGTTTAAACAAAATAATATGTTTCCACTCAAATTTAAATAAAAATAATTAATTCATTATATTCCACGATCATTATTTGATAAATACTGAACATTTTATTAATATTGGTTAATTCTCTGATTTTTGGTGAATTTTTAAGTAAAGGGAGGGGTCAAAATGTTTATACATTTTGTGCATCGTCATTCATTTTGCCAGTACCTTACATAACTATTATAATTGATATAACCTACTTCATATATCCTTAATATTAACTCTATCATAATTTTCACAAACTACTTTATGTATATTTAATAATAACTCTATTATCATTTTAATTACATTAATCACATATCTTTAATGACTATTATATCATAATTTTAATAGCCTACTATACGTATCATTAATAATAATCTTATAATTTTTATAATATATTTAACATATCGTAAATGATAATTCTGTTATAAGTTTAATAATATAACCCACATATCTTTAATAAAAAAATCTATTAAATTTTAAGAACCTACTTCATATCATTTAATAATAAACTAATTTAAATATCTTTAACAACTTTATTATAATTTTAAAAACGTACTTCACATACCTTGAATAAGAAATTTATTATAATTTCAATAAATTACTTCAAATATATTTCATAATAAATCTATTATAATTTGGACCTACTTCACGTACTGTAAACGATAACTATTAAAATGTAAACTTACTTCGTATATCTTTACTACGAGCTCTATATTATTATTATAATAATAATAATAATAATAATAATAATAATAATAATAATAATAATAATAATAATAATAATAATAATAATAATAATAATAATAAACTGATAGTTTCCATTTAAATTATCTCCATTGAAAATTCATGAACATAACATTATAATAAAAGTTTTGCTAATTCATCCTATTTTAATTAAATTGCTTTAATCAATTACTGCTTATAGCGACACAACTAAATCTAAAACTGAAAAACTGAAATGAATAAGCAGAATCCCCCCCCAAATATTTATATGTACATCAATAAAATAAAACAAAACACTACGCTACAGACGTATGTTCGCATGTTTATTCTTATAAAAGCTTAAAAAAACGCGATTAAAAAGAGTTTGAGATTTAACGAAAAATTTAAGAATAATCTTTTCATATTCATATCAGAATAATCAGTCATTTTAATCAACGAAAGACATTTTTGAAAATAAAATTTGGCTCTAACCTGCTAACACATAAACGGAAGTTATAAAAAAAAGAAAGAAATAAAAATACAATTCATAAAAAATAAATCATCAATTCATAAAATAAATAAATAAATAATTTGCGATCTAAAAATAATAATGTGCGGTTGTCATTTCCAGGGAGAACAGATAAAAAACAGTGGCTGTATAGAGTCCAAGATTTCTAGATAATTAACTGGTTAACTTTATTGGATTTGAAACCGGCGGTACCGATGTTTTTCTAACTTTCTATAAAAATTTAAAATAAATATTATGCTCTTATATTGTTCTTTTTCTTTATAATCCAATATTTACTGTTTTTTTCCCTTACAAACAGTACACATACACACACACACACACACACACACACACACACACACACACGCATATATACATATATTTTATATATAGTTAATTTTTACTATTATTCACTCCCAAGTAAGGCACATTCCACACTGGAGGCGGATGTAGCTTACGAATGAAGAACACAATAGGCATTACTCACAACAATAAAACTGGACTGAGACATGATGGTCGAAGAGGTCAGGATGTTTAAGGAAGAGCAAAGAACAGCCGTTGCTATCACTCAGGTCAAACAATATGTATAGACAAATTGGAATGACATCGAACCAATTAAATTATCGTGGAAATCCCTAATTACAATGAAACCAATGGCAATATCATTTCTTGTTTGCTCTACATATGATTTTCCACCACATGCGATCAGCTTAAAATTATAGGGGTATTCTGATTCAGACCTGTGTTCATTGTGTAAACATGATCGGGTTACCTTGCGCTATGTACTTTCTACATGCACACAATAACTTCAAATGGACGCATGACGCCATAAAACGGTGTTGGAAATAATCATGGGATTGTTGAAAACACAATGTGATACAGCAAACCAGCAACCTGTTACAGTCAATGAGCCCATAACTCAGTTTCACAAAGAGGGTGAATGCACTCTTAGGAAGAAAACCACTTCTAATGTGAAGCTGCTGCGTGAAGCCAATGACTGGAAAATTTATGTTTTTTTTTTTTGTTTTTTTTTTTACACAGTGATCACCACTTATCAAGGCCCGGAAGCCACTCAGGGATAAGGGTTATTGCAAGTACATCACGTTAGTGAGGAGATTTTATGAAGTGTTTAATTAGGGGGGCGGTTCATTAGGAATTTGTTAACATTAGACTTGAAGACATCCAAGTTGTAGTCCGGAGGGAAGCAGGCAGACGGAACAGAGTTTCACAGGCGTGCAATCTCAAAAACTCTCTACAATTTCCAGTCCGTATAATCCAAACAGAGAAGCGGTCAGACATTGTAGCATGGTCCGATTCAAAGAAAAGTGCCCCCCCTCAAAGAATTGAAAATCCCCTGGGAGGAAAACCAGAAGGAGGTAGAGGAACGGAATAAAATAACGATGTGAGACACGGCATATCGACTGCGTGGAAAAAGGTTGGAAATGCCATATGCTTCTTATTGAGGTTGGTTGTCGTGGATTTCTAAGACACTCAGTTATTTCGTTTCTTACAAAATATGAATCATAGGCAACAATCTAAAAGTTGCCCCTAATCGTCTTAAGAACACAGCTAAATATGCGTCAAGCTGATTTGGTTGAGAGCGAAAAGTCTTCATCACGAACAGACGTTATAATTTCTCCTCGTTGATATTTTTTAAATACCTTTCCCGGTAGCAAAAGCTGCTTGGTAGCATCAGGAGTGGTAGTACAGCCTTGAGCTACCGAAACTGTATCATCACCTTAGTTGGTGACTGATGAGGGTAAGATATCGCACATGCTTTCACAATAATAATAAAATAATATAATATAATAATAAAATTTGTAAAAAAAAAAATTATATTTAATTAATTTTTACTATTATTCACTCCCAAATAAGGCATATACTTAATAGAGCACTACGTGCAACCATGATTACATATGTAGGGAGTTGAGTAGCGAGATGTCTGTTCATACGACATTTAAATTTTTATCATTTGATTTGGATTTTTTTTCAACTTACCCTTCAACTTATTGTTAGAAATAAAACATCTGGATTTGAGCATTGTAATATAAAACTAAACATTTCTATCAGATACATTTTCCAGGGATGAGTCACGCTTAAGTTTCCAATGGCAGTTTTTTTTAGAAATCTTTTAGAGAAAACGAATACGCCTGTTCCGCTTAAGTTGTAAAGTAGCAATTGCACGCTAAATGTGCAAATTTAATGCACGCATCCATTTTAACAGCAGATTTCAGTTAGCCTAGAGGTCAAAACTGAGCTACACAGAGATAATCATTTTTTATGCACATAATCATAATTTTCGGTGGGGTTAAAGCAACAATTTATAAATAAATTTTAGTGGGTTTTCAAAACACTTCATGAAGCAAATTTCGGTATGGATTACGTAACAAATAATATAATATTAATTAGTTATGGTGGATTTTAAGCAACAATTAGTGAATAAACTTTTAGTGGGGTCTTAGCATTACTTAATAAAGCACATTTTGGTGGGTTTTAAGCAATACTTATATAAACCAAGATTTGTTAGGTTTGTAGCAACACTTGAAGTAATTTTTAGTGGATTTTAAGCAATATTTAATAACCAGTTTTAGTGGGTTTTCCACAATACCAAATAAAGTAACGTTTTTGTGGCTAAAAACATTTTACGAAACTAATTAGCTGAGCTTTAGGCAACACTTAACATAGTAACTTTTTTATGGGTTTTAAGCAAAAATAACGTAGCAAAGTTTTGTTGTTTATAGAAGGATTGTTTAAACAACACATTGTTTTAAACAACACTTAAATCAACTTTTGATAATAACACTAAACGTGGAACATTTAATACAATTGTTCATTAGTTTTAATTGTTCATGTGCCGCAAATTAGGGACCTGTACAGGGAAAGATTCAGTACATTAGCTAGTTTGTATAGCTAAGCCAAATAGAAAGAATACTAATATAGTTAAAATTGGAAATTTACGATGAATCAGATATTTTAAAGCCAGTTTAAGATATTTACAAACAATTAACAGAGAATTGACCTTTTGACGTAAAGGATTACGTAGGCGGGAACGATGCTTTTGACATATAGACATAAACACGATTTGAAAGTCAGTCAGAGAGAGAGAGAGAGAGAGAGAGAGAGAGAGAGAGAGAGAGAGAGAGAGAGAGAGAGAGTGTGTTAAAGCCTTCGAACATATTATCTTAGGAGAAATTGTCTCTTACGTTCCAGAAGCTCTAAAAGACGCATTTAGTAAACATACAGACGTTTGAAAACTCATAGGGAAGCCACAACTCATGCCTGATACAGGTAATAAAGTTATATGAAATATAACCAGACTTGTCATGAAGTTCCTTCGGATGGAAATATTTCTTTTACGGTATTTCGAGTCCAAGTGCCAACCACCCCGAGCAAAAGGAACAGCAAAAGAAGGTCTGTATTTTTGTCTGTCCGCCACACAGAAAAGGATATGCCCATTTCAATTTATAAACACATACACACCGTCCTGATATTATTGACATACATTTATCACCACTGCTATCTGTACACACACAAAAAAAAAACGACGGCGAATATTTTGTTCATATATTGTAAGGGCTATGTACACACCACTAGACGAAACTACCGTAAGATACATACATGTCACGTATACGTTTAAAAATGCATTGCCTGCGTTTATATACACTCGCTATGTTGTGTTAAACGTTCTACGTACACGTTTAATATACACGTATATATACACCTGCTATATCACAATTGTTAAAGGAGTAATGTTTCGTGGGTTTTAAGCAAGACTTAACGACACAACTGTTAATCGTTCGCAGGCGACACTTAAAGAAGCAACCTTTGTTGGTTGTTAAGCAACAAATAACGAAGAAAGATTTGGTCGCTTTTATTTAACACTTAACGGAGCAACTTTTATTTGCTTCATTCAACATTTAGCGAAGAAACTTTTGTTTATTTCAAGTAACACTAAACGAAGCAAATATTGGTAGGTTTTAAGCTACATTTAACATTTACGTCTTCTTGGGAAGAAACTGGAATGTCTTTTCTTGTTTTACATTTATTAATTTAAGTTTGTTGATTTAAGCAAAATCAAGGTGAGATTGTTTGTGATTCTGAAGTTACAGTTTTCAAATGTGGAAGGTGAACAGACTTTACTAAAAGCCGAAAAAGGTTTGTACGCAAATATCTGCCAGCAATGAAATAAAAAGATTTTGACGCTTAATATTGATGTTTTCACGTTCATTAAATGACCATGAAAATCACGTTGACAAGAAAGTTCTAGCGGTTTTTAACTTTTAAATTAAGATAAACATATCACAGCTCAGCAACAAAAAATATATTGATCGAAATACGCATCATCAATATCAACATACTTTGCCAACGCAAAACAAATGCATTTATGCTACTAAGGTAAAAATCTTGCGTTCTGGTGGCGATGAAATCGCTGAAGGCATTTTTGATATCACTTAGGTCTGTGAAGCATTTCTCACGCAGAAAGTTATTGAAATGATTGAAAAAGTGGTAGTCGGTAGGAGAGAGGTCTGGAAAGTATGGCGGATGAGACAGAGTTTCGAAGCCCAATTCGTTCAACTTCCGCAGGATCAGATATTGTCGTGAAGGACAATCGGGCCTTTTCTCTTGACTAATGCTGGGTATTGTTGTCGAAGTTTCTGAGACATTTCATCGACTTGTTTACAGTACTTCTCTGTCGTAATGGTTCTGACTGCATCCAGAAAACTGTAATGGATAAGACCAGTCGCAGACCACTAAACAGTCAGCATGCCCGTCTTTTGGTTTAACTCTGGCTTCAGAAAGTGTTGTGGAACTTCATCAGCCTCTAACCACTACATGAGCGTCGCCGGTTGTCGTAAAGAATCCCACTTTTCATCGCAAGTCACAACTCCCTCGAAAAACGAGTCGTTCTTGTTGCATAAAGGAAGGGAAGATGACACTTCATAACGACGTTTCTTTTGGTTGTCATTCAATTCGTCAGGCATCAATTTATCAAGTTTTTTTTTCCAATCTCTCACAAGTGGTTGAAAATCGTCATATACATTACGCATAATTCAAAAGCAAGTTATCGAACAGTTGTCTGTTTCGACTAAGGCTCTTAATTGATCGTTGTAAACATATGATGATGACCACTACGCTCATCATCTTCACGGCTCTCCTCGCCGCCACGAAATTTCTTAAACGACCGTTGTGCTGTGCGTTTACTAGTGGTTCCTGGGACGAACATTTTGCTGATATCGCGAGCTATATCAGCAAATTTTCGGCCTATCTTGAATTGAAATAAAGAAAATGGCACAAATATGCTTTTTCCATCTTGTATTCAACGTTCTGAAAAGAAGACATAATTGCTTTGAAACGATTGTAATTTAAATGATTAAATAGAGCGAAAAACGCCCTTTTAAAATGCTAAATAAAGTAAAGGTATTATACCGAAAATACATCATTTTAAATCAAAATTAAAAATTCCGCTAGAAACTTTTTGTCAACCTAATAGATAACATTTGAAAAGAAAACAAAGAAAACAATTCAATAGGAAAGTATGCACAGCGATGAAATAGACAAGTCCAAGAATGGTAGCAAGTTAAAAAATAGACTTCGTAGCCTAGTGGGGGATGACCTTTTCTCTTCCCTGCAACCTGTTTCTCACAGAGTGTTGCATGCCTGTCTCTATCGTTATTTTCATGGTAAGTACTCGTCTGAGCTCCAATCTATGGTCCCCCTCACCAAACTTTCACGAGAAACACTCGTCTAGCTGAAACTACTATCAATAATTTCCCCTACTCTTTATCTGAACTTAAACGTAGATTCCACGAACAAAGCTTCTTTCTTAGAACTGCACACTTGTGGAACTCGTTTCTATTTGCCTGCTTTTCGGCTGACTATAATATGGTCGTCTTCAAGTCCAATGTAAACAAGTCCTTGATGAGCCGTTCCCCTTAAGTAATTCCATTTACCAAATTTCCGCTACTAACAATTACTACGCCATTGTCCCATTGACCACTGTACACTTATTAACCCTTATCCTTGAGTGGCCTCCGGGCTTTGATGAGTGGTAACTCCTTTGTAAAACAGTGGTTAAATATGGAGGGGAACGCTATTTGTCCCTATATCTCATTTCCTGTTTGAGTTACGTATCGCATTAAATAAATATTAGCAGAAACTGATAGAAAGGTTTATCAAGTTATATAAACAATTCCAATAATTAGTTACGATAAAATGTATATAATAATAACAACATTATATAACCCAACAAAAAGCCAGTTTCCTGACTGTTACAGTGAAATCAAAGTTTTTTGAACAAACGACTCCCCCCTGGACATTTCTGAAGCTGTCATCTTCTAACAAAGCGAGGACGTGTTTATGCAAATTCATGCGAAATTTGAAATTACGCCACAGTACGAAAAAAGGCAAAAAAAAAAAAAAAAAAATCAGAGTACGTTAGAGCGAGACGTCACAGCCGTAACGAGAAGTCACGCGTGGAAAGAGAATGGAGAAATAAATATCAGTGTTGTACGAAAAAGGGAGATCGATTTATTACTTATGTTTCTTGCGACGTACTAAGTCTACGAGTTGGTTTCCTGCGTAACGTTACACGCTAACCCTATAACAAACGTTACAATCTGCCCCTATTAAAAACGTTACAGTCTACCCGTATTAAAAAACGTGACAATATATTCTAAAATTAGTATGTCTATTGTTGCTCGCTCCAACAGTGCAAAGGACAGATTTCAACTTATACTCAGAAATGACAAGAAATTATTATTTATTTATTCATGCTTTAATACCCACCATTTAGAATTAAAATAAAAGTAATAAAAACGTCTAGATAACACTAAAATACGTTGGATACGCAACGAAAAAGAATGATATATAGAAAGACAAGATGGAGCGATAGAAAGAAAAAAAAAACGTGATCTTCCAAATGTAAGGCATAAAAGTTATTTATTCGGTTCCAATCTAGTAGCTTAGTTTTTATCACCAGATTCATAAGTAACGTTGAGCAGTAAGGGAGATAATCGCGTCGAGCAGCGGAAAAGAAAAGATTGAAGAAGAAGGAGGAGGAGGAGGAGGAAGAGAAGACACCCATGGACATATGTAATAGCTTAACTTGGAGACGTTTACAAGTAGATATAATACTGTTTGTGTTTAATTTGCGAACTTTGCGTCTTTGGGCCATCTGTTAATGATCGGAGTTCACAGCAGAAGATGAAAAAAAAAGGACAATTGTCGTGTAATGAGATAAGGAGTTTACAATGATATAAAACAGCAGTTTGGGAAAATAAAAATGGTTGACTTAAGGAGAGCTATTGCAGTTAGACAATACGATAGAGATATAGATAGAGAGATTGATAGATTATACAGAGATAGATAGATAGATAGATAGATAGATAGAGAGAGAGAGAGAGAGAGAGAGAGAGAGAGAGAGAGAGAGAGAGAGAAAGAGTTTTGATGGTGGAAAAGAAGTAAAGAAAACAAAAAAAAAAGGTGGAAGTAAAATAGAAAGAAGCTGTCAATAGTTAGAAGAAAAAAGGTTAGTCTTACAATTAGCAAGCTGTTTACAATCATAAGAAACCGCAAAGGTTTGGAATAAAATGGTAGATTTAAAAAGTACGAAAGTGGACTATTGCAAAACAGGAAAATACACGGTAAAGAAAGGAAGGATATATATTATATTGTGGATGTTATTTTTGAGGTACCAAATATAAGAGTATGTTTCGTTGTTCTTATTTAGATGACGATTTATATATTAGTTGTTCATGTTAGTAAGAGTCTTAGAGTGATATCGAGACAGTCTTAGGAGTGTTCATGTTGACTGTTCATATGTCTTAGGATGTTCTTATTTGTGGAGATAGTATATTGGAGACATAAACAGGTATATATAAAGAGAGAAAGACAGTTCTGTATATATATATATATATATATATATATATATATATATATATATATATATATATATAATAGACAGTTTACATGTTACTACAAGAGCACCAAGCCTGTAATTCAACTAGAGGAGATTTTTGAACATTTTGATAGATAGACCGATAGTGCGTTTGACATTTACGTTTGACAGTTGTACATATAATATAAACACGTTACCTTTCTCGTTGTAATGATGAACACAGAAAGACGGCAGTTATAAAAAACATGATGATCATTTATTCTTCGACCGGTCGGAAATGATTCTGTATTTCAGGGATTTAACGTTGCTATATGGTTATGTCTAAACCCTCTCGCTTCCCAGAGGGTGCCTTGACTCTAACCGACAAAGAGAAAAGGAGGATTACAAGAAAAATAAGCAAGAGTTGTCTGTGCTATTTAATGAAACGTGCATAAAAGAAAAATGCGTCCCAAATATACTAATATATATATATATATGTCTTCCACATGCAGTACTGTTTCGTTGTATCACAACTCATCAGTGCGACTACATAAACACCTTTCCCCAACCGTGGATCGAACCTACAATCGTCGCGTTGGCAGTCGACAGTTCTAACTATCGGGCTACGAATCAGTGTCGTAAATATTTCTCCTCGAGTGTGTATTAAATCCACGCACGCCCGTCGCGGAAAGTGCTCAAACCATCATTTGTCTACAAACAAATAAATAATAGGCTTCGCTTAATTGCTTAAATACGCATCTGGTGAAAATATATTTACAAAGTGCTCAACCCAAAGAGGGGGGGGGCTTTAATTAGGATAAAACACTGCTTTTTAAAAAGTTTTTCAGGGTAAACAACTGATGGTCACTGCAATTATATATATATATATATATATATATATATATATATATATATATATATAGCTGCAGATATATGTATGTGTGTGTGAGTGTGTGTCTGTGTCTGTGTGTGCCTGTGTGTGACAATATATAAGCAATTATTTTGTATATTTAAGATCGTTTCTCATGACAATCAAACTCTACGTGCATTAATAACAATATTTGATGATACAAGGTTTTGCTTACTGGCTTAATTTAATTTCAAGTATGTTTTGAATTCTTCTAGAAGCATGTGCTAGCTTTTCTTTGCTTCGAACTTTACAATGAATCACATCATAATAAAGCGTTAGACACACACACACACACACACACACACCTATAGGTATTTAATAAGGCTATTTGCATTACGAAAAACGATTATATATATATATATATATATATATATATATATATATGTGTGTGTGAACAATACAAGAAAGGAGGACATGTTAATAACATTAATAATTAAGCAAAATAATTATTGTTGTACAAAAACTAGATACAATACCCGGAATGCTTTTATTCTTGTTTATTTTTAGAGGTGGTATTTGATCAACACTACCGGAGAGCCATGAGATAAAACACTGCTTTGTTTTTAAGTCACTTTTTAGGGTGAACAACTGATCGCGTGCTGAAATAATATTAAGACTAGCGTAAATTCTGGAAAGACAATTAATGCAGAGAATACAAGAGATTAATTGACCTAGAGGTTTTCCACCGAAACAGGACTAAAAACATATTCATATAGTTTTAAAAAGTTGAAAAACTTCCAAGATTATGTGTAAATAAAAATGAGAAAGAAGGAGAGAGAAAGAGAGAGAGAGAGAAAGAGAGAGTGAGAAAGAGGGAAAGAGAGAGAGAGAGGGAGAGAGAAAGAGAGAAATGCATACATATTTAGGTACTAGCGAGAGGAGGAGGGCGACAGGCTTTGCCCGGTCGTAAAATACGCTTAAATATGATATTTTAATTTGTCCAAATTCCGTATATATTATTATAGAGTCGTGATTTCAAAAGTAAAAAAAAAGTATATCAACTAGAATCGTAATCGGAAGCAAAATTGTAGCATTCAAAGCTGGTAACGTTACCACTGTATCAACGTGACACTCATATGAACTGATTAAAAATAAACTAAGATTAATGTACAAAATGTATAACGATGTTTTCAATTTTAACCCCTTTTTGACCCCTTTAAAAACTATTTTAACCGGTTAAAACCATGATCACTAAGATATAGAAGGCCTGTTAGCTGAAAAATGCCTGCTGGCAATGTAGGCAAGATTTGTGAAACTATCACTGTCGGATACTATATGAGGACATTTTTAAAAAGATTTAAAACATGTTAAAAAGATAATAAAAAGAACCCAATTCGATAAATAATGAAACTGAACTTTATTCAATATAAAATATAAATATTATCCATGTAAAATTATGTAATTTTAAAGCAATATACAATCTAATACTGATAAAGATGAATTTTGAATTTAGGGAACAAACAATTAAAGAAACATATTAAACATAAACATTTCTTAGCCTTCGGAACAAGATCACAGTGTAGTATCTGTTTTTATGCTACACTTCATATTTTCTGTCCTCGGTCGGTGGAGGAGAAATCCTTCATGACTGAGATTATGTTTGTTTCTATCCAGAGTTTCCCTTATTGGGAAGCTGGATTTTCCCCACAAGATTATGTTGAAATATTTAAATAACTATTACTTTAAACACAGAAATTATATTTAAAGTTTTGGTTTTCTGTTCTTCTATGTCCATTTTTCCCCATTTGTTTCATCAAAATGTGTAGCATATTTTTATCAATTACATGGTTAGGAATCCTATACTCCGCTATAGTCTTCATCTTCATGTCAGTGCAGAATGCATGAATACGGAAATGAAGTTCACATAACTACTAAAAGACAACCATACTATAATGTGACCATTAATAAAAATTAAGAAAATGTAGTAAACATCTAGGATATTAAATCAGGGTCGTGGTGAATTTGGGAAGGGACATTATTATTATTATTATTATTATTATTATTATTATTATTATTATTATTATTATTATTATTATTAATAATTCACTAATTAGGAGTTGTCTCACAGGCCATCATCAGTGATCGCTCACTGGCAGTAACCTGTGGTGTTCCCTGGAGACCAAGTGACAACAAGCCTCCCCAGATTTCCAGTTTTCTCCATCTCTTGACCACTTGTGCAGATGATTGCATGTTATCGCAACAGCCGTTGTCACTGATTTTTCGTTGGCATCGGCCTTTGGTGTTTCCTGGGGTTTGGATGACAAAATGCCCCCCCCCCAAAGTACCAGATTTGAACTGCACATTTCCAGTGGAGATTTGGTTAGTAATCTCCCACCTTGGTCTTTCCATCCTCCCTGACCCTTCACAACTAGTTGGTGTGGCGCCAGTCGATGTCATCTATACCAATTTTTATTATTATTATTATTATTATTATTATTATTATTATTATTATTATTATTATTATAAGGGTGCTTGTGCAGTGTACGCACGTGTATTTTAAATAGTATTTCCAAGTTAAATTACATTTTGGGTTTGTATTACTGTATACATAGATTCGAAAAACTTGTCAAAAAACAAATATATAACAAATACATGTTATCAAAGGCAAGATAAGTTACTTTTCTACCTAACTGGATATGTTTTTAGTATTTTTATTTAATGTAACATGTTTATTATTTTATTAATTTTTAGAATCTGCGTATAGTACCTCCCTAAAAAGATACCATAAAACTTTAAGGGTTTGTATTAGAAAAAATATTAGAAACACACTCAATATATGTCAGCCTATATCACGGTAACATATATTGAGTGAGTTCCTAACAGTATTTTGTATAGTTTTTTAGTTTGAACTTATTTTCCCAAACTTAACGTATTCAACAGCGAGCTCGCCGCCATTTATCTATTTCAAATATATTGATAAACTCTGATTTTTGAACCCAATAAACATTTTTCATTTAATAAAAACCCTAAAAACTTATCCAGTTGGATAGAAAAGTAATTTATCTTGCCTTTGATAACATTTTTTTGTATATATTTGTTTTTTGAAAACTTTTTCGAATCTATGTGTATAGTAAAACAACCCACCCCCTTTTTTCATTAACTTGTTAGGTGAAAGTGCAGAATAGTTAGAAAGCCACCTCCGTTAAAAATAGCTTTCTAAATAATATTCCAGCATGGTGAAAACAACATCATCAGATAAAACAAGAAAATATTTATTTTTATTTAATGTACTTTTTATTTTTAGTTCATATCAAAACCAATTAAAACTGATTAATTAATGAATTTTTAATTAATTTGTGTTGTTCGTATATCTCGGGAGAGAATAAAAAATTTCCTATTTCATTTCTTGTTTCAGTCATGTAAATTTACAGTTAATATGTTATAAAAAACAAAAACTTGAAGTTTTTAATAGATTTCAAAGAAAAAAATTAAGCCCGGTGCTAAAATATTGAAAATTCGTCGATCGTAAAAAAAAAAAAAAAAAAAAAAATCTGTCGTGAAAAATGCTAACTTTAAATATTTGGAAATACTCAGTAAAAAGTTTTCTTTATTATTAAAAAAACGGACTGAAAAAATATTATATAAAAATTGTTTGTTTTGCAGTAAAAAAAAAAAATACATAAATAAAATATTCGACTTTCTCCGATAGAAATAAAAGTTCAAAAACGAGTTCACTTACTATATTTTATTACATTAAAATTATCCCAATTATGATAATTATCCAAATGGAGAATTGTTCTTTCTCTTTAGACGCTCGGTAACACAGCCATATTTTTTATGCCTGCTTGCGTGACCACCTGGTTGAACACCGGAAACTTTCTATACCTACAAGTTAATCAGGAAATGACGTCACGCTGTCATGTTCACTGGCCTACTCTCTCGGTAGCCGTGGTAAAACCTATAAAAGAACGGTCATTAAAATATCTAATCATTTGAGGCCCCTAGCGTGGCTCTGCGTCTTTTAGTTGCGGAGAAGATAGATTTTAAAAATATGGAGGCAGACAAACATACATAGACATTCAGTGAGTTTTATGAATTAGATTATTGTTCCTGTTTTAATCGAATTAATTCGTCGTTTGATACAAGAAGAAAAATATGCGTTCAATGTTAAACATAAGACGTAACTGTCTTAGTTGAGGAGAAATTGTTTTGCAACTTTGATAATTTTAGATGACAATCTGATACTTTAACGGTATTGAAGCAAATTTTATATTCGCATCAATGTAAAATGCCTCCTTTTGTGGATCTAGATGTGATACACAATATATAACGAATTTATGTTTAATTTTACTCATTTGGGTAAGCAGATAAATTATGCCATCTCACATGTCTGTTTAAATGTATGTATGTATGTATGTATGTATGTATGTCTGCCTAAAACTTTCGACAGCGGCGACGGACTTTCACGAGATCGGCAGTGTTTTGAAGCTCGACCCTTCGTACGATCGAAAACTTGGCCAAATAACACTGATATCTTCACCCTCAACTGGGCACTTTTCTACAAGGAGGGGTCGCTTTTTTCGCACATATATCGAAAGTCATCGCCTCTTTTCGATTGACTACCTTTAATTTAAATCTTCGCCACTTAAAGTTTGGCGATGGACGCAACGGCAAAGACGTTACATTTTTGTTCATGTTCTTTTCCTCCTTCGCGGTACGGGTTCGAGTCTGCCGCTCTACTAACACTTTTTTTTGTTTTTTTTGCTCAACACACACCTCTAAACACCCGGGCAACGTCGGGCACTCAGGCTAGTCATTGATAATTCAAAAATATTTATGACCACCAAGTTATCTTGTTGATCCAAACTCTTTGATCAGGAATAACCTTATTATTGTTCGAAAAAGAAAATGAAGGCAGACAAGGTATCTTTCTGATATCACTTGCTTAGTAAGAATATATTTGATAAATCCAAATTTTTCAGACAATTAATGGCAACGTAATGGATAAGGCTCGGTACACGAACGTGTTTATCAAATTAATTGTTCTAGTTACAATGACCTCCCCGCGAATACAATAAGAAAAACAAACCAAAAAAACAAAACAAAACAAAAAAAAACAGGTTTATGATAAACACTAAAAAAAGTCAGACTCTGATGTATGCCCCGTAACATCAAAGAAAGGTCAGCGATTATCGATTTCTTTCTGTATATTTATTGGCCACACCTCCCCAGAGATAATTAGAATAGATTACCGAATTTGTCTACGCAAGACTAGGGTATCCTTACCGAGGTAACGTTACAATAAAAATACAGTGTCAGATTTGAAATCTGTTAGTTACTTCATTCCTAACCGATAATTAATATATAAACTAATATGAATCTGATCATTTTCCCTTTCTTAAAACAAGGAATCGATGTAAGAATCGCCAGATGCTGATAAATTGATCATGTTTCGAATCTATGCTTGGTACATTTGTTCGTCTAGCAGCACCGATGATCTGTGGTACAGCGAAACAGGTTGCATGTATATTATTATCCATGTATTTTACGTGTATTTTTTTAATAACCACCAGCATTAACCCATGGCAAGTTGAACCGATTTTCCCCGAAAGAGGAAGTGTCTAGGGAATATCAAATTCCCCATCAGTCCCCAGGTTAGTGGAGATGGCGGCGTTAGATTTTTGTAGTTCTTACAGGGAGATATCGACGTCCTTCTACATACAGCGCGTTGCATATGCAAATGGTCACTGATCTGGTACTGACCAGATTCACCGTTGCTTAACTTCACTGATCGAACGAGAACCAATATGTCAACATTATTATGCCGTAGGCAGGTTGCACTTAGATCAGTTTAATTAACATGAGAGGAATTAATAAAAGCTACTTATTAAAAGACATGCTGATGGTCATTATATAATTAAGAAATTAAGAAAGAAAGAAAGATAAAAGAAAGAAAGATAAAAGAAAGAAAAAAAGAGGAGATGGAAGAAATGTGGGTGAAAAAGAGACGAAAAGAAAATGAAGAACGCCACAAGTTTATGTATAGACATGTGCAAAGTGAAAAAATAGCACAGTATAACTAAATAAATAAATAAAATAATTACGACCCACATGGTTTATATTAAAATTCTCCCCCCAAAATGCAAACTGGGAAATATTTCTTGATAGATATCTAATATTTCTTGAGAGATATCTAATATTTCTTGATAGATATCTAATATTTCTTGATAGATATCTAATATTTCTGGATAGATATCTAATATTTCTGGATAGATATCTAATATTTCTGGATAGATATCTAATATTTCATTATTTATGTCTAATAATATTCGATGATTGATATCTTAATTTTTTTACTTATCTTCACCCCAAACAAAGCACATTGCCACTTGGGCGTAAGTAGCTACTAATTGAGATCATGCCTATAAAAGATTAACATGTTTGCTTACGTTGCATTTGAACTTCTGCATATCAGTACAGTTTGGAAAGCAGGTAGCAGGAAGATAATTCTAAAGTCAAGCCGTTCTAGGGAAGAAGCTATTTAAGTAGAAAACTTTCTGGCATTTAGGGATGCTTCAGTTCTTGAATTACACATTTGGAACTTTTTCATTTTGTGTCAAATTTACGGATTAGGCTTTCACAAGCACTCTGACTTTTGACTTTACCGTTTCCGACAGTTGGTTCTGTACTTAAATTCTTTCTTTTAAAACCTTACTACCACCAGTTTTTTTTTTAATTTTATTTTCCCTTTTTCTATTCCGAGTAGCTTTAGCACAATATTGGCAGCAGCTTGAATAAATTTTTTGCACTAACCGAAATTATTTCTTAAACAGAGTAGACGTCACTCGTATTTGTGGTCACAGTTTTAATTTTTCCATGTTTTTTTTATATAGGCATCACCATTTATCAAGGCTGAGAGGCTACTCAAGGATAAGGTTAAAGAGTGTACAGTAGTGAAAAGGACAATATAGTAATCGATAGTAATGGAAGTTCGGTAAATTTGTTAACTCAAGTGTAACGGCTCATCAGAAACTTGTTTACGTTGGACTTGAAGACAACCATATTGTAGACAGATGGAAAGTAGGAAAACGGAAGACAATTCTACAGACGTGCAGTTCTAAGAAAGAAGCTTTGATCATGGAATCTACGTTTAGGTTTAGGCACAGATAAAGAGTCGGGGGAATGATTGATAGCGTTTTCAGCTAGACGAGTGTTTCCCGTGAAAGTTTGGCGAGGGGGGGACCATAGATTGAAGCTAAGTCGAACACTTTCTATGAAAATAACTATAAAGCAGAGACAAACTCGCAACATCTCTTCTGTGAGATAGAGGTTGCAGCGAAGAAAAAGGACATTTCCTACGAGGCCACGAAATCTATTTTGAACCCTATCAAGGCAGGACAAGTCCTTTCTAGCAGCTCCTACCCAGATGTGACAACAGTTTGGCGGCTGTTTAAAATTGCTAGCTCTTTGTTTCTTGTTTATAATACTAATATATTCCTCTCTCATCCCGTGTTCTATCATACATTATACGATTACTCATATGGAAACAGCATGATTATAATCAATTACAATGTTTTTGCTGTTAGAGTTTGTTGTTGCTTCTACCCTCGACACTTCCCCAATTACAATGAGTGTCAGTTGGACGATTAGAACATCCTGATTATCGGTAATGGTGAGACATTATTTGTTTCTTTAATAAAACGGCTTAGTAGGAATTTGTTCACGTTAGACTTGCAAACGACCCTGTTGTAGCCAGCCGGGAAGCAGCCTCGCGGTATTCTGTTCCACAGACGGGCAGTTCTAGGAAATAAATTTTGCTTGTGGAATTTACGTTTAGTTTTAGGCAGAGATAGACAATAAGGGGAATTGTTAGCAGTTGTTGTAGGCAGACGATCACTGCTGTGAATGTTCTGTGAAAGGGTGGACCATAGATAGAAGCTCAGTTAAGGATCTGCCATGAAAATAACGACAGCAGCAGAGACAAACTCGCAATGTCTGTTTTGCTTGCTCCGTTTATTCAACTATTGGCTTGGAACTATAGGTTCGTTTTCACCAATTGTCATACAATTTAAAGCATAGAATAGTTGTATAATCTTCAAAAAGCCTGAAAATTTTCATGTAATTTTGGCCCATAGAACCAAAGATATGACCATTTTAATATTCAAGTATAGTAGTATATATATACCCCCCACACACACTCACACGCACTCTCTCTCAAACACACACATACACACACACACACACACATATATATATATATATATATATATATACCCATATACATACATACATATACGTATAAATATATATATATATATATATATATATATATAGAGAGAGAGAGAGAGAGAGAGAGAAATAGATAACTAGATAGATAGATTTTTTTTTACACGGTGGTCACCACTTATCAACGCCCGGAAGCCACTCAGGGATAAGGGTTATTGCAAGTACATTACGTTAGTGTGGAGATTTGATGAAGTGTTTACTTAAGGGGGCGGTTCATTAGGAATTTGTTAACATTGGACTTGAAGACATCCAAGTTGTAGTCCGGTGGGAAGCAGGCAGACGGAACAGAGTTCCACAGGCGTGCAGTTCTAAGGAAGAAGCTTTGTTCATGGAATCCACGTTTTTATTTAGGCACAGATAAAGAGTGGGGGAAATTTTTCACAGTGGATTCAGCTAGACGGGAGTTTTTCGTGAAAGATTGGTGAGGGGGGACCAGAGATTGGAGTTCAGACGAGCACCTGCCATGGGAATAACGATAAAACAAGGATAGGCTCGCAACGTCTCTTCTGTGGGAGAGAGGTTGCAGGGTAGAGAAAAGGGCATCCCCCACTAAGCCACGAAGTCTATTTTGTACTTTGTCAAGGCAGGATAGTCTGTTTTTAGCAGCTCCTGCCCAGATATGGCAGCAGTATTCCATCCTTGGACGTACTTGACTTTTATATAGATAGATAATTACATCCGTAATGAAATATCTTCTGGAGCGGTAGAAGGATCCCACAATCTTTACGGCGACCTTGGCAACAGACTTGATGTACGTGTTCCATTTCAGATCAGGAGTAAAGGTCAAACCCAGAAGCTTGTCAAAACACGGGGCTTCTCCTAGACGAGAGCCATCCATTTCAATTGATGCCATATGGGGATCAGAGCGTTGATGATGTAAAGATAGGAGTGTGGTTTTAGATGCATTAATGGTAACCAGTCACGACTTCGAGATCAGAGGAGAGAGAATCAGAGAGAACTTTGTCATTTACAGCCTTTGATGTGTTGCCGTAGATGGTCGTGTCATCAGCATAGATGTCAACGAATTATTTAAGTATGTGTTTAGGGAGGTCATTGATGTAGATCAGGAAGAGAGTTGGGCCCAGGATTGACCCTTGAGGGACTCCAGCATTAATACTGCAGGCCTCTGTAAATCTTGTGAAGTAGGCCCTTATGACATACCTTGTCGAAAGCCTTTGATATGTCAAGATCAATTGCCCTAGAAAGGAAGCCTTTGTCAAGAGATTCACTAATCCTATGAGATATAACCGTTAGCACATCTGCGGTAGATCTTGCAGAACGGAAACCATATTGTGTGTCACTAAGAAGATTGTTTCTGCTGAGGTGCTTTACTATTTCTCTATTTGATATGGATTCCAGCAATTTACTCATAACACACAGGAGACTTATTGGTCTGTACTGAGAGGGAGATGACTTATCACCTGAATTCTTAAATACATAGCAAACTGATGAGGTTCTCCAGGGAGTCGGAAAATACTTCTCCTTAAGGCAAAGCTTAAACAGTTTCGTAAGTATGGGAGCAAGTTCTGGTTGAAGCTTTTTTTACACTATAATTGGGATGCCGTCAGGGTCAGTTGCTTTACTGGAATCAAGGTTCTTGATTAGCTTGGCGACCTCATGCACAGATATTTGTATGTTACCTAGCGTGTTCTGTGTTATAGGAGGAAATATGGGGAGTTGATGATAGTAGATAGAGATAGATAAATAGATAGATAATACCAACCTTTTTTTGCCAATTTATAAGTTCCAAATCTAAACGACTATTGATCAGAATTATAACAAATGAAGGCGCATTAAAAAGGTAATAACATGATTTGTGTAGTAAACTATGTGACATTTGCCCTTAAGGTCGCACATTAAGAGGATAATCTATCATCTAGAGATTATTTTTGGCATTTTTTTACAGCCATAAAATGTTCAAATCATAGTAATTTGTTTTCCTAGTTTTTCATATGGATTACAAAATATCTAAGATTCCCTCAAAACCTCTGACTTGTATGGAGAGGAGACTAAATCTTGGTGCTATCGTTTCAAATGACATGAAATAACAGCAAGAGGAGACTTTATTGCAAATATTTCTCATATGTTATATGCCGCCTTCTTTAGTTTTAATACAAAGAGTACATTACACAGTGTATAAGGATTATTTGATACTGGAGATATTCATAATCGTACCCTATTTCCAAAAGAGGGGAGATATAACATCTAAGAAATAAGAGTTATTTCAAACCATTTGAAACAATAGCAGCAAGTTTTAGCCCCCTCTTCCCCAAGGTATGTAGTTTTGGTAATATATATATATATATATATATATATATATATATATATATATATATATGTATATATATATGTGTGTATATATATATATATATATATATATATATATATATATATATATATATTCGGATTACTTCTTCAGTGCCTTTTCAAACTCATTATAGATATTGAAACCTTTCTTCTGGATATTATTGATAACTCATCTTTCAAGATTTTGAGTGGATGTACATTTTAAATTTCGTTTCTTTTTTCTCCCTTTCCTCTTATCTCTTGTTTCGTACTTAATTTGTCTTAGTTTATTTATATTTTATAATAAATTTTATCAGAACTTTATTGTCATTGATTTGAATGTTTAAAAATTTTAATATTTTTGTAATTATTATTAAAACTTTGTTTTAATGTTTGTTTTAAGTTTTTGAAATATTTTATTTTTCTATAAATTAAAAATATTTTTATTATTTCATTTGCAAATTTATTTACCATATATTTTTTTTGCCTTTATTGTTTTTTCTGTCTCTTCGTTATTTTATTTGCATCATATTACCCGCTATAATCCCCCCCATTAACATCTAAAAGTTGTTTTCGTTTCTAATCTGAATGTTTTCAAAGTTGCTGTTGTCATTTTACTTTTACGTTTGTATAATGTTGTCTTTTTCTCCTCTTCGGATGAGAAGCATTTAATTTCGAGGTTGAATGGCGTAAATAGGTTTCTCCCTTATTCCTCTTTCTGTAATCTTTATCGAATTGATAATGTAATAAAGTTCCTATGTAACTTTACTGTTTGTCCTCTTTACTTATTTTATTGTCTGCCCCTCAAACCAGCTACAACTTTCTTATCCAAATAAGTTTGTCTTACCATTGAACATTTATTTTTCCGCTTAATTTATATCTCTACTTTTATATAACAGTCTCTTTGTATGTGTGTCAGTTCCTTCCTCATAGATTCCGAAACGGCTGACTCTATCATTTGCAAATTTCAAACAAAACTACTGTATACGTCTGGCAATGTTCTCAGATATGCTTTATACAGAAATTTATCCGATAAGTATCGAAAATAGGAAAAAAAAAATCCGAACTTAAAAGTAGCTTTTCACTCTTATAGATAAAAAGAATAAATTTTACAAGGAAATATTTTACGTTACAACAGCCAAGGGAGATAATAACATTTCAGCAAATTATTTCTTCTTAAAACAGAGATTTCTTATAATCTAAAAATATACCTTACTGGTAGAGCATTCGACTACAAACCAAATGATCTCTTGTTCAATCCCGGGTGTACCTCACTATATTATTTTATTTTTTTCTTATTAATGAGTTCGACTTACGATAAAAGAAAAAGGTACCATTTAAAATCGCCGCAAGTCATTTCTTCGTTTGCACATTTTAAAACTAACCATTAATCAGACGTAAATTTTCCAGGACATTACTGATCAATCCCAAATATCAACTGACGTGATATTGTAAACAAACACAGGCAGAATTTGATGAAGGATATTATCATTATTATTTATTTTTTATTCTTATTTTTGCAAATTAGTTTACTGGGAAAATTATTCCTTGTAATATATAATTAATAGAGGACTGATTCCATAAAAATACATACACAACTTGTATAAATTACTATAAAGTTTAAGCGTATTATACGACCGGCTTAACGCCGGGTTGCCAGCTAGTATATATATATATATATATATATATATATATATATATATATATATATATATATATATATATGTGTGTGTGTGTGTGTGTGTGTGTGTGTGTGTGTGTGAATTGATTGAGATAGATAGGTGCTCTCCTAAGGAGTTATGTCTTGAATCTCGTTTCTACTTTCGTCATTTTCGGTTCCACTATCTTTGATAATTCTTCTTCATTTTCTCCGACGGTTTTAAATCTTCCGTCGATTTCTCACTTCAGTTTTACCATTTCCATTTTTTCGCCGACAAAACTCAGCGCAGATGTTCTGAGAGGGAAGTACCGACACTAAATTAACAGCATTCCTTTTCGCCAAGAATTGTTTAACGGCGTTTGTCTTTCAAGACAATAACTGTTCATCATCCTACCCCCGTTTTCTCCCCAATCGCCGACTCCCACCCTGTATCCCATCTCTCTTCTTTTCAGTCTTTTCATTTGTCTTCCTAACCACGCATTGTTAGGAGGCCACGCCGGAATCTTGCCACACGGCTCGGCCATATTTTAGTAGACAACAAGTTAAGAATCACGGCTGTAAATTCGTTACGGCTCTAAATTCGCCGATAGGTGGCGCTTATGTTAAGTGTAATGTTTCAGATGGAGAAAAATGGCGAATATTGTATTTATTTATTTGATGAATGGCTTTAAGAACATGTGTGAATTAGTAAAGAATATGAAATGGATCCGAATGTAATTTCCAAATATAAATTTTTATAAAGTCCTAAGGACCCCCCCTAAAAAACAACCCTAAAATCTTTATACTTGTATAGGGTGTACATTTTATAAGTAAGGGATCAGTTTTTATGAAACGCACATTGTAAATTGAACAGGTCAAATCTATTTTTTCGCTTAGAGATTATCGTTGATGAGCTTATTCTATCTTTTACTCACACATATGCTAAATTATCCATGGTACACACCCTCTCTCACATATGTAATGTAAGGGATGTTTATACGCTCATGATTTATAGAAAGCTATCGAGAATGTGGATATATGTCGAGTAGATAGAAATATGGCACGACATTCGAGTTGAACAGAATAATTACGCGGAATATTTCCGAATTGTTAATACCTTCTACAAATCATCTTTCTCTCTCTTTCTTCCTCTCTTTCTGGTGGAATTAATTTTCACTGCATACACTGCTGATTAAAAAAACAAACAAACTGTAACTGCGCCAGCACTAACCCTATTCGGGTTTAACCGGCTTCCCCCGAAGGAGGAATTTTCATGGGAGTATGAAATTCACAAGCATGTATATCCCTGTCAGGGGAGATAACGACGGTAGGTTTTTGCAATTCTTGCAGGGAGGTGTCAACGTCCTCCGACATACAGCGCCTGGAATTTCCAAATTGGTCACCCATTTTAGTAATGACTAGGATCAACGTTGCTTAACATCGGTGAAGTGACGGGAACCGGTGTGTCAACGTGATTATGCCGTATACTGCTGATTGCGTAAGTATGATACATTTGTCTCTGTGGACATTAAAGTAATTGTTAATACAATACAGAAATTTGTCACAAAATTCGAATTAGACGGAATATTAAAACGTGGGAAGAGGACATACGTGCAACAATACTTACATCTCTAGTGAACAATATGAGACTGAAAGCGACTTTTATAAAAAATATTAATTAGAAAAGAAATTTAGATAAAACAAATAAATTTATTTTCACTTTTTTCTTCATCTTCATCAAACAAATACGATTCACTTATTTTTAAAACTAAAATCTGAATATCCTAACTAGGCACGACCAAAAAATGGAAAAAAATAAACATGTAATTGTTGTTTTTAAAACGAATTAAAATCTATTAAAATCCATTATTCTTAAGCAATTTATTTCCAGAAAGAGAAAAACCTAAATTTAGATATAAAAAGCAGAATAATATAAAACTTTTTCTACTATTTTTAATACAATTTTGGATTTAAAATTTTCCAAAACCACAAAATCCATCGACATTTAAAAAAATGTTTTTGAACCAATTAAATTTTTTTTGTTTAAATTAGATTTAGGATGATTTATTATAAGAATATGCAAAACTATTATAATGTAATACCTGAATTTCAAATAATTTCAAATTTTTCTGTCATTCTATAAATTTGCGTCGCGAAATTAAAAAAAAAACAACAACAAAATTTAATGGAAGTTTAAAATTAACTACGGAGGCCTGGATAGGACCAAATAATCTATATTCAGCCATATATTTTTAAAGTTGGATTTAACGAGTAAGTGAAAGGTTTAATTCTTTTTTGATAAGCGATATATATATATATATATATATATATATATATATATATATATATATATATATATATATATATATATATTTATATTGCATACATAACCCCTGGAGTTAAGCAATGATGAGGCTGGCCAGTACCAGAGGAGTGGCCATTTTTTGAATGCTAGGCATCGTATGTGTTGAAAACAACTCCTGCATCTAGTATCACGCTTGGTCCACCGTAGATGAATCAACAAGAAATTGCCGAAAAAATCGTATTTTTAGCAAAATGCGCATTTACTTATCGTTTTCTCCTTTTTTGGTATCGATTTTTGAAAGCATTTCCTATTTAATGGTATATTAGCAATATTGGGCTCACTAAAACTAAACTATTAATTTATTTATCAAAGCATTTCTTTTTAATGATATATTAGCAATATTGGGCTCACTAAAACTAAACTATTAATTTATTTTTCAAAGCATTTCCTATTTAATGGTATATTAGCAATATTGGGCGCGCTGAAACTAAACTATTAATTTATTTTTCAAAGTATTTCCTATTTAATGGTATATTAGCAATATTGGGCTCGCTAAAACTAATCTATTAATTTATTTTTCAAAGATTGAAAAGTAGTGTTTTTCGCAAAAATAATGAAAATATATATTTTATTTTTGCTAATTTGAAAGATAATAATAATTATTAATATACTCAACGAATTTAACACTTCATAACGCAAAACATGAAAAATAAACACATTCAAAATTCGGATTTTCAACTTTACAAGCTGATACGTGCGCAGTTGTTATTTTTTTTTATTTGTTTGTTTTATCTATAATCCTCGGCGTCCCCGCAACAATATATTTTGCTCAGTTTCGGCTAATTATTTTAAGCATATTTGTACACACAAATATAGAAGGGAGTTTTGTAGGCAATATATATATATATATATATATATATATATATATATATATATATATATATATATCGATTATAAAAAAAGTACACCATTCTAAAGTTCGTATTCGAATATTGAATACGTCAAAATAAACTTACTCCCTTCTTCCGTTTTGTCTGTGCCTAATCCTGACCAATGCAGCTATCTTTAACAGCTATGCGGAAAGAGGAGAAATAAACCGTGTTATGTCTTATTAAGGGGGGCATATCAAGTTGACAAGAAAGTTATTGCGGTTCTGAACTTTTAAATTCAGATGAACATATCTCAGCTCAAACAAAAATTTGTTGATCGAAATAAGCACCATTAGAATCAACACACTTTTGTCAACGCAAAACAATTTATGCCAGTAACATCAAAATCTTGCGTTCTGGTTGCGATGAAGTCGCTGAAGGCATTTTTGATATGGCTTAGGTTTTTGAAGCATTTATTACGTAGACATCGAGATGTTAGAAAACGTGAAAAGTCGGTAGGCTAGATGTCTGGAGAGTATGACGGATGATGCAGAGTTTCGTGGCCCAATTCGTTCAATTTCTGCAGGGTCGGTTTAGCAACATGCGGTCGCGCAATGTCGTGGAGGAGAATCGGACCTTTTCTCCTGACTAATGCTTAGTGTTGTTGTCGAAGTTTCTGATGCATTTCATTCAACAGTACTTCTCCGTCGTAATGGTGTCGCCTGCATTCCAAAAACTGTAATGGATGAGACCACCGAACAGTTAGCATGACCTCCTTTTGGTGTAATTCTGGCATCGGAAAGTGTCGTTGAGCTTCGTCGGCCTCTAACCACTGAGCTGAGCATTGTCGGTTGTCGTAAAGAACCCACTTTTCATCGAAAGTCATAACTCGATTGAGAAACGGGTCATCTTTGTTGCGTAAAAGAGAAGATGCCACTTCATAACGGCGTTTCTTTTGGTTGTCGTTCAATTCGTGAGGCACCCATTTATCAAGTTTTTGTCTTTCCAATCTCTCTCAAGTGTTTGAAAATCGTCGTATACATTATCTCTAATTCAGAAGAAATTCTCGAACAGTCGTGCTTAGATTAGGCTTCGACTAAGGCTTTTAATTGATCACTGTCAACATCCCATGGCAACCACTACGCTCATTATCTTGTAGAGTTTCATCACCGCCACGAAATTTCTTAAACCACCATTGTGCTGTGCGTTCAGTAATGCTTCCCGAGCTAAATGCTCGTTGATATCGCGAGCTGCTTCAGTAGATTTCCGACCTTGCTTGAATTGAAATAAGAAAAATTTGCGAATTTGTTTTTTTTTTGAACTTGTATTCAACGTTCTGAAAAAAAAGACATACTTGTTTTAGAACGATTGCAATTTAAACGATTGGATAGAGCGAAAAAACCCTCTTTAAAATGATATATATAAAGTAAAGATAATATAATCACACAAAATTATTTGAAAATACATCATTTGAAATCAAAACAAAAAAATCCACAGGAACTTTCTTCTCAACATAATAACAGGCCAAATTAGCGATATTTAGCTTTAAATAAACCAATAAGAAAATGAGAGTGATCTTCCTTTGCCGTAGAGTTTTGTACAAATATATAATTACTGATGTATATGTTTTTGTGCACTTTAACTATCTAAGTCCTTAACCGGTTAGTACGTTTCGCTTGCATTATTCATTATCCATACGTATTTAAAAAAGTCCTATAAATTATCACGCAGGAAGCATAAACAAGCCACTTGATGACGACTGATGAAGTATTCACAAAAATAAATAAGTAAATATAACAAAAAGGCAATAATTTAATAGGACACAAAAAAGATAACCCGAAAGAAATGAAAAACTTAATAGTCAAACAGTTAACACGTTGTTTGAAGGAGAATATGCTGCCTATATGCACTAACACAGGACTATATCTAAAAAGGGACACTGCAGAAACATACATGTACATATGTAGCCAATAATATTAGTATGAATAAAACTACTATATATACATGTGTATGTGTGTGTCGTTGTATACAGTTCTGTGTTTATATTTATACATATGAACGCCTCTCTCTCTCTCTCCTCGGTACTGGATATGACCTTAAACTATATCCAGTGGTGAGCCCCCAGCTTGTGGGCTTTGTGGAGTGTGGAGCCACCCTTTAATTGCCATTGCTCCCAAGTACACTCTGTCCCGGAGTGGTAGTCCCTGTTATGGTCCCAACTATGGGTTAAATAGAAACCGACTTGAAAACAAATATATTCTATGAAAATTTTTTTTTCCGAATCTCTGGATTCGGCATTAAATAACCTGAAAAGGGTTGATATGCCGTAAAACAAAAACAACCAACCATCCTCTCTCTCTCTCTCTTTCTCTCTCTCTCTCTCTCTCTCTCTCTATATATATATATATATATATATATAGCCACACACATATAAATACACGTATTTGAACATACAATTCCGCATATATAACACTACACTTGACGCTTTGCAATATATATATATATATATATATGTATATATATATGTATATATATATATGCATATATATATATATATATGTATATATATATATATATATATATATATATATATATATATATATATATATATATATTGCAGAGCGTCAAGTGTAGCGTTTTCTTATTTCCAGAATTGTTTTTATTTTAACTTCACGTAAAAAAGAGTACTGTGTAAATTATACCTTTTTTCCACGAAAAAAGAAGAAAAAAAAGCGCATATGGCGTCTTGTGGGAGGAGCGGCATCCTCATCTCGAGTGGAAAGACGTCACCCTTGGAAAACTCTGACACTTCGCAATTTACAAGCTTATAGATTTGAACATTTTTTTCTTTTTTTTTTTCATCGCATCGCGGAGAAGAATATATTGAAAGTCTTTTCTTGTTTTTGTTTCTCCCCAGGAGGTTTTATTCATGAAAAAAAAATGTTTATTGATAAAACGACTAACGTCAGCGAATGACCCCACGAATCCCCCTTCTTAATAAAAGGAGTATCGAATTGCCTTTTCTCGATATATATATATATATATATATATATATATATATATATATATATATTTTGGAACTGTACAAAATTGCTATATATATATATATATATATATATATTGACCTTTCTAATCTAAGGTAGAGCGAACTAATATATATCTGTTCAAAATACAGTTAGAAATTAATATGGATTAGTATGTTATGTAATCATATACACATACACACACACATATATACATATGTGTATGTATATGTGTGTGTGTTTATATGCATACATACGTGTTTCTTTTGTGTTTATATATATGTGTTTGTGTGTGTGTGTATTTGTGTGTATTATACACAGAGGTAAACGATAAAATTGTCGTCCTAGAAAAACCGACATGATTCCATTTCTGTTTGAAAAGAAAAAGAGTTTCCTTTTTTGGTGCAGACTATATACTAGCTGGCGAGTTGTGTACAAATTCCATGAGCGATAGGAGCCTTCTAATGCTCTCTACCGATTCACGTTATGACAACCGGACCATTACCAGCATGCTCAAAATGCAAATCCGGATGACTCAAAACTTGACGGCACAGCTCAACAAATTGAACGACCATTCGGAAGTGGTGGAGCGGAAGTCCAAGGCCGAGGATACTACCAGGAAGACCCGGATTAAGGAGTTAGTCGTAATGGTCATGGCAATCAGTAATGAAATTCTCCAGATGCCAATTCAGCATTGCCAGAGATTTAAGCGTCTCACGTACAACTGTATATGTAAATATATGTTATTTATTTGCAATACTTCTAAACAAATTCAATTATTTATACGAAATATCATTCGTACATTAAATGCTAATTAGGAATAATTTCCTCTTCAATAATGTGTTGTACCCAGGTGAGTATTGCCATATATATTAAAGAGTTAGATTTCATTGAGGGAAACATGAACTTCAATATGTATTGTCAAATACTGCAGAAGAGCATGATCCCCTCCCTCCAGAAACTGGGTCGCAGAGTAGTGTTCCAGCATGACAATGACCCAAAACATACATCTAAACAGACACTGTTTTACTGAAGAGGCTGGGAGTAAAGGTGATGGACTGGCCAAGCATGTCTTCAGACTTGAACCTAATAGAACATCTTTGGGGCATCCTCAAGCAGAAGGTGGAGGTTCGCAAAGTCTAAATATCAGCTAGCTTCGCGACGTCGTAATTGTACAATGGAAGAGCATTCCAGTGGCTACATGTGAGGCTTTGGTAAACTACCTGCCCAGGAGAGTAAAGGCAGTTTTGGATAATGATGGTGGCCACAAAAAATATTGAGCGCTGATATGTTGTATGTTAATATTGACCATTATTCATAAGGGGGTGTACTCACTTTTCTTGCCAGGGATTTATCTTTTAATGGTTATAATTTGAGTTATTTGGAGGCGAAAATAAATAATTAATAATTAATTCTGTTATATATGCTGCAGTCAGACGACTTTTCATTGCGTCAAAAAATAATTTTTTCAGTATTTTCGCATGAAAAGATATACTTAAATATTTGAAGAAATGTGAGGGGTGTACTCACTTTTGTGATACACTGTATATCTATTCTATATTATATTTCTGTTAGTGTTTCTGTCTGTTACTCTGTTTGTTTGTTCGTCCCACTTTTGCTCAGAAGATACTGAACCAATCTGGCTGAAATTTTGCATTGACCATTCTAATCTAAGGTAGAGCGAACTAATATATATCTGTTCAAAATACAGTTAGAAATTAATATGGATTAGTATGTTATATAATCATATATCACCATCACGTTGGCATAAAGCATTCACTCTATGTCAACGGGCTATAACGTTTGCTCGTTTTTAATGAAGAATGTCTGTTATATTTATATATGTTTTATTTTTTATTACCGTTTTATCTGTTTAGTTACACAAAATAAAATAAACATATTTGCTCTGCAATAGTATTGAGCACTCTCTTCAGGTTTTTACTAATTACCATTTTTGCTATATATATATATATATATATATATATATATATATATATATATATATATATATATATATATATGGGAGAATGTAACTCCAAAAATAATACACACATTGGGCATACAACGACAACGTTGTCCGGCGAATGACCATGCATCTAAATACTACTAGTGCTATATATAAACATTTGATAAAAGAACACAACTGTCCCCCTCCAGTCTTAGAAAGGTCATCGTTGACAACATAAAAATTATATAACATAGAAATAATATTAAAAATTTAAAAATTCTTAAAGCGACATACATGAGAATCCACTATAAATGATATTGTATTCAAGTAACGTTCTAAAATGTCTTGCGTAGTTCGTATTGGACAAACGGTGTTAACGGTGTCTACGCACCTGCTGATTTTAATACTCGAACTTTTTAATCGACTTTTCATCGACTCTATATATTTTAACTTATCGCTTAACGCCGTTTGCTATATATTTTAGTATTTACTTTTAATTCTCATTTTCTTTTACTACAGACCTGATGATGATTCGTGGACGAATCGAAAGCGCTCTTGACAGAAACAATTATGGAACTTTTATTAATAGTTTTGACTTAATACAAAAAAGATTATACGGAAAATCGAAAAATTAAAAAACGTATCATAAAGCAAAGTGTCTCTGTTTCATTTAATAATATTTGCTTGAATATATATATATATATATATATATATATATATATATATGTATATATATATAATTTTAATTATAAATATTTTTATATCTATAGACACTACTAGTGTTTCGTCCTTTTCAAATTATCAGTGCAGGAAGTAACGATTGCCGCTGTTGGTGGGATTCGAATCCAGCCCCGAAGTAATCTCTGACGCCATTAACAAGAAACGTATATATATATATATATATATATATATATATATATATATATATATATATATATATATATATATATATATATATATAGAGAGAGAGAGAGAGAGAGAGAGAGAGAGAGAGCGTAAACGATAGATAGATCGAACTATAAGGGAAATGAATAGTGAAAGAAAGGAAGCAACAATGGAAGAAAGCAATGGTTGAAAGAAGACACAACTGAGAAGAAAAAGGGAGATAGATAGCCAGAACTAGAGAGAAAGAGATAAAGAAGAGGAGGGGATAAAGTTCGGAAAGAGGAAGAACAAGAAACAGATGGAGATGAAAATGAAGAAGAGTGAGAGAGAATAGAAGAGAGATGAAAAATGAGAGCAAGATAGGTTCAGATACATATATGGATGATAAGAGCAGGGAGGAAGAAAGGAGAGAATACGCGAAAAAGAAAGAAAAATAGAAGAGAAACTCCTTCGTAAACGTCTATTAGATTTGATATAGACCAAGTACGACTGTGCCGCCATATTGGAATCCATTACCCATAGCTGGAAGATCATCATCATATTTTATGAATCTGAAGATTCTATTGTTGACATTAGTTTCCCCGATATTCTTGTAGTCATAATTTCTTCTAGAAAATATCTGGGACCATGTAAAGGTTATCAACATCCTAAGTGAAACGTATATACGACATAATCACGTTGACACACTAGTTTTCGTCAGGTCACCAAAGTTAAGCAACGTAGAACCTGGCTATTACCAGAGGGGTGACAATTTTGGAATTCTAGGCGGTGTATGTTCTGTTCGCTTATCTCGGCATTGTTTCCAGTCGCCCTGAACCTCCACTTGCCACTGGTATTCAACAATATCGACACAGGAGACGCGTGGTTGGAGATTGCGCAACACAAAAATTTAACGCACCGGTAGCCTTACCATGTATTCATAGTCTGTCAAGATTGAAGGAAGCTACAAAGTGAAGGTGATTTTGTGGAACGAACTGGATTCGAATTTGGAACACCCAGGTTGTCAGTCCGTGTCCTTAACCAAATGAGCACCATCACCTGCCAGAAGATGAGGGGAGTAGAAAACACGAACATGTTCATTATTTGGAAGGCTATTTTATTGATTCTTTGACAAATTTTATAATCCAGAAACAGTAGCGTAGCAACTATTTTTGCCATCCGCGGCGATCATAAGAACCCCCCCCCACCGATGGGCGTGGATAATCTGTTAACCATCAAAATTCCAGAAAGTCTTCAAAATATTTATTTTCATAGAATTTCTATCAAGGATCTAAAATCCGTTTAAAAACCGTATTACGCACATAACACACAAACAAATTTTTGTATAAAATTAAAGATTTTTTTGTTAGCTTTCTATTATTTTCTTTTTTTCTTTTTTCTATTTTTACCCTCTCAAAATGCCGCCTCGTGGCACGTGTTGTTCGGGACCGACCGACCCTCCCGCCCTCTTACTACGCTACTGCCCACAAAATACATTCAGGTAAAGATTCTCATACACATACAACAGTTTATCGGTAACAAAGGGACACAGCAAAGATGTATCACCAAATGTGATACAAGTTTATTAAACCCTTAACTAAGTATAAAGAAACATTAACTTAAATAGAAAATTAGACATGTCATGGTCTGTCCTTCGTGTCCGAAGACGACTTCCTGTGAATCATCATGCTCCACTTGTCACGGTCGTGACTGGGGGTCTGCCAGCTTCCAGTAGGGATCAACCTGTCCTTTAGATTTCGTTTGACGGTGTCACGAAACCTGAGCGTAGGTCTGCCTATGCCTCGTACTCCATCCTCCAGTTGTGAAAACAGTATCTGTTTTGGTAGTCGGGAGTTCTCCATTCTGTTTACGTGCCCGGCCCATCTCAGGTTGTTTCCGGATGAGCAGATCATACATGCTTGGGAGGTTGGCTTGTGATAGAATCTCCCTGTTGCTGACAAAGTCATACCACTTGACATTTAAAATCTGCTGGAGCTGTCTCATCATTTTTGTGTTGAGCTTGCGGGCTACCGGTTTGTACACTGGCCAAGTATCTGCACCGTATAAGAGTGACGAGAGTACGGTGGCGCTGTACACCAAGCATTTAGTTCTGAAAGTCAGCTCTTTAATTTGCCAGAACTTTTGTTTGAGTTTTCCATAGGATATGGAGGCGTTAGCCATTCTTGTAGGAATTTCCTCGTCCATTTTGTTGCTGTTCATGACCGTGATCCCTAGGTATTTGAATTTGCTGACATTGTAAAGCTCCTGGTCTTGAATCTTAATTGGATGGCTTGTTGCTGGTGATCCAGGGGATTGTTGGTACATCATTTCGGTTTTCTTGATGTTAATCTTCATCCGAAGGCCTTGGCTGATCCTGCGAAGCGAGTTATTATGCCCTGAGTATCCTTGTGACTATGCGCTACAAATGCGGTGTCATCAACAAACATGAGCTTCCGTACGAGTATCTTTGTTGTTCTATTTGCAGATTTGTATGAATTGACATTGAAAATGTCTGCTCCCGGCCTAGATCGTATGAAAACACCCTTATCACAATTTCTAAAGGCATGTCGGAGAGCTCGCGCTTCAACTTAACTGTGGCTTTCATGCCTGAATGAAGAGCTCTTATAAGGCTGGTGAAGTGTGCAGGAAAGCCAAGCTTCAGCAAGACTTCCCAAAGAGTGCTTCGATCCACCGTGTCGAAAGCCTTCGTAAAATCCACAAAGATCATGTACAGCTCCATATTTTGCTCCACACACTTTTCCTGGATCTGTTTGAGTGAGAAGATCATATCCGCTGTGCCTCTGTTTTCACGGAATCCACATTGTGGCTCAGGTAGCAAGGTTTCAGCGTGCGCTGTAAGCCTGTTCAGGAGAACACGAGCGAGCACTTTCCCAGGGACTGAGAGCAGTGATATACTCCTGTAGTTACCGCACAGCCTGCGATCTCCCTTTTTGAATATGGTCACTAGCTGTGCGTCTTTCCAATCTTGAGGGACAGTTGCAGTGGTCCAGGCACACTGTATGATTGTGCAGAGAGTGTTAAGTAGTTTTTGTGCAGAGAGTGTTAAGTAGTTTTTGTCCTCGTATTTATCCATCCAGTGCTGTGTCGGGAACTACTCCAGGTGGATTATTTCTCGTTCGTCAATGTATGGCGTCTCATTTAGCAATGTTTTGAAATGCTCAATCCATCGTTTTAGAAGCTCGCATTTGTCAGTGAGGAAAGTGGAATTGTCGCTTGCAAGTAGTTGGTCGGGATGACTCTCATTTGGGCTCCAGACTGCTTTCATACTCCCATAGAAACCCTTCATGTCATTGGTGTCAGCCAGAATTTGTAGTTCAGCAGCCTTAGCCATCCACGAACTGTTCTTAAGTTCCCTACATCTGGTCTGGAGCTTGCTGTTTGCCTTAACGTACTTTGCTTTGATGGATCTAGTATTCCTGAACAACATTGAACTTTTGCAGCGTTTCTCTGGTTGATGAGTTGCTTGATTTCTTCGCAGTTCTCATCGAACCAGTCCTCATGGCGTTTACCGACCAGCCCGAGGCACTCTGTGGATGTTTCATAAACAGTTTCTTTGAAGGACAGCCAAAATGAGTTTACATCTCCGGTTGGTTCAGCAAGTCTCTCATTGAGAGCATTCACATCCAGCTTCTTAGGGGAGGGTTCTTTATCTTTACTTTGCGTCACAGTTTGAATCTTGCTTGTGTCCGGATCATAATATGGCCAGTGTTGCAGCTTGCTCCCCTCATTGCTCTCGTGTCCAGGATATCTGGGAGGTCACGTTGACGAGTGATGACGAGGTTAATGAGATGCCAATGTTTACTTCTAGGGTGCATCCAGGAGTTCCTGTGAACAGGCTTGTGCTTAAAGAAGGTGTTGGTGATGCAAAGCTGATGCTCACTGCAAAGTGAAAGGAGGAGCTCCCATTTGAGTTGACTTTTCAGCATCCATACTTCCCTAGTGCTCTGGGCCAGATGATACAATCAAGTCCTACCTCGGCGCTAAAGTCTCCCATGAGTATGATCT
This sequence comes from Euprymna scolopes, assembly GCF_053919585.1. Lineage (NCBI taxonomy): Eukaryota > Metazoa > Mollusca > Cephalopoda > Sepiida > Sepiolidae > Euprymna > Euprymna scolopes. Next base: position 13,544,163 of record NC_136486.1, read on the forward strand.
TATTCGGTTTTGGTACGGATGCAAGTGTACTGTCTAACTGATGTTAGAATATATCAATAGATTCCTGAGAGTTTTCATAGTCGGAGCATACATAGCTATCAGGGCACACCAACGGTCTTCTGATAAAGGTAGCCTGAGTGTCATCAGCCTGTTATTTATCGTATGGGACACTTCTACCAGTTTCATCACTAGCTCGTTTTTGATGGCTAGTCCGAAACCGGACTCACTTCTCTCACTAGAGGCCTCCCCACTCCAGTAAATGGTGTAGCCGGACTCTTTAATGGAACCGCTCTCTTTGAACCTAACTTCACCCAGGGCCGCAATATCGATGTCGTATTGTTCTAATTCGCCCGATATAATCGCACTTCTTCTTTCTGGTCTTGCCGAATCAGACCTGTAAAGCATCGTTCCTATGTTCCCCGATGCAAACTTGAAGTTGGGTGTATTGTGGGCCTTATTATCCTGGGCGACGCCCTGCCAGTATGAGTTCTTTTTCTTTTTTCGTTTCATCGTTCGTAAAGAATGTGCTGACAAGATAGTTTAATATGAAGTGGGGTTTGTCTGTTGCCATTTCACCCCTCTCCTCCAATGGGGAACGCCAGACTGGCAAGGGTTACCCAAGATGAGTCGGCAAATCATTGGTCGCAGTGACTAGCCAGAATGAGTGTTATCAACTTTCTCAAACTGCTTTAACAGAGCGCCACAGCTTCTGTTTTTTTCTGTCTGGGTTAAGCTTCCCATAGATCCCTGCATTGTTAGCCTGAAGTTCAGTTTCCAGTGGCGTCCGCCTGGAGGACAGCACAGAGTCTTGACTGACAGCTACGCTTCCGTATATCTGTCAAGCTCTTGGGTGATCGGTTCCGCAGTGGTGGTTGATGACAGACCAAAAGATGCACTGGATGGCGTGATGGAACCGATCGCGCACACACACACACAAGCATATGTATATGCGTATACCCACAAGCACCTATATTCATAAACACACAGAAAAGCACATCCGTATCCATGCACCAACCAGCATACGCGTATGTACAAATATATACATAAACACATGTACACATCTTAAAAGCCTCCATGAACCCGCATATATGCACAGATGACCTTGTTTATTTACAAACGCCCACCCACCCAACAACATATACATCCACAGATTCAGGGAAACTTCCTATTATAAACATTTAGTTATAAAAAATCACACCACCCATGCGACCGGTGCTTATAGGCACACACACACACACACACACACACACACACACACACACACACACACACACACACACACACACGTACGCACGCACGCGCGCACGAACACGCCCACAGACACGCACATATATATGCATGGTGCTAGTTGCCCGTTGACCCCCCAAAAAAGGAGGGTTCGTACGCTCTTTGAAAAGTCTTGTTTTTAATCCTTCTGGGAGACTAGCCACCCTCCTCACCAGCCTGTCTGGTGAGGGAACCGGTTTAGTCGCCGGTAACCCGACTATGCGACAGATAGTACTAGGTTACATGGTACCAGTAGCATATGACATAACATGACTAAAAATTAGACAAAAAAAGAAATAGCATACTACTACTACTACTACTACTACTACTACTACGTCGCATAAACTTCCTCCCCAACCTCAGGGAAACAGCAAAAATAGTCATGAAGTGTCAAGAAGATGAATGGAAATACTGAGGAGGAAGAACTTTAATCAGGCTTTCACTAGGAGAGTACGAAATTACTGGGACGTTCGGAAGACTTGTTGGCACTTAACCTCCTCAAGAAAACAATGGTAAACGGCTGTTACAATAACGCAATTTACAATGGTTTTCGGCGGAGAGGGAAACTACTGGAGATCTGGAGAGACTTGTTGCCAGTCAAATGCTAAGGAACACTACCAGTTATTATCATGAACTGAGGATGACCAGTTTGAAAAATCTATATGAGTAAAAAACAAAAAAAAACAAACAAACAAAAAACAAACAATATAATAATAGGCAGTATCTAATCTAGACCATTCGTAAGCCGGACCAGAGGAGAATTAAGCATCTTGCATGAGAAATCTAATGACAATGCACAATTGAAACTAAGAAAATTATTCAATATTTTCATTTAATCTACTGAGCTCTGCCTCGTATACCAACACTGTCTTCAACCAAAATTGCATGAAAAATCCACTTCTTATAAACTACACACATTGCATCAAATAAACTATAACGTTTTTATAAAAGTATTTCTTTTATTTGTTGTATATGTTCGTTTACAAAACCTATTTAAGAACATTGCCAAGCACATAAAGTACTTTCGTGCGAAATTTCATAAAAATCAGCCCAACCGTTTCCCATTCCAGAGGAAACGACTTACACACGGAGACACTGACAAAATTCCTTTATATATATACACACTAGCTGGACGCCTGGTGTTGCCCGGTTGTACATTACGCTTAAACATGATATTTTAATTTATGCAGATTGCGTATGTTTTATTATAGACTCAATCCTCTATTGATTGTTATATATTACGAGGAATAATTTGCACGGTGGATTAATTCCTGGATAATATCGTTCACCAAATTCCGCCTGTGTTTGTTTACAATATCATGTTAGCTAATATTTGGACTTGACGATGAATCACTTCTGATTAATGTTTAGTTTAAAAATATGCAAACGAAGAAATGATTTGCTGCGATTTTAAATGGTATGTACTTTTATCGTAATAAGAAAAATTAGAATAAAATGTCGAGGCACACCATGGCTTGAACAGATCATTCGATTTGTAGTTGAATGCTCTACCACTAAGCTTTATCTCCACTCTGGATTGGATACCCTGGATTGGAACAAAAATCAAATTTGCCTTAAACTAAAAGGACTCGTTCATTGATCCAAAGGCTATTTGATTAAATATAGCACAGGAACAGGTACGGTATTTATTTGCTCCCCCACCGAGCAAATTAGGCATAAGGCCGATTTTTAATGTGAGGAGTGAAGGGGAAATGGGGACCAACTCCCCGTTGAGTAGGGAAGCTGGATAGTGACAATTGGTATGAAGGGTTGCCCCTACATTGACCAAGGTCTTATCTGTAGGGTCGCCCCCACATAGGGTCTTTGCTTGCAGTATCTGCTGGAACAGATGGTATTTATTTGCTCCCCCACCGAGCAAATTAGGCACAAGGCCGATTTTTAAAGTGAGGAGTGAAGGGGAAATGGTGACCAACTCCCCGGGGAGTAGGAGAGCTGGATAGTGACAATTGGTATGAAGGATTGCCCCTACATTGACCAAAGGTCTTATCTGTGGGGTCGCCCCCACATAGGGTATTTGCTTGCAGTATCTGCCGGAACATATACTACACTTTGTTCCTAGCCAGAAGTAAAGTACAATGGACTATATGCAGATGTGACGGGCCGCCTGTACTATTAGCCATAAGATAAAATATAACTGAACTTCAATAAAAAAGAGGTGTGTGTACAATCAGTCTTAAAATACATCATCATTGGATGGAGCCATTGGCGCCAAAAACATGTACTCCCCAAACTTTTACGCAATAAGATTCAATTTTGTGCTCTCGTCATACAATAGCTTTTCAGTGAGGAATAGACTTATTATTTAGCGTCTCGTACTGTGTGCGGTGCTACCAACACAAATAACAGATGCGCGATATCTTTCGTCAGGATAACACGAGGCGATCAAGAAAGCGCGCACGAGAGAGAAAAAAGGAAACTCTGTCTTAACGATAACAGAGTGTGAGTGGCCGTTCTTTCTGGTCGATTGCTACATCAATATTTATTATTTTCGCAGAACAGGATCCGATTGTTGTGATAACAACCCTGAGTTGTAGAGTGCGTGTGTAGGCTTTTCGAACGTTAATTCGTCATATTGGAGTATTTAAGAGAAGATTATGAGCGCGGTGGGCGACGTGTTACGTCTCTATTTGTAAGGCTGATTACATGTCTAAAGATAAATAAATCACTTATCTATCTATCTATCTATCTATCTATTAATTTACATATCTATAGGGATACGTTTGTTTATGTGTCTGTCCGTTTGCTTCTGTTCGTCGTTCTGTGTGCATCTCCTTTCCTTCTCATATATATATATATATATATATATATATATATAAAAATTCTTCGCTTTATATATATATATAATATTATATAATATAATATATAATATAATGTTCCCCTTACCTCACCCTTTTTTTAACCAAGTAATATCTGTGACTTACTTGTAGATTCATTAAATACTTTTATATGCAAAATCCGATCCTACATTTTGCTAATTCCTGCCCTCTGATGAGAAAGAGAGTATTTCTTCGAAACTCCGCGGATTAAAGACTATCCACTTATCTTGTGCTTCCTTTTTTAAAATTAAATATGTTTTTAACTCTTTTTAAAGATGTCTTTTAACATGTTTTATTAATCATTTGTTCATATATATATATATATATATAATTCATCTGCTTTATATATATAAATATATATATATATATATATATATATATTGAGTAAAATGATTCATACTTTATAATTAAAAATAGGTTTTAAAAGGAAAAACAAACAAAATCAATAAATTATACGATCGTTCGGAAAAGATGTTTTTATTGAGATATACAGTACGTCTTGAACAATAATTTTATCATTTGATTTTATAAAAAAAAGTCTCCTCATCAGTAAAAAGAGTGGGGGGGGGGAGGTTAAAGAAATCAAAAATAAAACTAGCATTTTTAAGTAAGGCAGATATATATGGAAAATATTTAAAAATATAAAGAAAAAAGTTACTTATTTTCATGTCGATAAATAAAATAAAATAAAATGAAAAATAAAAATAAAATCGGTTGGAAAAGTAAGGTTAAGAGGATATCTTTAATATTTCTAATAAAAAATATGCATACCTTTTTATTCGCCCCCTTTTAAAGCTTGTAAGTATCTTAGTCCATCCATTCATTGGCATATATATATATTTATAATCGTTTTTACTAATTACTATTTTTGCTAAATATATATATATATATATATATATATAAATATATATAAAATTAAATGCACTTTCATTAAATACTTTGCATGCAAAATCCGATCCCGCATTTTGCTAATTCCTACCCTCTGATGAAAACGAAAGTATGCGGATTAAGAACTACCCACTTATTAAATGTTTCCTTTTCAGATTAAATCTGTTTTTAACTCTTTTTCAAAGAGTTTTTTTTAACATGTTTTATTAACTATTTGCTCATATATATATATATATATATTCATATGTATTTTTTATTACCATTTTTACTAATTACCATTTTTGCTATATATATACTATATATATATATATAACACACATATATATATATTTGGAAATATATTTCTACAATTATATTTCACTTTTATTCATACTAAAACTTCAAACTATGAAGCTCAATGTAATTAAAGAGCATATTACAAATAAATGACAAAAGTGCATATTCCAAATTTCAAGACAGTGACCATCTTACTATTTATTTCACTAAGTATTTTTCGCAGAATAGTGTATGTCAAACATAAAGAAATAAATATTAAGAGGGTCAACATATTGAAATTTGGAATACAGACTTTTGTCATTTATTTGTTATATATATATATGCATGTATATATATGTATATATGTTACATGATAAGGGCTGTTCCCTTTTCATGTAAGTATAAAAATAGAGAGATTTAGTTAAAATGAAAATAAAATGAGAGAAAACGAGAATCGAACCCTGGATATAAGTTTTAAAGAACAATAGGTTTAAATGGAATGTCCAGTAAATTGTTAATTCTGATAAAATAAATAATAAATATAATTTTGGCTGGAATATATTCATTGTAGAAAGAATGTTAGATAATAGAAAATGGGTTAAATGAATTAGATATGTAGGTTGAATTCCTTTGTGAAAACAACAAAGGAAGAATGGGAAATCAGAATGTTCGGAAACGTGCAGGTCGCGCATGTTGATGGCACGTGAATTGTGGTCACGTTGGCTGGACATGCATGGATTTCTCAATATAGGAAGTGAGAGTTAGTTAGTTAGTTAGTTAGTTAGTGAGAAGTCAGAAGAAGGGAGGCAGAGAGTCAAAGTCAGACGATAGTCTGGGTCCAGACATGGGTTTCAATCGTCTAGAAGCGAGACGTTCACTTTTGAAACATTAGAATGTGAACCTTTGAATTCCTGAACGCAAAGCCACCAACCGGTTAAGTGGAAAAATAAATGCTCATCATGTCTTTTTTATAACTGCCGTCTCCTGTGTCCGTCATTACATGAAAAAGGTATTGTCTATTTATGTGTACAAACTATTTGAAATTCATCATCTAAAAATATATGTGTTAGAAAGTATATGTGTCTATTTATGTTATACAAGCACTCCCGTTCATACGATCTGTCAAAGCATAAATGCAAACCTTTCAATTATCGGTCTGTCTATCTAGATATGAAAACACCTTCTCCAAATGTATTTAATGCAATCTCTCTCAATTATAAACTCTCTCTCTATTTATATATATTTCACTAATGTCTCAATGTCTTACAATATGAACACTTACAACATGAACTCTCCTAAGACTCTCATCTCGTTTAAGACTCTTATCCTTACTAATAAGAACACTTAATAATAATAATAATAATAATAATAATAATAATAATAATAATAATAATAATAATATTAATAATAATAATAATAATAATAATAATAGTAATAATAGAACAATATAACATATATATAAGTATTGCTATAATTATTTAAAATTTTATTTTTTTAATTATATATAAGTATAAAACATCAATACGAAAATTGTGTATGTTTATATCTTGGTTTATTTATTTCTTATTTGGAATCGTTTGATATCCATGGCATTATCAAATATATATAATTTTTTTAGGAAAAAAAAACAAAACAATATTTTTCAAATATTGTGCATCGCATACAGATCGTATTCATTAATTAGAAATGTATATATGTATTCACAAACGTAATCGATATTAAATTGAGGAAAATATTTATTTACATTACATTTTTAACTGTCGTTTAGCCCCATCAATAACGGATATTATTCATTTACTAAGTTTACATGTGCGTGTAACCCGGCACTGCTGATTAAAATTCTAATCCTTCCCGAACCTCCACACTGCCTGGCACCGTAAAAAAAAAAAAGAGACAAAAATAAATAAACCTAATTCGGTTTTTCTTTGTTTTAACAGAAACTATTTATTGCCATTACCTTCCAAACAATGATTGCTTCTTTTTTGTCTAACTGTTTAATTCGTTAGCCATGATATAAACAATAGCCCACCGACTCAACATCAGCTTTAAATGTCTCTCGCTGCCACTGAGTCGGCACATGTCCATCTCAAGTGGTGATGTTTTTCTATCACTCCGACCACGTAATGGAATACAACAAAAAAAACTTTTGAAATAAATTTTACTGAGAAGAACATATTTGCGACCGTTCATTCGGCCTTCATTAGGTCACACACACACACACACACACACACACACACACACACACACACACACACACACACACACACATATATAAATATTGCATCACTCTGCCTGTTCTACAAGTACTTTAATGGTGGATGCTCTGATGAACTACAAGCTCTTGTACGACCTCGACGTGACTACCCCCGACAAACTCGACAAGCAGCTAAGTTCCACCCCTTCACAGTAGAGATCCCTAGATGTAAGAAAACCTTCTACTCTAATAGTTTCTTCGCCAGAATTGCTAGAGTTTGGAACTCCCTTTCAGGATTCTGCATCCCAACTGTACTGACATGCAGAAGTTCAAGTGTAATGTGAACAGACATCTTGTTACTCATCTCCCTTCATAATACTCATGCAACGTATGTCCTCGATAGTAGCCCCCTACTTCAAAGTGACACTTTGCCTTGTTTGGGGTGAAAATTAATTAAATATATATATACACACACACAAACACACACACACATAGATATATAATCACACTGGTACGATTGTTTATAGGTGAAACTATTCACGATATGGGAGATTAATTGACTTACTGACAAACTAATTTTCCAACAAAGGACATTATAGTTTTAAAAGAAACTTCCATTACTCTCTCTCTCTCTCTCTCTGTCTCTCTCTGTCTCTGTCTCTGTCTCTCTCTCTCTCTCTCTCTCTCTATATATATATATATATATATATATATACATATATATATATATATGTGTGTGTGTGTGTGTGTGTGTACATAATTTTCTTCAATATCTCACCTTTTTATTTATACCAATCCTTTAATGTATGAAGCTCAATTTAATTACAGAGCATTTAACAAATAAATGACAAAAGTCTGTATTCCAAATTTCAAGCTGTTGGCTAAGTTACCATTTATTTCTTTCAGTATGTTGATGCGCACAATTCTTTATGGCACCTGTTTCATAGCGCAAAATTCGTATTGGCATGATTACAAAATCCGAAAATTAAGAGAGAAGTTGCAAATACCTTTGTTTTCCTTTTTCTTACGCAATCGGATTTTGTAATCATGCCCATATGTATTTATTTATTTATTTTTAAATTGATAAGTTCTTTTTCCTCTGATGAGTAAAATGGCTAAATAGATTAATTGATTTATGTAATAATTAAATGAATGATTTTGAGCTATGGAACAGGTGCTGTCAAGAATTCTGCATGTCGACATACTTAAAGGAATTAATAGTAAGATAGTCAGTATCTTGAAATTTAGAATATAGACCTTCCTCATTTATTTGTTATGCATATATATATATATATATATATATATATATATATATATATATATATATATATATATATATATAAATATTTCATTTAATCACATAAGGATATAGTTTTATGCGTAAATTTTCAGTATTTATTTCAAGAATGCTCAATATATAATTAGAGCAAGGTAGTAAGTCATGAAAATATATATGGCAATTAAATTACACAGAATATTTCGCGTTCCATCCTCGTGAGAATTCGTCAGGCTTATATTTTTTTAACTTACTATATATATATATATATATATATATATATATATATGTATCTATCTATAATATAAAGCTGAATGTGTGTGTGTGTGTTTGTGTATGTGTGTGTGTGCCTGGTCACGAATAGGCTCCTATATGGTTGACTATTTTAAAAAACTGATTATATATAATGATAGAAGATGTATCGACACACAGGAATGGGTATGTTTGATCTGGCAGAACGGTGGTTCATTAAAATTGTGGGGTCTGCGTTCGCGCCTGGTCCACAAAGTATGGAAATAAAAAAATTAAAAAATTAAAAAAAAACGATTACAAGTGTTTTTGATAGAGATGTACATGAGAATAATTTGATAAGTATGTTTTAACTTAAATAGGGATGGTATAACAAAATTGTAGGGTCTGAGTTCGCGCCTGGTCTTCATAAAATGGAAATTGGCACAAACTTTAATAAAGACTTTTCATATCTATCTGCGTAAGTATACTTTGATAACTATGTTTCAGTTTCAAGAAACATGGTATAATAAAATTATGGGGTGTTCGTTCGCACCCGACCTTCGCAGAATGGAAATAAGTTACAAAGTTTAACAAGTTTTTTTAAATATAGATCCACAGAATATTGTGTTAAGTGTTTCAGTGTGAACAGGTATGGTATAACAAATTATGGGGGTTATCTATTTTATTTTTACTTCATCATATTTTGCTTTGGTTTTGATACACGGTGAAAATAAACCCTGATCCTTCGTGTTTCATATGCGAAATAAATTATTAGATAATTAACCTAAAGTTTCCCATAAAAATAAAATGTTAAAGTCGCTGTATAAATATATATTTTTGTCTCTACGAAGATACGGAAGTAGAACTCGATAGTTGGTTTTCAAAATATATGTATCAATTAACTTACCTATAATTTTCTGTGTTTCATTCTCGTGAGAATTTGTCAGGCTATTGCATGAGATCGATCGATGATTTAAAAAAAATATTTTTATATATTTCCGTGGTATTGGGTTTGCTAGTCAGCCAATCAGATTTTTTTTTTATTCACACATCCATTTGTCGTAGTCAATGGGCGCGCGTTTATCAGAAAACCAGTTCACGTAAACTTTAATTCATCTGTTTCTTTGTTATGTTTGACGAGATGAGTTTCGTTTTTCTGGTGGGAAACCGCCGGGTTTTAATCTGAAAGTTTTTCGTTTATCTTTATTTAATACTACTGTGTTTGTTTATGTATGTGTTATTAATTATTATTGAAATTATTATCAGTTTTGTTATTGTTGTTATTATTTATTCATGTGTTTTATGTGTTCTTATATGAAGGTAAAGTTTATTTTGTATATATATGTATATACATGCCTACACACAATATCTATCTATCTATCCATCTCTCTCTCTCTCTCTCTCTCTCTCTCTCTCTCTATATATATATATATATATATATATATATATATATATATATATATATGAAATTTATTACTGTGAGTCCAGAATGAGTTTACATATTGTTTCAGCTAGAGGAAGATCCTCAAAAAGAAGAGGAAATATCCAACTAGCATCGTCAGAATTCATAGATGGACTAAGTTATAGTATCAAATAAGAATGGAAAAATCATAGATGAAGGGGAGTTATTGGCTATTTCCATGGTTAGGTCTTGATTTCTAATGTTTTAATTACGTCTTTATCATAATTGGTATCCTCTGACTTTCTCCTCAGTCTATTATCTACTTGTTAACAACTAATCATTTATTTACCTTCTACTTTAATTAATTATTTAATTTACTATCTACATATAATATATATTATATATTTATTCTTTTATATTTACCTCTCACTAATTCTCTATAATAATAATTATATCTTTTAATTCGAAGCTTATTTACATATATTTACGTATTTGTGTATGTACATATTCTCAAGCACATGCTCCTCCCCATTGATGTGTGTACATATTTTGTACATGTGTATTCATGTGTATGTATTTGTGTGTTTTTGTTATTTTCTTATCATAAACATTTTCTTAATGATTATATTAATTTAATGAACTTACTGATTTTCTTACTTATTTTTATATTATCAAAATAAACCTATAACGTATAATTCACCTATTTACCTTCCTATTTTCCTTTTTTTTCTTTTTTTTTTACACAGTTATCACCACTTATCAAGGCCCGGAAGCCACTCAGGGATAAGTTTTATTACAAGTACATTACGTTAGTGTGGAGATTTGATGAAGTGTTTACTTAAGGGGGCAGTTCATTAGGAATTTGTTAACATTGGACTTGAACACATCCAAGTTGTAGTCCAGTTGGAAGCAGGCAGACGGAACAGAGTTCCACAGGCGTGCAGTTCTAAGAAAGAAGCTTTGTTCATGGAATACACGTTTTGATTTAGGCACAGATAAAGAGTGGGGGAAATTTTTCACAGTGGATTCAGCTAGACGGGTGTTTTTCGTGAAAGATTGGCGAGGGGGGCAGAGATTGGAGTTCAGACGAGCACCTGCCATGGAAATAACGATAAAACAAGGATAGGCTCTCTTCTTTCTTTCAACTATAACGTCCGACAATTCAAAAAAAAAAAAATTATAAATAATAATAAATAAAAATGTTTTTTTTTCAATATCTCCCTGCCCGGCTAATTTATATATATATATATATATATATATATATATATATATATATATATATATATATATATATATGTGTGTGTGTGTGTATATGTGTGTGTGTGTATGTGTATGTGTGTGCATGTATGTATATGTATATGTATATATATATGTGTGTATATGTATGTATATATACATACGTATTAGTATATGTGTGCGTATCTTCTACATGTGTTTTTGTGTGTGTGTATTTTTGTGTGTATATGTTTTATTCACTTATCATAAACATTTCCCTAATAATTTTATTAACTGATTATTTGATTAACTTACTGATATTCTTACCTATTTCTATATTATTAAAATAAACCTGTAATTTATAATTCATCAATTTATCCTCTTATTTTCCTTCTCTCTTTCTTTCAACTACAACGCCCGAAAAATCAAAAATTAATAAATAATAAATAATTATAAAAACAAAAAAAATATTTTTCAATCCCTCCCCGCCCAGCTAATTTATATATATATATATATATATATATATATATATATATATATATATAAATATATATATATATATATATATATGCATATGTATGTGTATGTGTGTGTATTTGTATGTATGTGTATGTATTCATATATGCGTGTGTATGTATGTGTATATGTATATATATGTGTATATATTTACCTATTTGTGTGTATATATACATATACTCAGGCATGTGCTCTTCCCCCATTGACGTGTGTGCACATGCTGTACATATGTATGCGTGTGTTTGTATTTGTGTATGTGTGTTTACTAATCATAAACTTTTCCTTAATTTTATTAATCTATTATTTAAGTTACTTACTCACATATTTTATTTTATCAAAAGAAAACCAGTAACGTATAATTTCTCCCTGCCCGGCTAATTTATATATATATATATATATATATATATATATATATATATATATATATATATATATATATATATATATATATATATGTGCGTGTATGTATATATTTATATATGTATATATATATGCATGTATATGTATATATATGTATATATATGTGTATATGTTTACGTATTTGCTTTTTTATATATACCTAGGCATGTGTTTTCCCCCATTGATGTGTGTCCGTACGTTGTACAGGTGTAGGTGTGTATGTGTATTTATGTGTGTGTGTATTATTTACTTATCATAAACATTTCCTTAATAATAATTTTTTAATTTTTTAATTTATTATTTTATTAACTTACTGATATTCTTACCTATCATTATACTATCAAAATAAACATGTAACGTATAATTCATTAATTCATCCTCCTATTTTCCTTCTCTTTTTCTTTCCTTTTTTATAAATAATAAACAATAAATATTTTTCAATCTCTCCACTTTAACCCCATTTGCAACCCGTTCTTTCCTCCTCGCATCACACCAAGCCCACTAACATTAACTCTTCAACCTGTTGCCATGGTGATCCTTTAAATTAACTGTTACTTATGCCGTTATAAATAAGAAAAGCGACTTTTAATTTTAAACCATTATAAACTTAAAAAAAAAACGTATATAAGAATTAACACATAATTAACATTTAATTATAAACCCCCTCTTATTATATACACTCCTACTACTTTAAATTCCAACGTCCTCTCCCTTCCACTCCACCTTCTTTTCTAACTCCCCTTTATCTACGATTTTTCCATTCTTATTTGATATTATAACTTCGTCTATCTATGAATTCTGACGATGCTAGTTGGATATTTCCTCTTCTTTTTGATGGTCTTCCTCTAGCTGAAACAATATGTAAACTCATTCTGGATTCACAGTAATAAATTTCCTATATACTGCTCTGGCTACACATTGAACACTCTAGTCCGGTTTTTTTCACCACTGGTATATATATATATATATATACATATATATATATATATATATATATATATATATATATATATATATATATATATATATATATATATATATAGTAATTTATAAAATATATATGGCGATTAAGCTACACTGAATATTCGGAGTTTCATCCACTATAGGATTCGTCAGGCTTATGCGAATCCTATAGCGGATGAAACGCCGAATATTTAGTGTAGCTTAATCGCCATATGTATTTTATAAATTACTAACTAGCTCTACCTACGTATTGAGCACTTCTGAAGTAAATACTTAAAGTTTAACACATAAATCTATACTTTTGTATATTAATTTTATGTGAGTAAATGAAGTAGTTATATATATATATATATATATATATATATATATATATATATATACATTTGTATTTCTAGAGTTTATTAAACTTAACCTTGGGACAACAACATATAAAATATAATAAAAAACATATAAGCAACAACAATAACAAAAGTGATATTCATACTTATAGGCATATATATATATATATATATATATATATATATATATATATATATATATATATATATATATATATTATTTATTACATTTTCACCCCAAACAAGGCACATTGCCACTTTGGATTAGGGGGCTACTATCAGGGGCAACAGCTACTGGGGTAGTATGTTGGGATTTGGGCAGCAATATGTCGGTTCACGTTACACTTGAACTTCCGCATGTCAGTACAGTTGGGGAAGCAGGTACCTGGAATGGAATTCCAGAGTCTAGCGATTCTGGGGAAGAAACTTCTGGAGAAATAAAGATCTTTTGCATCTAGTGATCTCTACTGTGGGGGGATTTAGCTACCTGTCGGGTTTGTTGAGGGTGTCTACGTCGTAGGGATACAAGTGTCTGCAGTTCGCCAGAGAATTCACCATTAAAATACTTGTAGAACAGGCAGAGGGATGCAACATTTCGTCGATGGGACAGAGGCTGAAGCTTAGATGCCAGTTCAGGGCCTATCAGACTGGCGACTCTCTTTTTAACCTTGTCTAAGAACGAGAGACTAGTAGCAGATGCACCAGCCCAAATGTGACAACAATAGTTCATACATGGGCGAATGGTGGCCTTATAGATGTACAGGATACTTTCGGGTGTTAGTAGTTTTCTAGCACGGTAGAGAGAGCCTACCTTCCTCGCAGCGACCCTGGCAATGCTTTCAATGTAATTGTTCCAAGTCATGTTTCCTGTGAACGTTAAGCCAAGCAGTTTGAAAGATGTACTCTCAGACAGGGAGTCACTGGCCATTGCTATTGGTGCCAGAGAAGGTTTCTTCTAATAATTGAAGGAAACGAGTTTAGTCTTGGCAGCATTGAACGCTACCAACAGCTTTTGTCCCCATTCCACCACTCGGCCATATGTCACTAGGATAAAGCGGTAACTAAAGGAGAGACGGAAAAATCGGGTATAGCCAACCATGTCTGGATGGAGAGGGGGGACCATCGCCCCCTATGGGATGAAGTAAAAATAATGAACAGAGACCCACTGGAAAGTGAGAAAACTTAAAGAAACAGCTCACATGCTCGGACATAACAACCTGCTGAATGCCATTTGGACACCTCTGATAGAGAGAGAAAACCTTAAATAACAACATAGGTTTAACATTAACGAAAACCAACTAAGAATTGTCCTAGTGGCATATGACCGAGTGGTCCTAGACGTTGTATCAAAGTTTACAGTTACCCAAAGGTGCTGAGTTCAATCCTGAACGAAGGCAGTGAAAAGTAACATTCAAAACAGAGAATCAGCAACTATGTCCCAGAGCCTAGCTGGACTCCGAAGACGGTACTCCCGTAATAATAATAAAGGGTTGGGTTCGAGACTCCTAACAAACGGTTCCCCAGTTCGATACAAAACACCGGATGAAGGTTGGAGGGCAAAACGGCCGAAATGTTGTGACAATAACAACCAAGATGTGGAAGTCAGTCCGACAATCTCAATCAATGAAAACACCTCATCTCAAAAATACAGACAATTACTATATATATATATATATATATATATATATATATATATATATATATATATATATATATATATATATATATATACAGTTTAAAATGTGTTCACTCTTAGAAGCATCTTGTATAAAGTGAAAAATATAGAACAAACTGTTTTAAAAAACACGCTTTTAGATTCAAATGAAAAAAATATTTTCTTTTTTTCAAAAGTACTAAAATAAAAATGAAAATATTTTTATTTGCATCTAAAAGCGTGTTTTTAAAAACAGTTTGTCTGTTTGCTCTATAATTTTCAACATGTATAGAGAGGAAGTCTCGAAATAAAGACGAAACGTTGATGAACACATAACTCGGTTTGTTCCTTTTTATTTCTCTATTGCGTTGAAATACTATTTCAATTATTTTCATCACGCACACACACACGCGCGTGCACGCACACACATATGTCTTAATCTATTGAAATTATTTAATCTTTTTCTCCTTCTGATTTCTTCCCTTTCACGTCTCCTTCTTCTCGTATCATTCAAACAAAAACAATAGTAACAACAAATAGCAAAGTGCTTCGACCAACATTAGTCATATTATCTAGACGAGGACGCACAACGTTATGTCTGTTGCAAACGGGTGACAAAACCCCCAATACAAAACTTAATGATAAATGCAGATTTCGTTTTGAATGTAATAAAACAATACGAAAAAAAAAAACCAAAAAAAACACACAAACACACAAACAAGAAAACAAAAAACAAAACAAAAAAAACATCACAAAAAATAAAATAAAAAGGAATATAAAATAGACAAAACAAACCTAAACGAGTATCTATCACTTGAATGTCCGAATGCCGATTTACTCCCCGTCCTCCAACCCCGAACTTGGGAAGTCATAACATTCCCTCGAAAGGCAGACATTGTTTGTTACCGGGAGGCAAAACAAAAGAGTCAGCTTTAAGCCATAGAAAACAAAATTGGATGCGGAACTATTTTTTGAATCCGAGCTATTAACAGAAAACGCTTGTGTTACGCAAGGAGATCATCCACCCGTTTGACTCTCTTAAATCAGATTTCTACAACCGGATTTCCTCGCAGATGATTTCGCAGGGGATTACTAAGATTTACTCGTAGAATGCATGGACCTAGGACGAGTTCATTACTGACATGCGTCCATTTAATCTATGCATTTAGCGATGAATGATCTGTTTGAGACTTTCAATGCCAAAATATTGCTATTTTAACCGTTATAACAAGCGACTAAAGAAACTACTATTAAAATCTTAAATGTAGCAGGTCAGAAAATTGACTATTTCAAAGTAAAATATGACAGACAAAAGAAAATGCTATTTCAAATAAAACATGGTAGACAAATAAAATGCTATTTCAAACTAAAGCTTGACAGACAAAAGAGAATGCTATTGTAAACTAAAACACTACAAGTTCATAAAATGTTATTTTAAACAAAAAGCTTACAGGCCAAATAAAATGCTATCTTAAACGATATGACAAAAAAATAGTTTAAACTAAAATGTTACAAGGCAAATATAATACAATTTAAAACTTAGGTGGGATAAGCCAGAAAAATGCTCTTTCAAACTAAAAAGTTTACTTTTCAGAGAAAATGCTATTTCAAGCTTAAACGCAACAGATTAAGAAAAATACTTTTAAAACTTTTAAGTGTGATAAACGGACGAAAATGCTTTTTTCAAATTGTAATGCTTTTTTAATCGCGTGACATAAAATTCTATTCATAATTCAAACGTGACAAACTAGCATAGATGCAACATAATTATAGTTGTTTTACACACACACCTACACACACACACACACACACACACACACACACACACATATATATACAACCGTTTAATTCGTAAAATAATAAATAAGCAATATTTGTTTATTTGTTTACCCCCCCCCAAATATGGGCGATTTTCTAAACAAAACGATTTCCCGTTATCTTCAAGGTCGAAGACGCTACTAACCCTATTATCTTTTCAAAATCAATAAAAAGTCGGCACACACACACACACACACACACATATATATATATATATATATATACATACATATATATATATATAAAGTCACTTTGTGCGTGTGCGTGTTATTTCATTCCCTATGAATTCGACTACGGCTAAGTTGATTTTTTTTAAATGCCACACAATGTATTTTACGTCTTTAGAAGTGTTCTTAGATAGATTTCCTATCGAAATATATATCGATAATTAAAAAAACAAATTCATTAAAAAGGCAGATTCCGATTTTGACCAACGTTAACACTTTTATACAGTCTAGCATTTGAGAATTTTTATGACCACACAAGACGAATGTAAATGACATGTAAAATCAACAGTAGTTTATTTTATAAGACAAGGGCGTTTCTGAAATAAATGTTCATGCATAGAGCACAACAGAACCATAATACTTGACTTTTGCATTTTAAACTTGAAGTGAAGCCATTGTATATGATAATTTTATAAAATCAACTGTAGGTTCTAAAGTATTTCTATTAAACAATTTCCATCTTTCAAACATATATCCTTGAAAAAGATTGACGAAAAGCGCTTCAATTTTTATCATATTTCGTGATGCTTTTAATCAACTTATTTATTTTACCCAATTGTATATTTATAATATATAATTTCCCCTATTTTATTCGTATTTCAGTCGATTTAACATCCGATTATGCTCCATTTCTTCATTATTTTAAAATTTTGCCATTCCAATATATATATATATATATATATATATATATATATATATATATATATATATATATATATAATGTCAGTATCTATTTCGACAGTGATCGATACGTACGTAGATCTAGGTAGTAACTTTTGAAAATATATATGGCAATTAAGCTACTCAGAATTTTTCGCGTTTAATCCTATTGATATTATGACGAGAGAATATATTTAAAAACGGAAAATTCCGAATAAAAACAGCATTAGCGAACCATTACTGAGCTTAAGTAACGATCACTGAATGGAAAATAGAACGGCAGACCAGCATATGGAGAAACTTAGACGGTCTTTAGACTATATTTGACTGAGAAATTAGCCATTCTTAACTATAATGAACGCCAAAATTCAAGAATGAAATAGCAAACGTATGTATATACACAATTCAGAAATGAAATAGTAAATGTATGTATACACAAAATAAATTTTACCCAAGGATAATAACGCACACACATTGGAAAATAATAAATAATAATGACAACAATACTATAAACATTGATATTATAATTATAATAATTATTAGATCAGTGAGCGAACTACAACTAAACTAGATTGTGTTAGATTCAGGATGCGCGCTAATCTAGGCGAACTGATGAGCTGTGATACAGCAGAACACTCTATCTGTTGATGACTATATATATATATATATATATATATATATATATATATATATATGTATATGTATGAGAGTTGAATGAGGATGAATGCTATCAGAGACATTGCTCCTGGAATATGATGACAAAAATAAACAAATAAAAAATAGGGAGGCAGTGAGGATTACACGGCCACCAAAACAAAACTCATTAATCAGTGCTAGAACATTCGACTGCAAACAAAACCCATTAATATGGATTTCCTGTTGACGAAATTGATGGAGGTCATCAGAAATTTAAAACTACATTCTTACTGTTGCTGGATGTCAATATGATGTTTGTTCCTCAATTGCGAAGATGATCGTGATTATTTAGGTTTTTTTTGCGCCCGGGAATGATTAATCAGTCTGATCCAAGCTCTGAAGTATTTCCCACATGTAAGTCACCTGTAGGATGATTCAGTAGAAGGCTGCTTTGTCTTTTCGAATAGCACGTTTCCTAAATCCGTACAAATTCAGTAATCATGGCCTATTTGTGACTTGTAGTCCGCAGGGAACACATGTTCTGAGATACTTTTTTCCCCACGAGTCAGTATACAATTAGAACTGTTTTAGGACACATTCAAACCGTTTCAAACTCAGCGAAATAACACCGGTTGTCAATCGATAGTCTAATAAAATTTTTCTACTAAAATACCTAAAATTTATAATGACATAAATGATCAATGAACACAGAGAGAGAGAGAGAGAGAGAGAGAGAGAGAGAGAGAGGGAGGGAGGATGCGCACATATCAAATATTTGCATTATGAACATCATATAATAGGGTTGTAAAAACAAATATTTGCTAAATATTTCGGAAGCTATTAAATAAACATTTCGCTAACTCCATTCTAACACAAAAGCTTTTAAACCAAGATAATTCTTATAAGAGGTATTGTCAGCAAGATTGTAGAGTGAAATACCATTTTTGTTGGTCTGTCATGCTTAGGATTTTTACTAAGGTATCACCACATCAACCAAAATGTCACTCGAGGATAAGAGTGTCAGATCGACGCCAAGACAATATCGCGATTATTCATACTGATGGCAATAATTGGTCTGAATATTTAACACTGGACTTGAAAACAATCATGCTGTAATTAGTTCAGAAGAAGCTCCGCAGTATTGTTTTCTATAGATGGGCAGTCTCTGGAAAAGAATCTTGCCCATTGAAGTTTCGTTTAGTGTTAAATAGAGTTCAGAGAGAGAGAGAGAGATAGGGAGAGAGAGAAAGAGGGGGAGAGAAGGGAACTATTGTCAGTGGTTGTAGATAGAGGAGTTTTTGTTGTGAATGTTTTACATGATCATAGAATGAAACTCAGCCAAGCACCTGCCATGACAATACCAACAGAGCAGAGAAAGACTAGCAAAGTCTTTTTTATTAAAAAGTAGTAGTAGTAATAGTAGTAGAGGAAAGAGAATGGCATGGCGAAACAACTGACCCATTAGCCTCCTCCACCTTTTTTGTCAAAATATTTGAGACCTTAATTAACAAAACTCTAGTCCATCACCTTACAGATGCTAAACTTCTGACTGATCAACAATATGGATTTAGACAAGCCCGTTCCACAGCAGACATCCAAACTGTAATCTCTGAACGTATATACCAGTCACTGGACAAAGCGGGGGAGGTCAGACAGGGTATAGTATGAAGGTCGTCTCAGGAAAATAAGATCATACGGTATCACTGGTAGAATACTTAACATAATTAAATCCTTCTTAGATAAGAGAATAATCCAGGTTGTCCTCGACGATCGTACATCTAAACAATATGATATAAATGCGGGAGTGCCTCAGGGGTATATCCTTGGACCTCTACTGTTCCTAATATTCATAAATGACCTTCCCGACAAAATTGCCTATGAGATGGGTATATATGCTGAGGACACCACACTCTATAACAGGCACGACAGGAAAACAAATGAACACACATCTAAAGAAATGGCAGAAACACTAGAGAATGACCTCCAATGTGTAGTGAAATGGGGACAAAAATCGATGGTCTTTATCTGAGACATCTTTCAAACTCCTTGGCTTAACGTTCACAGGAAACATGAAATAGAACAATTACATTGAAGGCGTTGCCAGGGCCGCTGCAAGGAAGGTGGGTTGTCTCTACTGTGCTAGAAAACTACTAACACCCGAAAGTATCCTGTATCTCTATAAGGCCACCATTCGCCCATGTATGGAGTATTGCTGTCATATTTGGTTGGTTGGTTGGTTGTTTTTGTTTTACGGCATATCAACCCTTTTCAGGTTATTTAATGCCGAATCTAGTTATTTTGAGGAATGATTTTTAATGGAGTTTATTTTTTTTTAAGTCAGATTCTATTTAACCCATAGTTGGGACCCTAACAGGTACTACCACTCCGGGTCAGAGTGGACCTGGGAGCAATGGCAATTAAAGGGTGGCTTCACACTCCCCAAGGCCCACAAGGTGGGGCCTCACCATCGGATATAGTTTTGGGTTATATCCAGGATCTGTCACATTTGGGCTGGTGCATCTGCTACTAGTCTCTCGCTCCTTGACAAGGTTCAAAAGAGAGTCGCAAACCTGATAGGCCCTGAACTGGCATCTAAGCTTCAGCCTCTGTCCCATCGACGAAACGTTGCATCCCTCTGTCTGTTCTACAAGTATTTTAATGGTGAATGCTCTAACGAACTGCAAGCACTTGTGCCCACACGACATGAACACCCTCGACAAACCCGACAGGCAGCTAAATTCCACCCCCACACTGTAGAGATCCCTAGATGTAAAATATCTTTCTACTCCAGTAGTTTCTTCCCCAGAGCCGCTAGACTCTGGAATTTCATTCCATGTCCCTGCTTCCGCAACTGTACTGACGTGCAGAAGTTCAAGTGCAACGTGAGCCGACATCTTGCTGCCCAAATCCCTACAAAGTACTCCAGTAGTTGTTGCCCCTGATAGTAGCCCCCTACACCAAAGTGGCAATGTGCCTTGTTTGGGGTGAAAATATAAAAAAAAAAAAATGCCCACTAGATTTCGAAGGCGGTTTTGTACACCATAACATTTTCGTCGAACTCTAACAAAGTTAAATGTTTTAATTTTCAAAATCTCATCAAACAACTCTTACTAAGTTTCTGTCTATTACGCCTTCATGTTATTTCATCATCGGCTCTTAATTTATAAATTGAAGTTTGAAAGAGTATTTTCTCTTACTTGCATCTTTTATATACATAATTGTATTTCCTCGGTCTATTACGCCTAAGTTTCAAATAACGAACTTTTTTCAACCTTAAGTTTGAAGTAGTACATTTAGTTTTAGACGTGCAGATTAAATGGACGTAAATTAAGAATATAAATTTTTCTCTTAAATACAATCATGTATTTCCTATTTACAATGTCTCCCCACTGGACAGAGTTAGACACCAGGGTCGTTTTTTAATGTGGAGAAAAGGTACAAAAATAAAAATTGTCTCAGTCGTGAAGGATTTCTCCTCCACTGACAGAGAACAAGAAATTGAAGTGTAGATCTGAAGAACAGATAGTATTTATTTGCTCCCCCACCGAGCAAATTAGGCACAAGGCCAATTTTTAATGTGAGGAGTGAAGGGAGGGGGGAAGGGAAAAATGGGGCCAGCTCCCGAGAGGTGGGAAATGGGAGCTGGTTAAAGGTCAGGAATGTAGTGTTGCCCCCACATCTGGTCTTTGCTAGTCATAGCTTGCAGTATCTGTCGGAACAGATACTACACTTTGATCTTGACTCAAAGGCCAAGAGTTTGTACTAATTATGTAAATTATTTGTCAGTATATTTTTTTTATGTATGCGATTAGTTTCCATATTTTTGGTGCATTAATATCTGCATTTTTATATATGCTTGGACCTATTTACATTATCTACCAATTTATTCATCCTTCTATCTGTCTGCCTATTTATATATCTATCCATTCATAATAGAAAAGGCTCTTCCTCTGTGTGTCTGTGTGTTAGTCACAATTTTATTTCAATACTAACAAGTCGCCCGACATAGTGTTACATAAGAAGGGATTTTTCCATCTCATGTAAGCAAGAAGACAGACTAGATAGATAAGTGAAAATGATATTAGGAAAAGGCTAGAGTCGGACCCTGTAGGCAAGTGGTAAAAGATAATGGATAATTGAAATCCTAGGAATGCAGTCGATTGTTAATTATTTTAGAAATAACTAAATATTATTTATGTCAGAAAAGGAGCGATTGTCCATTCTTTTTAGAAATGACCGGATATTAAATATGCCAATTAAAAGAATGGACAATGCGAGTTTATAAATAATGATAAAATAGTTTAGATATTGAACAATTAAAATTGGGAATTGGCAAACATATATAAATCCACGTGAAATTTATTAACGTGGAAGAGCCACAGTCTGACGTAATAAACAAAGGTGATTTCAATATATTGAGATGGGGTTCGAAGTTAGAATGAGAGGAGATCACAATCACAGACACAGTGAAAGAGTCAGTAAGAGATGAGAGTCGGACAGCGCTTCCAGTGAAGTAAAAAACCTTGACACTTCAAAAGTATGTGGACCTGATCTCGTTCCGGCTGTGCTATTAAAGAATGCTCCGCCGAAGTAGCTCCAGTTCACTCCAAACTTTTATACAAATGCCTTAATGAATCTTGCTTTCATGACTGCTGGAAAACTGCTTCCATGGTACCAGTTTTCAAGAATTCTGGTGAAAGAACTGACTCATTAAATTATCCCCCATTAGCCTCCTCCCACTTTTCGCCAGATGATAAACTTCTGACTGACAAACCATATGGATTTAGGTAAGCCAGTTTCACAGCAGATATCCTAACTGTAATCTCTGGACGTATATACCATTTACTGGACAAAGCGGGGGAGTGTAGAGCGGTAGCTCTAGATATATCCAAAACTTTTGACAGGATATGGCATGAATGTCTTCTCAGGAAAATCAGATCATACGGTATCACTGGGCGAATGCTTAACATAATTAAATCCTTCTTAGATAAGAGAAAAATCCAGGTTGATCTCGACGATCGTACATCTAAACAATATGATATAAACGCGAGAGTGCCTCAAAGGTCTATCCTTTGACCTTTATTGTTCCTAATATTCACAAATGACCCCCCTGACAAAATCGTTTCTAAGATGGGTATATATATCTATAACAGGCACGACAGGAAAACAAATGAACACATACCTAAGGAAATGGCAGAAACACTAGAGAATGACCTCCAATATTTATTGGAATGGAGACAAAAATGGATGGTCACATTTAATGCTGCCAAGACTAAACTTGTCTTCTCCAATAATTACAAGAAACCTTCTCTACCACCACTAGCAATGGTAAATGACACATTATTTGAAAGTACTTCTTTTAAACTCCTCGGCCCAACATTCACAGAAAACATGAGTTGGAACAATTACACTGAAAGCATTACCATGACGGCTGCGAAGAAAGTAGGCCCTCTCTACCGAAAGCTACTAACGTCCGAAAGTATTCTGTACCTCTATAAGGCCACCATTCGACCATGTATAGAGTAAGGCTATCATATTTGGGCCGGTGCATCTGCTACTAGTCTCTCGCTCCTAGACAGGGTTCAAAAGAGAGTCACCAACCTGATATGTCCTGAATTGTCATCTAAGCTTTAGTCTCTGTTCAATCGACGAAATGTTGCATCTCTCTGTCTGTTCTACAAGTATTTTAATGGTGAATTCTCCGACAAACTGAAAACACTGATAGTCCATCGACGTAAATACTCCCGGCAAACCCGACAAGCAGGTAAATCCAACCCCTTAACAGTAGAGATCCATAGATGTAAGAGATCTTTCTACTCCAGTAGTTTCTTTCCCAGAACTGTTAGACTTTTGAATTCCCTTCCTGGTCCCTGCTCCCACAACTGTACTTACATGCAGAAGTTCAAGTGTAACGTGAATCGACATATCGCTGCCCAACTCCATACATAGTACCCCTTTTGCTTATGTCCGTGATAGTAGCTCCCTATATCGAAGTGTAATATGCCTTGTTTGGGGTGAAAATGTAAAAAAAAATATTATATCTCATGTCTGTAGACCAAAAAACTAACAGAGATGTTTTGTAGGCAATTTTTAAAAACAAATGCATATACGCATACATAAATATATATATAGGAAGAGGTTTGTGTTTACTACGCAAATATTACGCAAGCATAAATCATGTAGAATATCTGCATGAATATAATTACACGTAATAGTAAACTCTTTAGTTTACTATTACGTGTAATTATATGTGCATACATGGTTCAGTTAAATCCCAATTCAAAGAGGCCACTTCATCCGACCAAAGAAGGGGCGATATTGAAACGAGAGTCAATATTACATTCTTTTTTTATTAAATCTATTCGGGTGCGGGTTACACTCTGAAAAAAGTAGTGTGTATACTTTGTGAATGTGAGTAGTAGAGGTTTTGGAGGAAGGTGTGGTGTAAAAAGGAAGTATAGATCGGGCTGAAAGAAGAGGAGGAGGTACGATCCCGTGTGGTCATGCAGTCGAAGCGGCGAGGTTTCGTTATCATTTTTAGCAGCAGTTGTTTATTTTCCCAGGTTTGATCTGAAGTAAAAGTATACTCTCATCGCTGTTACTTTCCCCTCTTTAGTCTTTAGAGTTGGTTTTTATTTTCTAGTGGCAACTTCATTATTCATCTTTTTTATTGATAAGTTCTACTTATTTATTTTATTCCTCGCTTTATTATCTGTTCATTTGTTTCTCGTTTTTAAATTTTTTATTTGTTTATTTGTTTATTTATAAAATAGTTGTTCATATAATCTAATTAACAATCAGTGAACAGATATACAGGTTTACTTATACGAGGTAAATAACGCTGCTATACTGAGAGTTATATTTTCTACTCTACTGCGATGTCCTAAGTAATTACAAAGGAAATAAATATTTTCATATCTATATATATATAAACTTAATTTCGATGGTTGTTATTCTTTCATTCCGGTTGTTTACCTTTTCTTTAAGACTAGAATATAAATATATTTTATAAGTTTATATACTTTCTTATAGAAATAGGTTTTCCAGACCATATACATGCAAACAAGTACATAATAGCATATATTTGCGTATATTGGGTAATATATTTTATAAAAAAGACCAATATAATCTTTACTCTCGTTTGAATATCGTTTTTCTTTTGGTTTGATGAAGTGGTCTCTTTGAATTGAGAATCCACCAGAACATGTATGCACATATGTAGCTAATAATGTTTGTATAATAAACAGACTATTTACCAGCTCTGTTCTTGCGGATTTGATTGGATTTACATGTATTAAACCAATCTATACAACCACACACACACACACACACACACACACACACACACACACACACACACACACACACACACACACACACACACACACACACACACACATAGCCAAAACCACTAAGCAAAATCCATCCCAAAGCAGCACAACTAAAGCTGACTTGCTAGGACACTATATATCAAAAGTAGGCCAATATGGGCATATTTTACACGTTTGAAAATATAGGTTCCTTTTCATCAATTGTCAGAAAATTTAAATCATGCAATAGTATTATAATCTTCAAAAAGTCTTCAAATTTTCATGTAGTTTCGCCCCAGAGAACCAAAGATATGAGCACTTCAATATTCAATTGGGCTACGAGTACATATATATATATATATATATATATATATATATATATATATGTGTGTGTGTGTGTGTGTGTGTGTGTGTGTGTGTGTGTATATATACAGGGTGTCCGTAAAGTTACTATACAGTCTTATTGTTTTATTGTATTATATTTGTATTAATAGTTAATATTTATTTTTTTACAGGTTTATTTAATCAAGCATGCAACGTAAGACTGTATAGTAACTTTACGGACACCCTGTATATATATATATATATGTATATATATATATATATACATGTATATATATATGTATATATATATATGTATATATATATGTATATATATATATATATATATATATACATACCACCATTTCTTGTCAATTTTTTAAGGTCCAAATCACAGCGACTATTGATCAGAATTTAACAAATGAAGGCTCATGGAAAAGTTAATGACGTGAATTGTGTTGTGAGCTATGCGACATTTTCCCTTGAGATCGTACATTAAAGGAGATCCTCCATTAGCCAGAGCCTATTTTTAGCACATTTTTACAGTCATCATATGTATCAATCATAGTCATTTGTTTTCCTAGTTTTGCATATGGATTACGCCTGAAAGTATCCTGTACGTCTACAAGGCCACCATTCGTTCACGTATGGAGTATTTTTGCCACATTTGGGCTGGTGCATCTGCTACTTGTTTCACACTTCTGCACAGGTTTTAGAAGAGAGTCGCACACCTAATAGGTCCCGACCTGTCAGCTAGGCTTCAACCTCTCTCGTACCGACGAAATATTACATCCATCTGCCTGCTTTACATGTATTTTAATGTTATAATCTCCGACGAACTACAGGCCCTTTTACTCTCTAAACGTAAATACTCCCGACAAACCCGACAAGCAGCAAAATCTCACCCCATACATAGTAGATCTCCCCATATACCAGAATGTCTTCTACGCTAATAGTTTCTGCCCCAGAAGTTCTTGACTTTGGAATTCCTTTCCGGGTTTCTGATTCCCTGACTGTACTGACATACAGAAGTTTAATATGTGAAATATTTGGGAATGAAGTCTCCCCTTGCTATTATTTCAGATCATTTGAAACCATAGCAGTAAGTTTTAGTCTCCCCACCATCAAGGCCAGAGGTTTTGAAGAAATATATATATATATATGTATATATATATGTATATATCTGCCAATCTGTCCATTTATCTACCTATTTACTCGTCTCAATGTATCTGTCTATTTATCTAGCTATCTAGCTGTCTATCTATTTATCTATTAGTCTAGTCATCAATCTCAACGACTGAAAACATCACTCCCTCCTTTCATCAACAAACATACTCTATTAGCAGATGAAGTATTTGCATGAAAACAGAACTAGTCTCGATGGCTGTCCTGATATTATACAGACCGCACATTCCTTGGATCTTTACCGACACGCCTCTAATGTACGCTGGAAGGAATGTAGCCATTTTGCGAACGTCATACCAAGATGGCGTGAATTCTCAGAGGTTGTCACTACGTACGCCTTGGAATGAGTTAACCGAAAAGGATGAATAGACTCCAACGTTCCAACAAAGAATAAAAAACGACCAAAGTTTATTTTAAGAGGAAGCGATTTAACAAATATATTTACTTATTCATTGCGATATACAAGGTATTTTGTTAGATATTTTTTTCTATAGAAAAAAGAATCGAAAATGTAAGCTTCGAATTAAGGCATGAAGAGACCACTGATGACCGCTATGGTAGAAATTGGCGAGGATTTGATTATTTAAGAAGAAGGCTCAACAACAACTTGTTTACATTGGATTTGAAAACAAACAAGTTGTTGTCTACCGGAAAACATGTTCGCGCTTTCGAGTTCCGCAGACGGACAGTTCTAGGAAATTTTCCCGCAGACGGACAGTTTTAGGAAATTCTTCCGCAGGCGGACAGTTCTAGGAAAATTTTCCGCATACGGGCAATCCTAGGAAATTTCACAGAATTTTCACTTAGTTTTAAGCATAAATAGAGAGTAAAACAAAGCGTTGATAGTGGTCGTAGCTAAATGAGTGTTTGTTACACTTGTTTTACAAGAGAAAGACCATTGAGATTGAAGCTCAGTCGAACACCTGCCATGAAATTAACGATAGAGCAGAAAGATCAAAATAAAACTAAATACACTACTAGTAATAATAAATTTATTATCACTATATGTAATACATTAAAATATTACACGCAAGAAAACGTGATTATGGATGCGAAAAGGACACTTAAAAAGCGAAACTAAAAAGTTATTGCGGTCGCCTAAAACAATGCGATTAAAACAACTACAGAAAATCATGATATATAAATCCCAGGATAAAAGCAAATTGAAATCCTATAAACAAAGAGACGAAACAGAAAACTTCATGATAATTGATTGCAGACAGTCGACCCACTACATCATATTTTTAAACTTTCATTTCATAGGATTTGATATCATTTACACTGCAAAATCACTTTATTTTATTTCCGATTTATTTTATATACTGATACTTTAATAAATAGTGCTCGTCTGATCTCCAATCTCTAGTCACTCCTCGCCAGTCTTTCTCGAAAATCATCCGTCTAGCTGAAATCACTGTCAATAACTTTCCTCACTTTTTAACTGTTCCTAAATCGAAACGTAGATTCTATGAACAATTCTTCTTTCTTAGAACTGCACGCATGTGGAACTCTCTTCCGTTTGATTATTTCCCAGCTAACTACAACTTGGTTGTCTTCAAGTCCAACATAAACAAATTCTTTATGAACCGCCATGTTAAGTAATCCAATCTACCAAATTTCCATTAATAACGACTACTACGATATTATACTATTGATCTCTGTAAATTCAATAATTACTATCCTCGAGTGGCCTCAGGACCTTGATAAGTGGTGACTCCTATGTAAAAATAATAAATTACAAGTGTTTATAGTTTTTTTTAAATACATACTAACTGGTGTTTCTCAGAAATATTGTGGTCCTGAATATAATCTTAAACTATATCCGATGGAGAGACCCCAGCTTGCGGGCTTTGGGGAGTATGGAGCCACCCTTTAATTGCCATTGCTCCCAAGTCTACTCTGACCCGGAGTGTTAGTACCTGTTAGGGTCCCAACTATGGGTTGAATAGAAACCGACTTGAAAAAAACAAATATATTCTATTAAAAATCTTTTCTTAAAAGATTTGGCACTTCATAACCTAAAAAGGGTTGATATGCCGTAAAACAAAAACAACCAACCAACCAACCAATCAGAAGTATGGACAACAAAAAAAGGAGAGTTTAAAAGTGCATGTATCGTCTTGCATTTTATTTTATCTCTCTTACTACTCTTCTATTTCGGGGGTCACATATTACTGTCTTTCCAGCCGAATGTTTCCATGGTTGAACGACTCCCTCTCGACCGAGAAATTACCTGTCTCATCTCCTTGTTCCAACTCGTTCGCTGGAAATTAACTCCTATAACTGATTAAGTGTATTTACAAGCAACCTCGTTACGTCATTAACTTCACGGGATCAAAGACACAAATCGGATGATACACCTTCGTCACGTATTTTGTTTTATGTTAAGTAACATTCTTTTTCACCAAGTGCACATTTTTAATAACTATTTTAACACAAATAATTCTATCTATAAATAATTATTTCGCTTAAGTATAATCGTCCAGCTAACTTGACGTTGCCCAGACTAACTACGCAACACAAAGGTTGATGGAACATATCTATATCCCCTGAACAATTTTGTTCTTGTTGAGCCCCAAGCCCCTCGCCCCCCCCCAATACAAAAATCTGGATACATATACAGATTAAGGACCGTCCTATCATTGGAACATTCCGGACAGTATATGTAAAACGTCGGATAGTACCAAACGACAGTTTGTGATTTTCTTCGTTCAAACACTGGCCAGTATTTTTTATAAAAATTATTATTACGTAGATAATTCAATGAAAAATTAATTGAAAAAATAAAAGCAATATTATTTGTTGTTATGGAGAAAATGCAATGTATACTTATTGAACAAATCGATTTTTCAATTTTTTTTCTGACATTTTTGTCAAATCAAGATCATTATTTACTTTTTCATAAGAAACTAATGATAGCAAATAAATGTTATCTAAAACTACGTTGGCTGCTGCAATTTCAATGACTCAGCGTTTCGGCAACTTTTGGCGCTTTACGTAAACTGTCCGCAAAATTCCAAGATAACGCGGTCCTTATTCTGCATAAGTACTAAAATTTGTATTCTGTAGAAGGCATTGCGGAAAAAAAATTATCACAACTTTGTATAGATTCTGAGTTGTAGCTAGACACGTACACGCACACATCTTTCCATTTATATACAAATACTTTCCTGGACAAATCTTAAAGGAAATCAGACAAAACTGTAAATTGTACTTTTAAGAATCAATAAATGCTATCAATTGAAATACTAAATACGTCCTAAAATTGAATAATGTGGCCGCATCAAGGAGGAGCTACCCGAAGGATCTTATACTACCCTGACAGAGTCCCAAATTGACTTCGAAATCTAGAAGGTGATGATATCTTCCTTCTGCAACCTCTTTCACAGAAGAAACATTGCAACCCTTTTTCTGCTCTAACGTTATTTTCATAGCAAGTGCTTATCTGAGCTTCAATCTATTGTTTCCGCTACCAAAACTTTACAGAAAGCCTTCATCTAGCTACAACAACTATTAAAATTTTTTCCATATACTCTATCTGTGCCCAAATCTAAACGCAAATTCCATTAACAAAGCTTTTATCCTCGAAATGCATGCCCCTGGAACTCTATTCCTCTGGCTTGTTTTCCAGCTACTAGGACAGTCTTCTTCAAATCCAACGCAAACAAATTTTTGAGCCGTCCCCTTAAATAATCAAAGTCTACCCAATTTTCCCCCACTAATGATCACTACTTTTTCTCAGTAAAATTAAAAACCAATTACGTAACGCAAAGGTTGATAGAAAATATCTATATCTCCCTGAACAATTTTCTGCACTCATTAACCCTTATCCACGAGTGGCCTTCAGGCCTCGCGAGAGAAATGAAGTAGATATTGAACACGAATAACACTTCTGTAATACTAGTAATTGGAGGACCACTAGGAATAGTTTCGAAAGCTCTGGAAAAAAGGAGAAATTCGAATCAAATAAAAGATTGGATCCATATAAAACATAGTACGTTACTTTTAAGAAGAGACATGTGAAAAACCTTACTTTTAAGAACAAACATCTGTATTTTATGATTTGCATAGATTAAATGTATTTACTGCCTACTTAAGCGAGTTAACTAAGTGATATGTTATTGTTTTACGAACACAAATAAGATGAGTTTTAAAAGTTATTATATTGGTGCAAAAATAGTGTTGTTTTTGACATGAAGTTGGATGTCAAAATGACATTATTTTTGCATCGATCCAATACTTCTAAAGGTAAGCATCGAAATAAAATTCATAAATCAAAAATATCACAAGGCGAAAATCTTTTATTTTAATTCAAATAAAACAGATATCCATAGAATTAGAGCGTGTAAGAAGTGACAATTAGCCACGTGCTCCATGAAAAAATTATTTCTTATTTTCTTCTAATTATGTATTTATTGATCTCATACTTTTGAATTAATGTTTGTATTTTGTAGAACCCTTATTTTCTGTTACAGTGCTGTTCTGAAATCAGGCACATTACCATCGACAGTGTTTTACGTTTCTAATTTTTTGAGATGACAATTGATTATTCGGATTATTTGGATTTTTAAGGGTTATTTCTTTACTACGTTTCAACCTATTTAACACCCGACATTCTTCGGCTGTATCTTTTCAAACCCGGGAATTCTTCTTTTCGAGCTCAGGAATCTTTCTCCTTAACTTGGAATTTGCAAGGAATTTCGATAAGGTGCACCTAAATAAGGTTGATAGTTACATCGACTGAGACGTTGTAAAAATAACACTCAAGATGGGATCAATTGTTCGAAGAAGCCAAACAATACGATCAAGGGTAGTGTTCGTAAATATTCATAAAAAAGCAACCCACTTAAGCACTCTCTCTCTCTCTCTCTCTCTCTCTCTCACACACACACAACATTAACAAGAAATCAGACTTCAATTTTATGAAACCTTCATGATTAGATCTACAATATTACTAACATTTATTTCCAACTCGTCCGTAACAGACTGGAAATTAAACAATTAAAAAATAATTACCAATTTGATTGATTGGTACGGAAAAAAACACATCCATCAGCCAATTCTCACACAATATGCATTCCGTCATGGCCTCGCTTGTGCTAGTATATGACATATTTGTATGTCTTAAGAATATATATATATATATATATATATATATATATATATATATATATATATATGTGTGTGTGTGTGTGTGTGTACTAGCTTAGTTACTCGACGTTGCCCGGGATTGAAGGAGGATCAATGTATATTTCAAACTCCCATATTTTCATTGTCATCGAAATCGGTGAAATCGCCCATTTTTCAATCAAATCGATTAATTGTCTGCTCTAGTCAGGGACCCATCGCGATCCACCTAGAAGAAGCTTTACATGTTTCGCCCGCAGTGACTTAGTTCACAATACATTGTATTCTACATTGCACTGCAGAGAACCTGTTGATACTGTTGATTTTATAAAATTATTTTTATATATAATGACTTGAAGTAAAGTTTAAAAGGCAAAAGTCAAGTATCATGCTTCAATTTACTCAAATAGAAACATTCATTTCGAAAGTGCCCCCGTCATATGAAAAAACTTACTGTTGATTTTATGCGCCTTGCCTTACTGCTTGTGCGATAGCAATGGGTTGACTTTAAGTTTAAAATGAAAAAGTCAAATATCATGATGCAATTGTGTTTTAAACAGAAAGATTCATTTTTAACGGGACCCTATCATAACAAAGAATCTTCTGTTGATTTTATATGTCGGGCCCTTCGGTTTATAGGGTCATAAAACTTCTCGACTGCACCTGTGATGTAAGTCTGTGTAAAGTGCTCTTTTTATCATCGGATTATTCGATTATCGATACTATTCGAAGAAAATCTGATACAAAAGACAAGAAAACTGCCTGGCACATATAGTACACGGTGAAACAATAAAATTGTTCCCATAAAGAAAACAACACTACAGTTTTATTTTAAAACTTTTATTGAAAATGATCGATTCAGGTTATTTGATTATGTAGTAGAGCTGACATTTGTTCAATATAGCCGCCTTCAGCATTAATCACTGCCTCGATAGGGTCCAGAACTGGGAGCATGCCTTTTCCACAAGAGCCGGCCGAAGCTCAGAAAATACTCGGCGGATAACAGCGGTCAGGCTGGCTTTGGTGTTGTGGGAGGTCATGTTGGTGATTTTCTCGACGTATGACCAAACGAAGTAGTCCAGCGAATTTAGGTCCAGGGGAGGGAGGTGAGCCAGAGAGATAATGGTACAAAGCCGTTTCACTTCTGAACCTGGGTCTCTATGGATTTTTGAGTCAGCGCCGAATTCTGCTGCCACACCCAGGGTTAGAAAGCGGCCACCTGAGTGCAGCAGAGAATCACCATATTTACCACATTTAGGTACACTTTGATGTTGAATTTTAAGCCGACTTCAAAGATGTGAAGTGGCATGATATGCCCTAACTTGAAACTACACCAAAGATCATAACCATGACCGGAAACTTTGTTTTCATAACTCTGGACATGCCCCTATTATCTGAATTTGCATTTTGAGAATGGAATCATGTCGTCTGTTTTATGTCGACAATTTTATCGTTTCCCCTTCGTGTGGAATTCCATAAAAATCAGTCTAGCCGCGTTCGAATCCATAGGGAACGAACTCACACACACAGAAACACACAGACAAACACACATATTTCCTTTTATATATATACACATATCTATCTATCTATGTATCTATTTCTCTCTCTCTCTCTCTCTATATATATATATATGTATATTTGTTCTTGTTTGCGATACTTTTTAAATGAATTCAATTATTTATACGAAAGTGCATTTTTACCTCAACTTTTACATGCAAGTTGAGCATAATTTTTCTTTTGACAAAAATGTCAAATGGGAAGCAGCATATGTGTTTTTAATATAATTATCAACTGACACGTGTTTCGTCGTCTACAACTCATCAGAATGGATGAATCTCACGATATTCGAAATCAGGACTCCACGAAAGGAAGCCTAAACCTCTACCACTAGTATCCCTTGCACGACTGCTGGAAGTATCGCGTTTTAGGCTGCTCCTCATTTGAGGGTACCAAATTGGTCAAAGGGAAAATTTTTCCCAACTCGCATTTAGGTAAAAATGCACTTTCGTATAAATAATTGTAGTATCTTTTCTTCAAGGGAGAAAAGAAAAATGAAACGCATACAAAGAAATGAATAATAATAAAAAAAAATAAAACTGAGGAAAGCCTCGTCGACAGTTGTATACGTTTATATCTTTTCTCTCCTGAAGAAGAAATAACAAATAGGATCCTGAACAGAAGTGTGCGTTCTATCCCAACCATTATCAATGGACCAGAGGTTATCTCGTCAGCGTCAGACAAGGCCAAACTATTTGCAAAGAACTTTGCAGCTAATTCTACCCTATGCGACGAAGGCCATCAACTCCCCATATTTCCTCCTATAACACAGAACAAGCTAGGTAACATACAAATATCCGTGCATGAGGTCGCCAAGCTAATAAAGAACCTAGATTCCAGTAAAGCAACTGGCCCTGATGGCCTCCCAATTATAGTGTTAAAAATGCTTCAACCAGAACTTGCTCCCATACTTACGAAACTATTTCAGCGCTGCCTTAAGGAGAAGTGCTTTCCGACTCCCTGGAAGACCTCATCAGTTTGCCCTGTATTTAAGAATTCAGGTGATAAGTCATCTCCCTCTCAGTACAGACCAATAAGTCTCCTGTGTGTTATGAGTAAGTTGCTGGAATCCATATTAAATAGAGAAATAGTCAACCACCTCAGCAGGAATAAGCTTCTTAGTGACACACAATATGGTTTCCGCTCTGCAAGATCTACCGCAGATGTGCTGACGGTTATATCTCACAGGATTAGTGAATCTCTTGACAAAGGCTTCGTTTCTAGGGCAATTGCTCTTGACATATCAAAGGCCTTCGACAAGGTATGGCATAAGGGTCTACTTCACAAGATTTCCAGCTACGGTATAACTGGAAATGTTTTCTCAATCATTAAATCATTTCTCTCCGATAGGCTCATAAGAGTAGTGGTAGATGGACAAAAATCGGAGGCCTGCAATATAAATGCTGGAGTCCCTCAGGAGTCAATCCCGGGCCCAACTCTCTTCCTGATCTACATCAATGACCTCCCTAAACACATACTTAAATCATTCGTTGACATCTATGCTGATGACACGACCATCTACGGCAACACATCAAAGGCTGTAAATGACAAAGTTCTCTCTGATTCTCTCTCCTCTGATCACGAGCGCGTGGTTCAGTGGGGGAAGATGTGGCTGGTTACCTTTAATGCATCCAAAACCAAACTCCTATCCTTACATCATCAACGCTCTGATCCCCATCTGGCATCAATTGTGATGGATGGCTCTCGTCTGGGTGAGGCCCCGTGTTTTGACAAGCTTCTGGGTTTGACCTTTACTCCTGATCTGAAATGGAACACGTACATCAAGTCTGTTGCCAAGGTCGCTGGAAAGATGGTGGGATCCTTCTACCGCTCCAGAAGATATCTCACTACTGATGCAATTCTCTATCTATATAAAAGCCAAGTACGTCCAAGGATGGAATACTGTTGCCATATCTGGGCAGGAGCTGCTAAAAACAACCTATCCTGCCTTGACAGAGTACAAAATAGACTTCGTGGCTTAGTGGGGGATGCCCTTTTCTCTACCCTGCAACCTCTCTCCCACAGAAGAGACGTTGCGAGCCTATCCTTGTTTTATCGTTATTTCCATGGCAGGTGC
Organism: Euprymna scolopes; assembly: GCF_053919585.1. NCBI lineage: Eukaryota > Metazoa > Mollusca > Cephalopoda > Sepiida > Sepiolidae > Euprymna > Euprymna scolopes. Next base: position 13,580,515 of record NC_136486.1, read on the forward strand.
TCGTCTGAACTCCAATCTCTGGTCCCCCCTCGCCAATCTTTCACGAAAAACACCCGTCTAGCTGAATCCACTGTGAAAAATTTCCCCCACTCTATATCTGTGCCTAAATCAAAACGCGGATTCCATGAACAAAGCTTCTTTCTTAGAACTGCACGCCTGTGGAACTCTGTTCTGTCTGCTTTCTTCCCACCTGACTACAACTTGGTTGTCTTCAAGTCCAATGTTAACAAATTCCTAATGAACCGTCCCCTTAAGTAAACATTTCAGCAAATCTCCTCACTAACGTAATGTACTTGCAATAACCCTTATCCCTGAGTGGCTTCCGGGCATTGATAAGTGGTGATCACTGTGTAAAAAAAAAAAAAAGAAATACTATTCTAGAAAATTAGGTACATCAACACCATATTATCTTAGACAGCACCTTATGTTGGTAAAACAACGCAATATAATTGAAAATTATTGAAGCTTCTTTCTAATATTGTCATTATTTTTTTATATGTAAACTCATGTCCACGGTGTTTCCCATGAACCGCATTGATATAGCCTTCAAACACAACTCCATTCACCCATCGAAATGTTGTGAAAATTACACTCAAGTCTGAAAAACCCAAATGATACGAATAATCAATCCTCATCTATAAAAATTTAGTAACGTAAAGTTCAAAAGAATTTTGCATTAAAATTCTAAACCAGGAAGAAGTTAATGGTCAACGGCTGTTGTCATAACGCAACAAGAATTAAAAAGTAATTGAAAAAAAGCTGAATGCAGTAAAAATATGAGGATACTTTTTGCCACCCAGCCTCCAGGAAACATCACCTTTTTTTTGTCAGTGATCGATCACTCGTAATGACTCGTGTAAAAAAGTAAATAATAAAGAATGCATAAAAAAGCATCTGACAAATTATTACAAAATAAAAAAGATTAAAAAAAAGGAAAAAGGCGACGTTGTCTGATGAAACGTCATCATTTTTACTTGGGTGGTACCACCCTAAGAATAACACAAACGAGCCGGGTAGGCAGATGAGATGCAATGGCTGTCGGAGAGAAAAAAGAGAATATCGCAAACAAAAGAACATTTTAGTGAGATTTTTCTTTCTTTTTTTTACATTTTGTCTTTCTTTTGTTGCTTCAAGGTTTATGAAAAAAACAACAACAATAAAAACAACAAAAGCTACCAGTTTCACATGTCTCTAAAATCTAGATGTATATAATAGTAATGTTTGTTCGTATTATTTAGATTGTGCGGACTACTGTTCTCATCTTGGGTCTTTTTTCACAACGTTTCGATCGATGTAACCTCAGACCTTATTGAGGTTGTAAGATAACGTTGACGGCTACATGCAAATACTGAGTTATTAGAGAAATTACGTCACTATAAAGAAAGAAGCATATAAAAAGAAGAGAGCACGTTCGAGAAGACGATCACGTTAAAGGCGCCGATACTGTTCGAAGGCATGATCGAGAAAATGATCACACGAGTGACGTCACAGCCGTAAGAAGAAGTCACGCATGGCGGGAGAATGAGAAAAGAAAATACGTTGTTATAAGAAAGAAAAAGAGTTGGAGTTTTCTATTTTTTGCGACTGAGCCACAGCGTGTTGGGTAACGTCACAAGGTGTCTGTTGTTGAACTCCGGAATCTTTCTGTCGAACTCGGGAATATACACGGACTTTTGAAGGGAAATCTTTATTTACTTCACTTGGACAGCATTTCCTTCTGAATAACACTCAACCTGAGAACATTAGCCCAAAGAATCAAACTATAAGATTAATTAATCCTTATCTAAAAATTCACAAATGCAAGGGGTGTTTGTTTTCCGAATGTTGCAAATCAACGTCAAATAACAAGACAACTTTTTAAGACAAAAAAACCGTGTACGGTATTTTTAATCTGATTTATGTACACAGAATATCTCCAAACAGAACTAAAAATGGTATAATTTGAATATAAAAACACACTTATCATAATTATCTTAAGATCAGAAAAGCAGCCGATCTAAATGCATTTTCAGTAAATTTGTTTTTTTTTATGAAAATTTCGATGAAATGTTTTGTCGATATCTCTACTTTTAGTCGATTTTACCATCATTCTACTTTTGATCAATTCCAGCTTTCCTGCTTTTCGGTAAATATAGCAGCACCAGCAACACTAGCCACCAGACAATGTATAAATTTCTCTTGTTTATAATGTCGTCTTCTATTCCTATCAGTTATGTAATGTATATCATGTACAGTTTTTTGTCTGTGAATTTTTAATGCATTTCGATACAATTAATTTCTAGAGTCCGTGCCTCCGCAAGGTTCAAACACACCCATAACACATCTAAAACATTAAGAAGCATTTCCGGTGTTAATTTTTGAACTGCTGAACGTAGGCTTTCTTTGAGTTGAGCTAGATGATCAATTTTTCTCGTAAACGTTTGCTTTGATTAAACTCCATACAGAGAAATCGAGAGTAATTAAATCTGGGGAACATGGCTGAACTTTTATCGATGAAGCCATCTATCTAGAAAGCATCTGTTCAAATACTCTCGCGTAATTAAAGCGCAATTATGTGGTGCAACATATACTCATAACATTATCAAATACGCTATCATTTGAGGCTCTAATATTACTGGAGCATGTCAATATAAATGGTGCTTGTAAGAGGAGGGTCTTGAAAAGGATAAGCTATAAATATTAAACCCAGTTATTCAGAGCGATGCCTTTACTTTTGGAGAAACTTTTTTCCATTAGATAAACTCACTTATTCATTTCAGTCACGCAGATACGGCAATTAATTACACATGTGAAAAATTGCTTCAGTATTGTATAAAATTGCATCAGATAAATTTCCCTTTTCAATTTGATCCGCAAATCAAACACCTTAACGCTAGCTTAGAATAATCTTCCTTAAAAGAATGAAACATATGACTGTGATAAACCTTTTTTTTTTAAATTCTGCATATAAAATCTGAGTATTGATATATTAGTCAGATAGAAAACCTGTATTGTGGTTTCATTTATAAGCAACTGATGGATTTGATAAGTTCTACTGGAAACTTTCTCTTTGCGTTGTCTGTCTTTTGAATCATGCACAGATTCATTTTTTTTTAAATTAGCTTAAAAGCAAACGGATCTCTTGGTCTCTAGAGCCGAGTTTATGAAATTTATTTTGGAACTTGTCTTGCACTTTGTTTAGTTTGCTCATCGAATACATATAATTACGACTAAATTCTTTCTCTTATTTTTTCTATTTAAGTACTCTTAAAATTGTTTAAGATGCCCTTTACACACAGTGATATATTTTTATGCATAGAGTATTTTAACAAGGTGAACATATTTGGAGAATTTAGAAAGATTGACTGATTTCATAAAATAGCTGATGACTTTTGAGGCATCCTGTATAATACTAAAACTTTCACACCCTGAATTGTTTGTTTGCACATTGAGTGTATTAAATATTGAGAACATGTCGAATGAGAGTTTAAGTAGCGGGAGAATGGTGAAAAGGGAAAGAGAAGTATTAGTAGTAGTAGTGAGGAGGAGAGAATGGAGTTACTATTGCTTGCTCCGGTTTTTCCGCACCGTGAGAACCTCTCTTAAAGGGCTGGTTGGTCATCAGCTCGGCAATGATAAAAACAATAGACACATTCCCTTTTAGATCAAGAGGTTGATATGAGGCCTGTTTCTCTGCTGCTATGGTTTCTCTTACAGTTTCCTGCGTATTAAGCGTCAATAATTCTCTCCTGAGAATTATTTATCTGAGCGAGGAATCTTTGGAGTTGAGACCGGATGATGTATATAATAATCGATACGCATCTTTTATACAACTGTTTTATTTTTATATTTAAAGAACAATTTAAACTGAAAAGTTAAGGCACGCGACCTGTTACTAACGGGGCCTGAATTTCAACTTTTCGGCCGTCGTTGAATTTACAAATATCCCCTCATTGCGAAATGAGAGGAAAAGAGAGAGTGAAAACTGCCTCAAAAAATGCTTTTTATCATTGTGTCACAGAGTAAGGGGACAATGAAAAAATAAATAGTGTAAATTTATTTACTTTCCCAAGCTCGGAATTTTATGTGCTCACCAAAAAAGGGATACTGGGAATGGAGTAAAAATAAAAATTTCCTCAGTCAAGAATAAATTCTACTACCATGACGAAAGAAAGGACAGATACTACACTTTGATTTTAGCACGATGGTTAGGAATCTAAATAAATCAAGCATGTCAAGCAGGCGGCCTGCGGGCCGCATGTGGCCCATTGCAGACACACTTGCGGCCCGCACACATGATCTTCGTTTCTCCCCAACTCATTGGCAGAGGTTTGGTACGTTTCGGAGTAGTAGAAGTGGGAGGAGATACGTTTCAGCCAAGTAAAGTCTTATAAAACATAACAAAACATCTAAGTAAAAAAATAATGTAGCCTAAATGTTTTTATATGGTTGAGCCTAACTACTAGAATTAACTAAAATTGTCTTATACTAATGTGTAGTTTATACGTTTGTAAAATTATATTTTATTTGAACTGAAAGCTAGACTAGTATATTAAATTTTGAGAATTATCCCCCGTTGAAAATGCGGGGAAAACTATTTTTAAAGGTTTCTCTATAAGAGAAAATAATTTTATTTAACAATTTATGAAAATTGAAGTTTACTTAATCAAAAGTGTTGTAAATTAAGCATATAGTTACTTATATATAGTTATTTATATATAGTTACTTATATATAGTTACTTATATATATTTACTTATATATAGTTACTTATATATAGTTATTGATATATAGTTACTTATATATTGTTAATTATATATAGTTATTTATATATATTTACTTATATATAGTTAATTATATATAGTTATTTATATATATTTACTTATATATAGTTACTTATATATATTTACTTACATATAGTTATTTATATATAGTTATTTATATATAGTTACTTATATATAGTTATTTATATATAGTTACTTATATATAGTTACTTATATATAGTTACTTATATATAGTTATTTATATATTTACTTATATATAGTTATTTATATATAGTTATTTATATATATTTACTTATATATAGTTACTTATATATAGTTATTTATATATAGTTACTTATATATAGTTACTTATATATAGTTACTTATTTATAGTTACTTATTTATAGTTACTTATATATAGTTATTTATATATAGTTACTTATATATAGTTACTTATATATAGTTACTTATTTATAGTTATTTATATATAGTTACTTATATATAGTTACTTATATATAGTTATTTATATATAGTTACTTATATATAGTTATTTATATATATTTACTTATATATAGTTACTTATATATAGTTATTTATATAAAGTTATTTATATATAGTTATTTATATATAGTTACTTATATATAGTTACTTATATATAGTTATTTATATATAGTTACTTATATATAGTTACTTATATATATTTACTTATATATAGTTACGGATATATAGTTATTTATATATAGTTATTTATATATAGTTATTTATATATATTTACTTATATATAGTTACTTATATATAGTTATTTATATATAGTTACTTATATATAGTCACTTATATATATTTACTTATATATGGTTACTTATATATAGTTATTCATATATAGTTACTTATATGTAGTTACTTATATATAGTTACTGATATATAGTTATTTATATATAGTTACTTATATAGTTATTTTTATATATTTACTTATATATAGTTACTTATATATATTTACTTATATATAGTTTCTTATATATAGTTATTTATATATATATTTACTTATATATAGTTACTTATATATAGTTACTTATATATAGTTACTTATATATAGTTACTTATATATAGTTATTTATATATAGTTACTTATATATAGTTACTTATATATAGTTATTTATATATAGTTACTTATATATAGTTACTTATATATAGTTACTTATATATAGTTATTTATATATAGTTACTTATATATAGTTACTTATATATAGTTATTTATATATAGTTACTTGTATATAGTTATTTATATATATATATTTACTTATATATAGTTACTTATATATAGTTATTTATATATAGTTATTTATATATAGTCATTTATATATATTTACTTATATATAGTTACTTATATATAGTTACTTATTGGTGATTATTTTTTTATCAGTGAAGTATTCTTTAAATTTATTTATATCTAAAATTTTGAACGTGACTTGAATTTGTTGATAAAATTCTTTGTTTTCCTTTTTCAAAATTTAACAGCTTTCGTTCAAGAAATTAAAGTATATTTTTCATTTAAACTTTTTATTCTTTCAAGGATTTCATATTTGTTGATTTTAATAAAACAAGGCGGATAGCCATTAGTCGCGTGCTCTCGTGTAATGAATGAATGCGTGAATGTAGGATGGACATGGAATTCTTAAGGATAAACTAAAATGACCGAAAAATTTGCTGAAATGACTGAAATAAATAAAAAGTAAATGACTTAGAATGACTTTAATGACCTTAAGAATGACTTGAATGCTTAAAAAGTAACTGGAATCCTTCAAAAACAATTTGAATGATCTGGAGAATGACTTGAATGACTTTGAGACTGACTAGTTGTAAAGTGGGTGATGATTTTATATTAAATTAATACAGAAAAGTGATCTCCCTCTTTATATCACAATAAGTACAGCATGTAGTAAGAAATATACTACACTTTGATCTTGGCCAAAAGGCAAAGAAAAGGTTAAAAAGCTAAGAACAGCATCTATTAACAACAGACCTTTGATCGTAACCAAAAAATGCCAAGTACAAAAGTATTACGGACAGACCGACCGACCAACCGACCGAAGAACCGACGGAGTGATTTATAGAGTCGCTTGCACGCCACTAAAAATAATGATTCAAAATTCATTTTTCAGATATTAATGAGCCTTAAAAATCACTAGTCAAAAAATAATTTCCCTTTCGAGCTGGTACCGATAAAGATTAGTCATCAAATTTACAATATTTCGTTATAGACAATGTTTTATTTACGTTTTGAAAGTTGATTAAATAAAATACTTTACTTTAAAAAACTGAAACATTAATTATTAAAAAATGTCTGAATTGAAAAATGAAATTTAAATACAGCATTTTCGACATGTTTTACAATTTTAAGTAAAAAAACTTGTTAAATATGATATTTCCATTTTTTATTGACATTTTATTAAACAAATAGCATTTTTCTTGAATAAAACATTTAAAAATTTCCAAGAAACCGTAACAATTTTTTAAATTTTTTCTAACCTTGGAACATATTTTATTCTTTTTTAAACATGAAAAAATACTTGCGAATTAATGAGTTATTTTCATTGTTTTAACAAAATATACATAAAATTATTGTTCAGTCATTTAAAACAAAATTCCGACTTGAATTTTTGTTAAAACTTAAAATGGAAATAAAATTGTTCTTGTTGTATATTTTTTTTTAAGTTTATTAAGTTTATTATTCATTTCGTAATTTCCTAAAATTAATAGATGATTAGTTCCGTTCTAATACATTTTCAGCCAAAAACAAATTTACTTACTTTTTAATTAAAATTTTTTGAATGATTTTAATCGTTAAAAAATTAATTAGAAAATAATTATCCAAAAAGATATTTGCAAAACCATAATTTTTCTTAAAAACGGTTGAAATGATATATTTTGATATTGTTTTTCCTAATTTGTTCTTACGATTAACAAGGGGGAAAATTTCAACCATATTTAAAACAAACAAAAAAAAAACAATACAAAAAAACAGACAGTAGTGAACAAGAGGATTATGTTTTCATATACTTTTTAAAAATAAAAATCCCTACATAAGAGAAACTGGGAATTAACGCTATTTTTCTACGAACGTGGTGTCAATACACGGGTAAATTATTTTATATTTAATTTAAAATATTAAAAAAGAATTAATCCTTAAAAATTTAAACAGAAAATAAAAAGCCGATCACTACTATATGTGATGATGTGAAATGTTTTTTTTTGAAATTGAAATTATAGAAATCCCAAGTCTCTAGTGACAATTTGGTCCATTTTGCCACATGTTAAGAGCTGCAAAACAATGCTGATACGAAGTTTGCATTGTTTCGCAAATTATGACCTGGAATCATTATGAAAATGATTTGAGAAAGATTTAGTTATTTTACATTTTATGAATACCAGTTTGCATCATTTTTATGATAATTTAGTTTTTATGTTGCTAAGCTGAAGAAAAACTGCAAATGGAACTATTCGAAATTCAGTCGAATTTCTTCACGCAGATCAAAATATTTTGAAATAGGAATACCTGATTTCTTTTAATATCTTTCGGAAAGTTTACCGCAAAGATCATGGTAATGTTTGGTTTTACAGATTTCCTTTTATGAAATCAGCAAAAAAAAAAAACAAAACAAAAAAAAAAAACAAAAAAAAGAACAAAAAAAAAACTCTCAAAGAACAAGATTCATTGATCAAAATTTGTCATCCCTCATCAAATTCAACACTACACAGGAATTGCAACGACGCATACAAGAATTGGTCATCAAAAAGAGATTGCAAGCCTCAGGACAAAACAGTGAAATCTTTTAATTCTTTTGCTATTGTATTGACGATTGTTAACATTTTCCATATATTTTTGTTGAGAGGTTGGCCTTCCTATGTCGGTCGTTAGATGAGGACGTTCCGCGGGTCCCTGCGGTTGGAAGCGCCTTTCCAAACCTCAAACCCGACTCTTCGATCGAAGGCAGTCGTAGACCAAAGGGGGAACAAAAGTTCTTTGTCGAATACCGAGCCGCACTTAGAGCCTTGCCGGGGACCAGTGTCATCTCACAGTCCAGAAAGAAGCTTTATCGGGCATTAGTGGTGGGTACCTTCGGATCCTCTTAGGGAACGGATGGGATGGTCGGAGGAGGAGATCCGCTCTCAATGGAATTGGGATGCGGGACGAGATTTTCTCAATAACTCTGAGTTCTCCGTGATCTGGCGACTGATCCAGAATGCACTGCCCCTATTTTCCAGACTTCATAACTACGAAGAAAAGAGATCCAGGTCTGGTATCTGTGCTGCGATGAAGCATGCTTGAAACGGTCGAATATGCCCTTTACTATTGCAGCCGACTCCGGAGACTGTTGGAGTATGTCAGGGAGGTAACAGCTCGCATCGATATCAAGCGCCCGCTTGACCTAGACGCAACATACGTTATAGACAACATGTATCTGCCGTTTCCCAGGGAGAAAAGAATGGGTTTTCTGGGCCTCCTAACAGTAGCGAGAATAGTGATATTGATCACCCGCCTCAAAATTTAATTGTTTACTTTAAACATTTGCTTAAAGTGAAGCTCAGATGCGATTGGAGGAGGTTGACTTGAGTGAACTTTGGTAGGAGGTGCATAACACTAGTTTATATATCCGTTGAGCAGAGAAGCCAGGTTAGAATACGTGCTCTCGCTGTAAAGCATGCCATGCGTTCGGACCCATCCCGCTAGACTAGCTTAGTACTTAAAAAGACTTTTGACTGATGGTATGAATGAGATTTCGTTCCTGTTTTGTTTTTTTGGTACCAGAGAACCTCCGAGTTTACCCAACCAATGCACCCCTTTTTTGCCCCCCCCCCCACCGATCATCCGCTGCTCGGAGGTCACCTTCCACCCTCATTTTCCCCTCACTAATATTTGTTCTCCTCACATCCTATAATAAATCACCCCAATCCCAACTAGAGATCTTTCTGCTTGTTTTTGGTTCCCCTGAAAACAGTGGGGGATCTAATATTTAGGCCAGGATCGGGAGGGATCATACTGACTAGGCAATTTGTTTGTTTCAATTTTTTCTTTTTTTTTTTTTGTTTTTTTTTACACAGTGATCACCACTTATCAAGGCCCGGAAGCCACTCAGGGATAAGGGTTATTGCAAGTACCTTAAGTTAGAGAGGAGATTTGCTGAAGTGTTTACTTAAGGGGGCGGTTCATTAGGAATTTGTTAACATTGGACTTGAAGACATCCAAGTTGTAGTCCGGAGGGAAGCAGGAAGACGGAACAGAGTTATGGATATTTCCCTTAGCTTCTTCCCACTCCCCACCACGAACATTTTTTTATGAAAATGAACTAAATTTGTTTTTTTTACAAATACACTTATATAAAATTAAAAAAAAAAAAAAACATTGTATATATACACACTCACACCCACACACAAACACACACCCACACACACAAACACAAATGTACATAATTTTATGAAAACGCCTGGAAATTTATTAAGTAGTTTAATTCCACAGTGTGAATGTGGTATTTTGGTAAATGTTGCCAATCAAGACTGATCTTCAAAGAGTCATAGACAATAAAAAGATCCTGCACTCCTCCCCTCCCCAACTTCTTAGAGGGCCTTGTGCCTAAGTTTGTTTTGTTTTTTATTTTTATTTTTCATCATTTAAAATTCATTGCAACTATTTTTTTTTAACGAAGTAAACTATATAACTAAGTTTAAAGCAATGTTTTTTTTATTTATGTCGTAGCTGACATCTCCGAAACATATTCGAAAATCTCATTAATTTCATTTAAATTATAAGCAGACGATAAGTTTATATTATTTTTTTTATACGCTTTTTAGATATACGTTTAAAATATCTTTAAGAGCGCACGTGTACAAATTAATGAACATGGTATCATCGTTGACCCAACGGGTCACGGATCACCTAACCGATACGAGAAATCGACACGTTCTCACTAAAAGTGTTACGTTCAGCGTGGGTATGTAGGTAAAAGCAGTCAATATTATTTTTTATGGTGTCAGTGCTAGGGCGAGAAGATGGATCGTGGTAAAAATTGTCTGTTTTAAGTTTGTTTTTATAAAAAAACGTTTCGAATTAGTACTAAAAACATCACGCACAATACAGACACGGGGATGAGACGAATAAACAATGGAGTCGTGTGTGTAACGCGATACACACTCTGCAAAATCGTGAGAAAAAGACTTTTGAAGGGGTTTTTAATACACGTTGTAAAATAATTATATGCTATTCATATCTAACTTTATTTTTGTACAATATACTTAGTGTCAGTAACGGAAAAATAAACAAATTAGTAAAATGAATATTTCTTTACTAGCTGGCGGCCCGGTTTTCCCAGTCATACAATACGCTTAAACATGATATTTTAATTCATGCAGATTGCGTATGTATTATTAAAGAATAACTCCTATATTAATTATTACATATTACGAGGAATAATTTGGAATAATTCGCAAAATAAATAAATAAAGAATGATAATATTGTTCGTCAAATTCCGTCTATATTTGTTTACAATATCACGCCAATTGATATTTGAGCATCACAATGAATACCCTGGAAAAATGACTTCTGATTAATGTTTTGTTTTAAGATATGCAAATGAAGAAATGATTTGCGGCGATTTTAAATGGTACCTCTTCTTTTATCGTAAATTTAACTTATTAATAAAAACATAAAATAAAATGGTGAGGTGCCTCCGGACTTGAACAAGGGAGCATTCGATCTGTAGTCGAATGCTCTACCACTCAGCTCTATCTCTAGATGATAACGTATCTGTTTAGTTTAAGGAGCAATGATTTGCTGAGGTTTTATCATTTTTTTCGGCCGGTGTACCGTAAAATATTTCACTTGTAAAAATTCTTCTTTTTACCTATAAGAGAAAAGCCTATTTTTAAGACTGGAATTCTTCAATTTTCGAAAATGATTTGCTGAGGTTTTATCATTTTCATTGGCCGGTGTAACATAAAATATTTCCCCGTAAAAATTCTTCTTTTTTTTATCTATAAGAGGGAAAATACTATTTTTAAGATCGGATTTTTTCGAATTTCGATACTTATCGGATTAATTTCTGTACAAAACATATCTAAAAACACTGTCTTATTAACTTTGTGTGAAATTTGCAAAAGATAGGCCAGCCGTTTTGGAATCTATGAGGAATAAACTCACACAAACACACAAAGAGACTTTTATATATAATAGAGTGACTGCCATGTAAAAAAATAGATAGAGAGAGAGATTAGCTAATTTCGCACGTTTCTAAAATAAAAATTATTTTGTATTCTCTCTCTCTCTCTCTCTCTCTCTCTATATATATATATATATATATATATATATATATATATATATATACGTGTGTATATATATAAGCAAATAGTTAATAAAACATGTTAAAAAACACGTTGAAAAAAAATTAAAAACATATTTAATCTGAAAAGGAAACACTTAATAAGTGGATAGGAATAAGGTAGGAATAAGCAAAATCATATATATATATATATATATATATATATATATATATATATATATATATATGTGTGTGTGTGTGTGTGTGTGTGTGTGTGTGTTTAGTTAGACCAGATAGGGCATATACATAATTATTCTCATCACAGTTGTCTGAGTCTTACTACTTTCGTGATGGTTTATAACAATTCGAAGCGCGTGTAGTGTTTGTGACAAGCTCCCTCTATTCGGTTTGGTTTTGACATGACCCCCTACATTTAACAGATGTATAACCTCTACCACAGCCGAAGAACTTCATCTAACCCCAGTCACTATGTTGTGAGATTAAAGATAAGGAAAAAAAAGAGAGGAGAGCTGACAAATTTTAAAACAATTACTTGCCTCTCAGTGACGTGGAAACTTTTCAATGGCATATTTTCTGAAATTTTCTATGGTCATTTGTACCAAAACGATTTACTACCTGAGGAACAGAAAAGCTGCCCAAACAGACCAAGAGTCACAAAGAATCGGCTTATGATTGATAAAACAATCCTAAGAAACTGCGAACAAAGATCTACTAACCTTGTCATTGGCTAAGTCGATTATAATCATTCAAACACTAACGTGTTTGAATATATGGTTAAGTGGCAGTTTAGTCTTTTACAACTGCTTTAAAGCTTCACCGCTCACTCATTTTCTGACCAAATTTCAAACAAATTACAGTTTATAGATCACCTTCGCAGCTATATTTGAGAAAAAAAAGGTTCAATTTTTGTTCAGTAAAACAAAAGTTATGATGAATTTACTGGTGTTCAAAATCGTAAAAAATAGAAACCGCGTTTGTCAGCGACTACTGTTGCCAACAATTCACCGCCCTCGCGAAAAGAGAAGTAACAAGTGAAACAGAGAATAAAAACATGAAAGGGAGATAATTAGGAGGATTTTATTGAGAGCATACCAGTGCCATACATTGCTATTACATATGTGTATGTTATATTTATGGAGGCAAAAATAAGACTGAAATTAAATAAAGAACAAGTGGATTTACTGGACACCTGGAAAAATCATGGATTACAGTAGAAACATGCAAGCATGAAAAGTAATATGGTTAAGCTTAAACATTGAAAAGTAAAAGACTAGTTGTTAAAATTTGAAAAGAAAAGGAAAAGATATTCTCGTAAAAATATAATAAATTTATAACTTCAAATATTGCAGCAGTAAGGATTTTTTAAATTTAATTAATAACATTATACAATCAATTCTTAATGCTGCAATATTTTAAGTTATAAATTTATTATATTTTTTACTAGAATATGGTGCCCTTTTCTTTTTTAGTTTTAACAACTAGTCCTTTACTTTTCCATGTTTAAGCTTAACCATATTACTTTTAATGCTCGCGTTTTTCTATTGTAATCTATTATATATTTCACATGGTGCCCCATTTATGGATACTCGGATGTTCGGAAATTTTCGAAATAGCCACCAACATCCGAACGTCTATAAAGGATCGCATAAAGAATAGGAAAACGAATTTAACTTCAGGAAATGTATTAAGCTAAGTGAAAATAAGGAAGGGGTTTCCAGAGCAATAGTCACCTTTGCTGCTTGCCATCAGCTTGACCCTGTTGATACTTTTTTATGGAATAAGAAAGCAGATTGTTTAGTAATGCCATACGGATGGAATTTAGCTTTATTAAATGTGATATTTTTGGGATAAAAAGAGACAAGCTCGTCCACTCAGATGACCTTGAATTTCCAACGACCATCTTGATAAAGAATGTGTACAGTGAGAGAAGCTCTAAGTGTTCGGGGATATTGGAAACCGATAAGATTAGGAACATGAAAATAAAAACCAGGTCACGGGAGATTAAAGGCTATTCTCAAATTGCTCCCCCACAGTCGAAATGCTATATATGTTGTTATTTCCAGAACAGTATCTATCATTCGATATACTGCTTGTATATTGACTGGAATTCAGATGAAATAACATTTGTATAAACACTTAAATTGTTTACAATTGATGAAAAAAGAGACGTAGATCGATTGTATCTAACTAGAAAAAAAGGCGGTCAAAGCTTAATTTGTGTTGAATCTGTGGTAAACAGAAAAGAAGAAAGTCTACCTAAATATATTTCTGAAAGTAATGAAATTCTTCTTCATAAAGTGAAAAGGTAAAAGTGACTAATACCTATAGTGAAAAATAGTCCTAGATTACGAGAGAGAGAGAGAGAGAGAGAGTGAGAGGGAGAGAGAGGGAGAGAGAGAAAGGGGGGAGTATTTGGAAATAAAGTACTAAGTATATTTTTTCAGCAATACTAAATTTAGAGATAATGACAGCTGGTCAGGGGTGATTTTAAAATATCTGCTGAGAGCAATTTTATGGCAATCAAAGAACAAGCTACTCGCACTATTTCCATGAACACTACATAGACAAAGCTTAAGAATCATCGATGTACTCATTGTGTAGTGAAAAAGGAATAAACGCTCGCGCATATTATATGAGAATGTCCTATGCTAGCTGCACACCAGTATAAAAATGGATACAGGACAAAGCCGCTTATGTCTTAAAATGAAGTAAATGAAAACTATGAATTAAACCACAATGAGAAGTGGTATGATCATAAACTAGAATTAATACAGGAAATAACATTGTTAAAAATCTTTGTGACATGCGAACTGATAAGATCTTGGACATTTCAAACCTGACACAATTTTTTGAAACAAAAACAAGAAAACTTGCTCAATCATTTATATAGCTTGATGTTTCTATACCAGAGTGCAAGAGAAAGAACATGAATGAATACATATAAAGACTTGAAATAGGAATTACACTATGGCAATGTAACGAAGTCAAAAGTGATTCTCATTGTAATTGGGACACTTGGGACTATGAAGAAAAACCACCATAAATAGTTTAATCAGATAGACAAGGCAATTTGTTTTTACAATTTTGCAACAGGCTTGCTTGTTAGGAACGGCGGAAGTTTTAAAGTACAGCTTGAATGTCTAAAGTCAAACGAATTGAGCTGATGTTCAAGAAAAAAAATCCAACTAAAACATCAAATAGTTGATACTACTACTACTACTACTACTACTACTACTACGACTACAATAGTAATTATAATAATACTACTACTACTAATAATAATAACAATAATAATAATAATACCACTACTACTAATAATAACACTACTACTACTACTACTACTACTACTACTACTACTACTACTAATAATAATAATAATAATAAACTTTGAAAAAAAAGAACCCAAAACTATAAGAAATCAGAATCAAAGGCTAAGAATATACAATAGACGATAATGATGATAGCAGCTGAAATATTAAAAAAAAACAAAAAACCATTGAATGTGGAAAGTAACCCAGATGAGCTACAAACGCTAACTGGCCATATGGAAATACAACTTTTGTAGCTTCCATATGGCCCGTTAGTAAAGCAAAACGATAGCATAACTCAACAGGAGAAAAAAAAAAAACAAAACAAAACACAAAACAAACAACAAAAAAAAACAGAAACAAAACAAAACAAACAAAAAAAGCAGAAACAAAACAAAACAAAACTGAAACCGCAAAATTGTAAAACAAAACTAAAAGCTCAAAATATTGTCGTGTCGGCATCAACTGGCGCCTCACAAAATAGTCGTAAAGGGTCAAGGAGGATGAAAAGACGGTGGAACGAAATCAATAATCAGACGTTCACTCTATGAGTGCAATGAGGACTAGAACCTTAAGAATGCTTTGCAATTAAGATCAATGGTTGTCTCCAATGAGATATCAATGAAAAGCGGCTGTTGTGATAACGCAAATTCATTTTCGAATGTTATCGAAAGAAATACTAGAAACCTGGTAAGACTTGTTGTTATCCGGACTCCAGGGAAAAACCATCGCTGATTCTTCTCAGCGAGTAATCTCTGATTATGATCTGTGTGAGAACACCTACTAAGTACAAATAATAATAATAATAATAATAATAATAATAATAATAATAATAATAATAAAAAATAATAATAAAATAATAATAATAAAATAATAATAATAATAAATAATAATAATAATACAAATAATAATAATAATAATAATACAAATAATAATAATAATAAAATATTAATAATACTACTACTACTACTACTACTACTACTACTACTAATAATAATAAATAATAATAATAATAATAATAATAATAATAATAATAATAATAATAATAAAAGAACTGAGGCATCTCGACCAGAAGACCAGGTAACTCATGACAATGCACTATGCACTACACCCAAACGATGATGCTGACTGACTCCATTATAAATTGAAAGACGTCGGAAGAAGACTGTTAAGAATAGAAGGCTGTGTGAATAACACAAAACAAAAAGAATTATAAAAAAATAATTAACGCAAAACATAGAAAAGCTAATCAGCGCAGCAAGAGACACTGTAAGAATGAAGACGGAAAAAACTCAAGTGATGAGACGTTAAAAGTAAAATGGGAAGAGAAACAGCTTCACAGACGATTTATAAATATGACAAAAATTAGCCTCTTGAAAACACTTGGATATGGCTACGGAAAGGACTCCTAAACAGAGAAACTGAATCGCTAATAAAAGCCACATAAGATAATGCGATTAAAATGATCTATATCAAAGAAAAGATAGACAAAACTAAAAACGCAGCAAATGCAGCCCGTGAACAAAGAGACAAAACAATAAACCACATAATAAGCGAATGCAACAAACTTGTACAAAAAGAATATAAGAATAGACATGACCAGGTGAGGAAAGCAGTACACTGAGACTTTTGCAAACAAGTTTATCTTTAACATTCAGACAAATAATACAAGCTCGAATCGTGAATAATACTTAAAAACATAACCCATAGCACCCTATGGGACATGTACGTAGAAATTGATAAACCCAGCAAGCAAAGAGGCCATTTGTGGCAATAGTAAACAAGAAGGAAAAGTCCTGCCAGATCGTAAATTTTGCTGTTCAGCAGACCATAGGGTGGATATAAAAAAAAGAAGCAAAACAAATACTCTGAATTGGCCAGAGAGCTGAAAGGCATATACAGAATGAAAAAGTCAAGATAATACTAATAATAGTAGGAACACTAGGCACAATCCCGAAAAACTTTGATAAAAGAATGGAAAAATTGGAATCACGGGAATAGCCAAGAAGGTAGAGTAGATAGCAATAATGAAAACGCTGGAAAACCCTTGAATGAAGAAACTAGTACACATGATATTCAAGCGCCAGCTGGCTACATAGAAACAGCAAAGGAAAGATAGAGAAACACGACATAGAACCAAGAAAACTGAAACTGTATAATCGTGAATCCCACCCCGTTTAAAATGGAGAGCCGGCACCAACTGGAACCATACCAAATAGTATAAATGAGTTAAGAGGATCGAAAACCCGAGGAGACAAAGGCACCAACCAGACGTCCAGTTGATAAGTACGAAGAGAACTGGGACATTGGGGAGGCTTATTGCCATCCATATTTAGTTATGACCAATGGTAATTGCCAAGGAAAAGTCATTAGCAAATGGCTTTGCAATAATGAAAATCCATTTGCAAAGGTTATAAAAATTAGCTTAGAGTACGGAGAATCAGGGCAGATTTGTTGTTCTTCACACTCCAGAGAAAACCACCGATTGTTGTCAGTGAACAATCTCTGACGATGACTAATGTAAGGAATCCTAGTAAGAAACAAACAAGTACTACTACTACTACTACTACTACTACTACTACTACTACTACTACTACTACTACTACTACTACTACTACTAATAATAATAATACTCCACCTCCTAAAAATGATTGCGTCGGGCTCTCCTCGCGCCATGCTTTTTTTAATTACATTTTCACCCCAAACACGGCACGTTGCCACTTTGATGTAGGAGGCTACTATCAGGGACATGAGCTACAGGGGTACTATGTAGGGAGTTGGGCAGCAAGATGTCTGTTCACGTTACACTTGAACTTCTGCATGTCATTAAAATTGGGGAAGCAGGGACCCAGAAGGGAATTCCAAAGTCTAGCGGTTCTAAGGAAGACACTATTGGAGTAGAAGGCTCTCGTACATCTAGGGATCTCCACTGTGAAGTGGTGGGATTTAGCTGCTTGTCGGGTTTGTCGGGAGTATTTACGTCGAGGGGTTAAGCTACAGGTGTACTATGTAGGGAGTTGGGCAGCAAGATGTCTGTTCACGTTACACTTGAACTTCTGCATGTCATTAAAGTTGGGGAAGCAGGGACCCAGAAGGGAATTCCAAAGTCTAGCGGTTCTGAGGAAGAAACTATTGGAGTAGAAGGCTCTCTTACATCTAGGGATCTCCACTGTGAAGTGGTGGGATTTAGCTGCTTGTCGGGTTTGTCGGGAGTATTTACGTCGAGGGGTTACAAGTACTTGCAGTTCGTCAGAGCATTCACTGTTAAAGTACTTGTAGAACAGGCAGAGGGATGCAACATTTCGTTGATGGGACAGAGTTAAGGACCTATCAGGTTGGCGATTCTCTTTGAAACCTTGTCTAGAAGCAAGAGACTAGTAGCAGATGAACCAGCCCAAATATGAAAACAATGCTCCATATATGGGCGAATGGTGGCCTTATGGAGGTAAATGATACTTTCGGGCGTTAGTAGCATTCTAGCACGGTAGAGAGAACCCACCTTCTTCACAGCGGTCCTGGCAATACTCTCAATGTAACTGTTCCAACTCATGTTTCCTGTGAACGTTAGGCCGAGGAGTTTAAAATATGTACTTTCAGATAAAGAGTGTTTGGCCATTGCTATTGGTGGTAGAGAAGATTTCTTGTAATTATTGAAGGAAACAAGTTTAGTCTTGGCAGCATTGTATGTGACCATCCGTTTTTGTCTCCAGTACAGATCGAAAATCATCCTCTAGTCGGGAGCTGCCAAGGATGATGGAAATACTGAGGAAAAAGAGCACTAACCAGACTTCCATTGGAAGAGTACGGAACACACTGGGACCTAAGAGAAGACCTGTTGCCAATCAAACTGCAGAGAATACTAATGGACATTTCCAGTGAGAAATCAACGATAAGCAATTTTTGCAATGAGTAAAGGAAGGCAGAGAGCACTGGAAACATTTTCATATTTCCAATATTAACTCCCAAAAACATTCAGGATTTTTATAATGCATGAATTAGCAAATTTTTTTAAAGATAGGTTTTTGTATTGTTAACCTTTCTCTCTTCCAATTGTAACAGACCGCGAACGCGTCTATGCAAATAGCATGTTGTGTGCGAAATAACGTCACGGTAGAGAAAAAGAAAAATACTATAAAAAGAACGTATACACGGACAAACAAAAACACGCTGGAAACGACGTTAGAGAGGGCAGAGGTAAAAGAGAAGGAGTAAGATCACGTTTTATTCGGAAAATAACCTAAAATAAATGTCGTTGTTACAGAAAAAAGGACTCGTGTTATGACTTGTCCTATGTTTTTTTGCGACGTACACTGGTACAACGTGTTGGGTCCTGGGTGTCTCTATACCTACGAATGTGTAAAAGTGTCTAACGGTACATAACTCGCTGCTTCTTCCTCTTTATTATCACCCCTCGTATTCTTATTTCTTCTCCCCATCTCCTCCTCACACTCCTTCTTTATGTATGGAACAACGATATGTTCACTCGTCCTTATCCATCTATAAACTATCAGAGAGGAAAGTTAAGACGGACTCTTTCTCATGAAAAAAGTTTCTTATGAGAAAAAAGTGCGCCTTAACTTTCTTCTCTGATAGTTTATTAATAAAATAAGATATAGATAACTTAATTAAATCAATGGTGGAAGAGGTGCCAATTAAAGATTTACCTTACCTTTGATGATATATCATTTTTCACTGATTGCGCACGCGCGTATCTTTGAAATACTTATATGATCGAAGGCAGGTCCTGAAATGAAAAATTCTTTTCATGCAAGGCAGGCAGCAATCGAATTGTTTTTTTTTCTTTTTACACAGACAGGCAGGTTACGTGCATACTAAAAACAAACACGTATAGATATGTTTTTTTATATTTATTTACTATTGGAATTCAGAATCAAATTGCAATAGATATAGTATATATACTAATTTATAACCTTTTTCTTTCCCAATCATCTTCGGCATATCTAAATAGATTATCCATAAAAATAATTTTAACACGCCATTTTTCCACGCAATAAAATAAGTTAAAGAGTACTTCTTTCTGTTTTTTTTTTAATCACACGTTTCCTTCATCCTAAATATCACTTGACATGACATACTTTCGCACTTAGAGCGAGGTGTTTGCGTCGACTCCGTGTCATTTCTATTTACTCCATTCTGTCTACTTATATCCCCATTAGCAGAGTAGACAAGTCTATAATCTGAAGCTACCGTTAATTATCAACTTGCTTTTATTTATTATTTTTTTTACTCTATATTATACCAAACAAGGCCACTTGAAATGTAAGTGACTTCTACTTGGTATGATGTCTAACCATGGACTGTAGGTAATTGAGCAGCGAGATGTCAGTTCATACTACATTTACATTTCTGAAGGTTAGTGCAATCAGAGAAGAAGTCAGGGAGGGGATTCTAATCTCTAGCAGTCCGAAGTAAGAAACTATTAGGGGAGACAGCTTTCTGGCTTCTATGGATCTCAACAGTGAAGGGGTGAAAAAATGGAGATTATTGAGGATATTACTGGGCTTACTCCCTGGATCAATTATGTGTGTGCAGACTGCAGCCCCTTTAATAAATAAACAAAACAAAACAAACAAACAAAAAAAAACAGAAGAACGTGCGAGTTTGCATAAACGCGAGGGAAAGAGTTGAGCATCCTATGATAACCTTGCACGATCTGATTGCAAATTTAAATCACTCAAAGGTGTTAGATAAATGAGATCTGTTCAGTTCGCATCATCAACTAAAGCTGAGGAATCTGTCAGATATATCACTACATAAATTAAAAAAAAATAAGACTTAAAAAAATGTAATTTTAATATTTACGCATCTGAACGTAACAACTTTTATTCTATAAATAGATAGGAACACGTGCACAATTTATCCTGAAATAGAGATCTTCTTACGCTCTAGAAAGACACAACATGCCAGTTGGCAAAAAGACGCTGGACAATTATGGCAAACGGACGTTAAGTATTTTTAAAATTCATCCTAACTGTTTTTCATGTTACCTTGTTTAAACTTGTTTTTCTTGTTTTATTTATGTATATGTATTTATTTGTATCTACTTTCCTGTCTTATTCGTCACCCCCATGCTACAAAGTAAACTAGCGATAAAAAACAAAACAAAATGCCGGGAATTATTTTCCTCTATTAGAGTAGATAAAGTTAGGACTTTATTTAAGTAATATACTTAATATATACTATTACTGCAAGCTTGCCTATATTGAAAATGCTTGCTTCCTGGTTAGCCAATCAAACCATCTAATATAGTTAGTCTTATTTTCTATTATATTCGAAATATAATACAGTGACATTAGCACAGAAACAGTCACCTATGAAAACGAACCTCCTAAATTAAAACCTTGAATAATTATCTAAACTCGAATGTAAATTAAGATTAAGCCGCTTTAAAAATTGATAAAAGTTAATTCTTAGATTTTAATTATAAAGATGAAGCTCCATTATTCAAACTCGAGATAGATAATGACAAACTTCCACCCATTAATATAGGAGGGGAGATTATCATCAAAAGTGTCCTAAATTGATAACTTAGCACCGGACTTACTACTTAGATATAAATAAGTCACTTGTACCCATCCCCCCTTTTTTTAAATGGAGAGTAGATAATACAGTGGATGTGTTATCGGCAGCTCCAGTAACTCTCGCTTCTCCTTTTTTACTCCTCAGTCCTCATTCAATGAGTGATTTTTCTGACAAAGGGCGAAGAAAAAGCTGCTTAAAGGTTGGTAGTACTTGGTGAACAGTAGTCTGAGATGTCGGAAATTTTTCTGTCTCTATGTCTGTCCTTGTGGCCATGTCACTAGTAAGGATGCTGGAGGTAAACGTTTTGTCTGGGCTGACGTTATCCGCCTGATAGTCAGGGACCCGAACCTTGGACTAAGCACTAAGGAGGCTGTCCTATCAGCAGACGCAAAGTACTGGCACTGCTGTATTGCCATTTGGTGAGTGGATCTGACCATGCAGTAGTCTCTGGTGGGGCCTCTCGATGCCATACTAGTGGGTAATTGTTACGGCTTTACCTTTTGATGTGCTACAAAAAAATTCCTGTCTTTTTCTCTCTTACTTTCCCTCTCTGTACTGCTCTAATCAAATATGCCGACCTGTTTCACAAATCCCAAAACCTCAACATGAAATATCTCCAGAATAAACTTGAATAAACCTAGAACCCCATCTTCCAACGTAGACCCCTACTACCAGGTCTCCTTCTCCAACATCAGGCGTCTACGTTCCAACCTTCCAGAGGTTGAAACTCAATTACAGGAGACGAAACTGAACATATTATTTCTAAGCGAAACTGGAATAGGGCCAACCACTTCCCTAGATGAGTTCATAATTAACGGATACTCTAATTTAACAGCTAAATATGACCCCAAGATCGCCATGGGCATGGAATATGCGCCTACATTAAAAATGGCTTCCCGTGTGGCAGGGATATCTCCAGAGAAGATCCTAACTTACCCTATATGTGCTTCCGGGTTGCACTTGCTAACACCGCTGCATTTATATTTGTCCTCTATCGGCCCCACAACAGCGGAGTTACTATCTTTAAGAGCATATCTGAGAAAATAGACCACATCCTATCTGCACATCCCTCGGCTAACATCCACATCTGTAGTGACTTCAACGTCCATAACGGGGAATGGCTGACCCATTCAAATAAGACAGACGATGAGGGGAGTTTTTTTTCATGATTTGTCCATTGTTTATAACCTCACTCAGATTGTTCGCGAACCCACCCGTGTGCCCGATACACCCGATTAATATGCAAGCCTCCTAGACCTTTTTCTCTCAACTTCCCCTGAGCTATGTTCATGTTCCGTTTATTCTCCTCTAGGATCCTCCGACCACTCCGTTGTATCAGTTAAGATAAAAACGAAATGTAAGAATTCCCCAGACGTACCCTCCACCGTACTGTATACCGATACTCTATGGCCGACTTGGATAGTTTCCGTACAGTCATATCTGATTAACCTCTGCACTCCATATTTAAAAAGGATGTATTCTCTATAGTATCAGATCTGACCGAATGGTTAATTGTAGGCATAGACCAATTCATACCATCTAAAAAATTCCAACAAAAACCTAACAGCCAGCCATGGTTCTCCCCAGAATGTGCTGCTTCTATCGCGCACAGAAATCACTTTTTCCATAGCTACCAACGTAATAGATGCACTGAGACTAAAGCTGCTTTCAGGACTGCCAGCAACCACTGTAAAAGAGTAATAAAAAAGGCAAGAGAGCTATATGCCCAATCCGTTAAATCCAAGGTAGCTGATCAGCGGCTTGGATCCCACCAATTTTGGCAAATACCAAATAGGATCCTGAACAGAAGTGTGCGTTCTATCCCAACAATTATCAATGGACCAGAGGTCATATCCTCAGCATCAGACAAGGCCAAACTATTTGCAAAGAACTTTGCAGCTAATTCTACCCTATGCGACGAAGGCCATCAACTTCCCATATTTCCTCCTATAACACAGAACACGCTAGGTAACATACAAATATCCGTGCATGAGGTCGCCAAGCTAATCAAGAACCTTGATTCCAGTAAAGCAACTGGACCTGACGGCATCCCAATTATAGTGTTATAAAAGCTTCAACCAGAACTTGCTCCCAAACTTACGAAACTGTTTAAGCGCTGCCTTAAGGAGAAGTGCTTTCCGACTCCTTGGAAGACCTCATCAGTTTGCCCTGTATTTAAGAATTCAGGTGATAAGTCATCTCCCTCTCGGTACAGACCAATAAGTCTCCTGTGTGTTATGAGTATGTTGCTGGAATCCATATTAAATAGAGAAATAGTCAACCACCTCAGCAGAAACAACCTTCTTAGTGACACACAATATGGTATCCGCCCTGCAAGATCTACCGCAGATGTGCTGACGGTTATATCTCACAGGATTAGTGAATCTCTTGACAAAGGCTCCCTTTCTAGGGCAATTGCTCTTGACATATCAAAAGTCCTCAACAAGGTATCGCATAAGGGTTTACTTCACAAGATTTCCAACTACGGTATAATTGGAAATGTTTTCTCAATCATTAAATCATTTCTCTCCGATAGGCTCATCAGAGTAGTGGTCGATGGACAAAAATCAGAGGCCTGCAGTATTAATGCTGGAGTCCCTCAGGGGTCAATCCTAGGCCCAACTCTCTTCCTGATCTACATCAATGACCTCCCTAAACACATACTTAAATCATTCGTTGACATCTATGCTGATGACACGACCATCTACGGCAACACATCAAAGGCTGTAAATGACAAAGTTCTCACTGATTCTTTCTCCTCTGATCTCGAGCGCGTGGTTCAGTGGGGGAAGATGTGGCTGGTTACCTTTAATGCATCAAAAACCAAACTCCTATCCTTACATCATCAACGCTCTGTACCCCATCTTGCATCAATTGTGATGGATGGCTCACGTCTGGGAGAGGCCCCGTGTTTTGACAAGCTTCTGGGTTTGACCTTTACTCCTGATCTGAAATGGAACACGTACACCAAGTCTGTTGCCAAGATCGCGGGAAAGATGGTGGGATCCTTCTACCACTCCAGAAGATATCTCACTACTGATGCAATTCTCTATCTATATAAAAGCCAAGTACGTCCAAGGATGGAATACTGCTGCCATATCTGGGCAGGAGCTGCTAAAAACAGACTATCCTGCCTTGACAGAGTACAAAATAGACTTCTTGGCTTAGTGTGGGATGCCCTTTTCTCTACCCTGCAACCTCTCTCCCACAGAAGAAACGTTGCGAGCCTATCCTTGTTGTATCGTTATTTCCATGGCAGGTGTTCGTCTGAACTCCAATCTCTGGTCCCCCCTCGCCATTCTTTCACAAAAAACACCCGTCTAGCTGAATCCACTGTGAAAAATTTCCCACACTCTTTATCTGTGCCTAAATCAAAACGTGGATTCCATGAACAAAGCTTCTTTCTTAAAACTGCACGCCTGTGGAACTCTGTTCCGTCTGCCTCTTTCCCACCTGACTACAACTTGGATGTGCTTAAGTCCAACGTTCACAAATTCCTAATGAACCGCCCCTTAAGTAAACACTTCATCAAATCTCCACACTAACGTAATGTTCTTGCAATAACCCTTATCCCTGAGTGGCTTCCGGGCCTTGATAAGTGGTGACCATTGTGTAAAAAAATGATATTTTTGATATATTGTCATCTACGAACGTAATCAAGCTTTATAACAGATTGAGGGTCACACTGAATCATCTACAAAATGCTTAGATCAGAATAAGTAGAGCAAAATTCCATTTTCCTGTGAAGCAGCTCATTTTTCCGAACACATCATCAGTAATAATGAGACATAGAAAACGCCTGATTACGACGGTTCATACATGTCGACTTCAATGAGTTGTGTCCTATCTTATTGAAACCATACGTATTGTAATTGACTTTGCATTTCAACAAGTGGAATTATATGTTCAGATATTTAATAGTAATAACCATTTTTATTCTGCGTTGAAAAATTGATAAGGTACATCCCGTGAACTTGCCTTGTAATTATCATTACTCAAACAGTAATTTTCTTTGATGAGTATTCCTTCAAAGATACTTTATTATCGTAAAGGTTGACAATTGCGCCCAGATCTTTCGAATGACAAGAATTCCAAAACTCAGCCACTCAGTTAAGATTCTGACAATTCATACCTTTGCAGGCCGTAGCAAACGATGAGTCTGAAAATTTCACGAGGACATTAAATAAATGTATCCACCAGGATCAAAGCACGTATTTGAGATGTACTGCGTTTTTTTTTCTGACAGAGGCGTTGCAAGTTTACCTCTCCTCTATCGTTATTTTTTATGGCAGGTGCTCGACTGAGCTTCAATATATGATCTCTCCTGCAAAACACTCGCAACAAATACTTGTCTAGCTACAATTAATAATTACACTTACCCAGTGGCGTACCTATGTAAAATGGCGCCTATGGCAAAGTTTGAATGTGCGCCCCTTCTTAATAATTTATACCTTATATATACCTAACTACTAATTTTAATTTTTGTCAAGCAATTTTTGCGCCCATGTCAGAGTGGCGCCCATGGCACGGGCCATGCCTGCCATACCCTAGATACGCCACTGCACTTACCCTCTATTAGTTCCTAAAACTCAAAGGAAATTCTCTTTGAAAAAGTTTTCCTAGAACTGTCCGTCTGTGGAACAAAATATCGTGGAGCTGCTTCACAGCTGATTATAAAATTTTTGAGTTATCCTCTTAAAATAATATAAACTTACTCAACTTCCACCATTACATATCATTGAGATGCTGTCGCACGCATTAGCCTTAACATCGAGTGGTCTAGTAAAACAACCACATAAAAATAAACACCACCGGATTTAACCTGGAGAACTCAACTGTCGCATTTCCTAAGACAGTGTATGGGTATGACCACACTCACAGTATAATTAAAGCCCTCATTGGAAAGAAAAATGAATATCGGCATACTTATTCGCTTCTAAACACCCAATATTAAAATCAGTTAACCCACATAACAAAGCGCGATGCGCGCGAGAAATAATGGCTTACATATGAGATATATTTTTTTATTTCGATTTTTAAAGTTTTAATAAGGAACAGGGTTATTTATGCCATTTTTTCGTTCGTTTTTTTACTATTTTTCCATCACGTTCGATGATTTGCAGGGTCGCTTCAGCAACGTGCGGTCGGACATTGTCGCTGAAGAGAATTGGGTCTTTTCCGTTGATTAATGCTGGGTATTGTTGTCGAAGTCTCTGATGCATTTCGTTCATTTACTAACAGTATCTCTCCACCGTAATGGTTTCTCCTGCGTTCAAAAAACTTTAATTGATGAGACCCGTCGCATACAACCAAACAGCCAGCTGGACCTTCTTTTGGTGCAACTCTGGCTTCGGAAAGTGTTGTGGACCTTCGTCGGAGTCTAATCAGTGAGATGAGCGTCGCCGCTTGTCCTAAAGAACTCACGTTTCATCGGAAGTCATAACCTGGTCGAGAAACGGGTAGTTCTTGTTGCGTAAAAGAAAGAAAAATGACACTTCATAACGGCATTTCTTTTGCTTGTCGTTCAATTCGTAAGACACACCTTTATCATTTTTTGTCTTTTCAATCTCTCTAAGTGGTTGAAGATCGTCGTATATGTTACGTCTAATTCAGAAGAAAATCCTCGAATTGATGTACGTGGATTAGGCTTCGACTAAGGCCCTTAATTGATCATTGTCAACATCCAATTACTACCACTATGCTCATCATCTTCAAGACTTTCATCGCCGCCACGAAATTTCTTAAACCTATATTGTATTCTGCGTTCAATAGTGGTTCCTGGACCAAACGCCTCGTTGGTATCACGAGGTGATTGAACGACTTTTCGGCCTAGGTTGAATAGAAATAAGAACATTGGGCAAATCTGCTTTATTTCTATCTTATATTTAACATTCTGAAAAGAGGACATAATTGTTTTAAAACGATTGTAATTTAAACGATTAGATAGAGCGTAAAACGCTATTTAAAATGATATATAAGAATTATGCATACGGCATAATCACGTTGACACACCGGTTCCCGCTGGATCACCGAAGTTAAACAACGTTTAACCTGGTCAGTATTAAATGGGTGACCCTTTGGTACTTCC
Source organism: Euprymna scolopes (assembly GCF_053919585.1). Classification (NCBI taxonomy): domain Eukaryota; kingdom Metazoa; phylum Mollusca; class Cephalopoda; order Sepiida; family Sepiolidae; genus Euprymna; species Euprymna scolopes. The sequence goes on from NC_136486.1 coordinate 13,608,526, forward strand.
AGGCGCTGTATGTGCTCTCCGTTTATCTCGGCACTGTTTCCAGTCGTCCTGGTCTTCTTTCCACTGAACCCAAACAGTGTCGATTCAGGAGAGGTGTGGTTAGTGATTGCGCGATCCTTGCCTCACGCGCAACTGCCCCTAAAAGGGTATCCTTTGTCTTTCGAGACCGAACGGATGCATCGATAATAAAGGTATTATAACGAAAACATATTTGAAAATACATCATTTGAAATACAATTTCAAATTCCGCAAGGACTTTCTTCTTAACCTAATAGTAAAAATAAAATAAACATGAACAAGTCAATCCGATTCATTAAAATCTGCCTACTATATCCATGAATCAATACATTTGCTGGTATATCACACAAAATTAACAGGTGTTAATGAATTTTTTTACATTCATGCTGGTTATATTTTGTAAATGCTTGCTTGTAAATAGGCGGACTCACTTACAAAATATAACTGACAAATTACTATTTGTAAAATGAATGAATATAGTGACGTTAATTATCCATTTTCTTCACATATTTTGATAAGAAATTATTTAATAGAAAGTAATGCAGTTCGTATGCAGTTGTTAGCGTATTTTAAAAAAGTTGAATAAAAATGTGAATCAACAACTTAGAGGATGTTTTAGGAGCAACCTAAATAAAAAATTCCCAGCTTTAACTAATTTCACTAATTGTTCTATTTGCTATTTTGCTATGCACTAACAAGTCACTGCTTAGCAATGGCAACATGATAATGGTCAACGAGTTTGTCAGTAGGAAAGTAGTTATAATATAACTACCCGTAATGAAAAGAAAATATCGTAGACTGAAATCGTTTTTAAGCGAAGGATGTGGATTCATAGCCCTCCCGCTATTAATAATGGCTTTCTGAAATTTTTATTAAGATTAAATCATTTGAAATTATTTTCATTATCCTATAAAATGGCGTCGAGCTTAGCGATAAAATTTGATAAAACTACAGTGCCGGCAAAAAGAAAACTGCAAATTTAACCTAAATTTAATGTAACTGTTTAAATAACGTATACCTCATTTGATTCGCCTTTTATTCCTCTATAATTTTACCTTTTCATATTTGACTTTTAATTCTAGTGTTCACGTCAATTTAAAAAATAACTTCAAATTGAGGAGGTAAAAAGAAAGTCCGCAGCAACAAATCCGCTTAAAACAGCTTAAATTATCGCCCCTAAATCAGTTTAAAATATCCACCAACAGACAATAAAGTATCTCTAGTCGTAATTGTTGTTGTTTCAGGTTATACAACGTAAGATTTAGTCCATATACCACGACTTTCTCTTAGTGATCGTCAGGAAATTATTAATCTCCACCTTTCTAGTTTATCCAATCGAGAAATCGGCCGCAGATAGAAATGTGTTAAGAAACCGGCACGAAAGACTGTACAAAAGCACCAAAACATCGGTAGTGTGCGTGATGCCCTTAAATCTGGTCGTACAAGAGTTATTTCTAACAGGAAACACAATGCTATCAAGATCTGCAGCCTAAGAAACAGATTTAAAACGGCTCCCCAAATCAAACAACAGTGCAAACTTGTTAAAAAGAGCTCTCTTTCTACTGTCAAGAACAGATTAAAGGAATTTAATTTGCGAGGATATGTTGCAAGACGCAAGCAAATGATTTCTGTAAAGAACAGAAAGCGCCCTCTGGACTTCGTCAGATGCAATGAAGATTATTACTCTTCATATTGGTTCGAGGTGCTTTTTAGCGACGATAGCAAGTTCTATAGGTTCGGCAGTGATGGTAGGCAGTACGTCCGTCGGAGGAAAGACGAAGAATTTAATCCTAGGTGCTCACTTTCAACGCTGCAAGGTGATGGAGGATCAGTTTTGGTGTGGGGCATTATTAGTACCAATGGTCCAGAGCCTATAGTTTGCTTACAAGGTCAAATTAATTCGACCAAGTACATTAATATGCTGACTGAGAATTTCCTACCCTACTTTGGTCGGAATTTGGATGATAATCCCATCTTCATGCAGGATAATACTCCCATTCACCCAGCTGGCATGGTCAAGAGTTCCTGGAAGAGCATAATAATCCGTATTTGGATTGGCCTGCACAATCTCCAGACCTCAATTCCATCGAAAATGTATGGCATTACATCAAGCAACAGCTATGCAATGATAAAATTTCAAATTTGGAAGAACTTTGGACAAAAATTAAAGAAAAGTGAGATGCCCTTTCTCCGGAATATTGCTTCAGTCTAATTCGAGGAATTCTCAAAAGATTGCAAGCTGTCAAATTGCAGAAGGGTTATGATACTAAATATTAACTAGTTCATTGTGTTCCTGTTGTATTTGTGTTGCATTAATGTCCTAAAGTAACATTTAAATAAAAAATTTCCATTGTGCGGACTTTCTTTTTGTCTCCTCAATTTTAAGTTATTTTTTTTAATTGACATGAACACTAGAATATTTCAATTAAAAGTCAAATATGAACAGGTAAAATTATAGAAGAATAAAAGGCTAATCAAATGGGGTATAGTTTGTTTAAACCGTTACAATCAATTTAGCTTAAATTTGTAGTTTTTGAAAAGATTACAAGCGCGGACTTTCTTTTTGCCGTTATGGGTACGAACATCATCAATATTTTTCTTTATTTTTTGGCATTCTTTGCTTATTCACAGAAGTTCGTCTACTGTTAAATACAAATGTTTCAAGAGTTAAGAATAATCATTTTATTACATTAAACATAAATTCGTGAGCAGAGAGAGAGAGAGAGAGAGGGAGAGAAAGAAAGAGAGAGAGAGAAAGAGAGAGAGAGAGAGAGAGAGAGAGAGAGAGAGAGAGAGAGAGAGAGAGAGAAAATCTGCTTTCCACTGCAGAAGGTCCATTCCTGACATTCCTGAAATTCCTGACATAGTGATTTATAAAAAATAGAAAATTTATACAAATATATAAAAGCATACTCATTCCTTAGTCTTTTGCTTAAGATCAAAATGTAGTATCTGCTCTGATACTACACTTCAACTGTTCTTTACTCGGTCATTGAAAGATAAATCCTCTTAAACTGAGACACATTTAAATTATGTTTAATTTCAAACTAGTCCATTTAAAGGACGTAGATTTTCTCTTCATTAAAAATCGTCTCATCGCCGCAATATTGAATCCCTGTGCCTTTTTTTTACAAATATTTATTTTTAATGGAATGTGCTCTAAGGAACCCATTGCACTTATACCCCCTGGACGAACTGACCACGGACTAATGTAAAAGTCGTTAGATACTGGAAAGCCTTCTACTTTACTAGTTTCTTTTTCTTAGCGTGAGATACTTTGGAATTCTCCCCCTGCTTTTTGCTTCCCTGACTGCATTGACATGCAAAACTTTAAAAGTAACGTCAACAGACATCTCGCTCATCTCCTTATATATATTCCTCTTTATACATAGTTCTAAAAAGTAACTCCTTATGCCTTAGTGGTTATAAGCCTTATTTGGGATGAACAAGTTCAAAAAACGACACGTTATTCAACTCACGGCACGTGAGAGGTTAAACCAACAAAAAGGGAATATTCATTACTTATTTTCTGCAAACAAAACAATTGAGTAGTGTCTACAAACGCTACACTAAGTTAATTCTGTCCTATGTGTTTCCAGAATAAGAAAACATTTAATTTTTGGCTCTTAATCCAGAATGTTCTATTCTTGGAGCTGGATATTCCTCCACATCAAAAACAAGCTTGTGTCAAATTTTGCTCTCGTCGGGAAGCAAATAAATTAGGACAATAAAGTGTTAACTGTTCTACACTTGCCCTGATTGATTGTTATCTGTTCTTCATTTTCAAATAACAATTTCCGGGGTTAAATTCGACGCATAGCTATCAAAATTTACTACTCAAAATCTGACATACTGCTGCCAAAAACTCGCTATTGCAAAGCTTGATGCTTTGCTGTTAAAAAGCTCTCAACTCCAAAACACGACTCGATCAGAAAAACTGCTAACCAAACTAGCTACTCTTACATCCAAATCCAAAACTAATTTTATCTCTAAAAATTAGGCTTTAAAAAAAAATCAAATGGGAATCATCTCATTTGCATCGCAAGCATATAAAGAGAAAAGGGTATAATTTCTTTTTCCTCATTTTTTTTGACTCCACAGAAACCTATAAGCTGTACAAAATCAAGTTTTTATCAGTTTTTAAGGTGTTTAATCACAAAAGAGGAACTTATTTTGCATTTGGTAGCATTTTTCTCCAAATCCAGCAAAGGCTATAATTAACATTTTTTTTACATAAGTAAACCAGTAACCATTGCAGGGGAAGACAACTCATGATTTACTTTTTTGTACATATGAAAAATTTAAAATGAATGATAGTCTTATCAGTTTGTAATAGATTAGTCGCCAATTCAGCACATAAATCTTACAAATCGATTTGCTTACAAATATGAAAATAGTCGAACGGATATTGATAAACCTCGAGGAATGTTTTAGATAAAATCTTTGAACGGCTTTCTTTGACAAATCCTGCGCCGTGTTTATCGCGAAAGCAATTTCCGAATTTGTTACTGTGACATCTTGTCAAAACATTTCAATTTACAATCAACACTGAAATGAATTGATCCGATTTTGCACTCAAAAATCCTAGAAGAGACGACATTATTTACAAAACAAATTGCCATACGCGATTTCTTTTTTACTACAGAGTTATTTAGTCAGTAGGAATAAAAGAGAAAAAAACATTGTAATAGAAGCCACCTAGTAAGACCTCGGATACCCACTAGTAGCCATCAACATTAGGTAAGAGATTACTACTAGGAGTAAAACGGACGGTGTACATGAATTTTGTAACCTTTTATAGAATGAATAGAATACAATTCCAATATTCTTTGCTAGATATATTAGTGATGGGACGATTCCAAAATTTATCCCAATTCCGATACAATTACCGATTCCGTACTAAATTCCCGATTCCGATTCTTTATAAACCTCTAAATATTTAACTGTAGAGTTGTTTAATATACAGATATTTTCCTAAACGTAAAAATACATCTGTGGGGTGGGTTATCTATCAACTTAAGTTTTATTGGTAGCTTAAAATCAGTAAATATTTATTATTTTATCATTTATTCTCAGCAATAGAACATTTTGCTTCAAACGAAATCAAATAAAAAAGACAATTCAAAGAATCGTTTTAGCATCAGAAAATAATCACAAATTTTTGCGAATCCGATACTTTCAAATGTCCCGATTTTTCCGATTTCCGAATCTGATTCCGATTAATTGTCCAATATATATATATATATATATATATATATATATATATATATATATATATATATATATATATATATATATATATGTATATATATATATATATATATATATATATTACGATTGTGTTATTACTTTAAACACATTCTAAGGAAATTCTTTGACATTTATGCAGATTAAATAACCATCTAAGGCAACACTTCGAAGAGCAATAACGACAAAGATCGTTCTGATTCTTTGTATTTCGACTTGAGGTACACTATCCAATGGGGAAAAGTGTGGCTGGTTACTTTAATTAGTCTCAAATCAAGCTTATCTCCTTTTATCCCCAACACTCCGATCTGAACATTACTCTAATTGAAATCAACGATTCCCTACTTGAAGACGTGTCCCGTTTTGACAATATGTGTGTGTGTGTGTGTTCGCGTGTATGTGCGTGTTAACGTTGTTGCAGCTGGGCGCTAGATATCAAAAACTTGACAGAAACATTTACTGGATTGAGAAATATCTCATTGACTGACCTTTACTCTAGACAGGAAATGAAATAATTACATTCACGTTTTTGTGAAGATAGCAACAAAAAAGATCAATCTATCAGTCCAGAAAGTATTTTACGCCTGATACAATAATCTACCTGTCTTAGAGTCAAATACGCCCTTATATGCTATACCTTATACTGTTACCTTATTTTGGGAGATGCCGCTTAGAGCCACGTTTACTGCTTTGACAGAATGCAAAGGCGACGTCGAAATCTTATGAGAAATGTCATCGCCACTTTCCTTCAGCCTCTTTCTCAAAGCAAAGCTGTTGTTAGTCTTTCACTTTGCTTTTTTAATTTTCATAGCAGTGCTCGACCAAGCACCAATTTATGGCTTCCTCCTGCAAAACATTCACAAAAACTCGTCTACCTACAACAACACTTTTTTTTTTACTTGGGAGTCACCATTTATCAAGGCGAGAAGGTCACTCGAGGATAAGGGTTAATGAATGTAAGGTGATAATTTAGTAATCATTAATGATATAGATTGGTCAGAATTGGGATTATTAAAGACGGATGGTTCAACAAGAACTTGTTTATATTAGACTTGAAGGCTACCATATTGTAAGCGGCCACGAAGCAGGCCAATGGGACAGTGTTCCACGTGCAGGCCGCTAGGCACCAACACTCAGGGATTACCCACTCGTACCTAAAACTATACGGAGCTTCTAAGAAAGGAGTTTTTTTTGTGGAATTATTTGTCTGTAGAACACAATAATGCAGGACTGCTTCTCATTTTATAACAATATGGTCGTTTTCAAGTTCAAACACATTTGAGGCAATTTTTAAAAATTAGTTTTTGCCCATTTTCCACCATCTTTACATATCATAACGTGTTATATACTTATCCACCTGGCAATATTTTATTGTCGAAATGATTACTTCACACAAAAATATTTAAAATATTATTAAAACACGGTAGTGTTTGAGTATATGGTTAAGTGGCAGTTTTAGTCATTTAGAACTGCTCTAAAGCTTCACCGCTCATTCATTTTTCGACCAAATTTCAAACAATTATTACAATTTATAGATCACCTTCTCAGCTATATTGTGACAAAAAATTTAAATTTTCGTTCAGTAAAACAAAAATTATGATGAATTTTCTGGCGTTCTAAATCGTAAAAAGATATGAAGAGGTGAGCGACATTTTTATGACTTATTTCCATAGAAACCACGTCGCTTCAGCGACTGCTGTTGCTACTAATTTACTAATGAAAGCATGAAATGGAGATAATGTAGGGGCTTTTATTGAAAGCAGACGAGTGCCGTACATTGTTATTACATATGTGTTCATGAGGGCAAAAAATAAGACTGAAATTAAACACAAAACAAATGAATGTATTGGAAGCCTTGGAAAAATCATGGATTACAATAGAAAAATGTGAGCATGAAAAGTAATATGGTTAAGCTTAAACATGGAAAAGTAAAGGACACGTTGTTAAAACTTGAAAAGAAAAGGACAAGATATTCTAGTAAAAAATATAATTAAATTATAATTTAAAATATTGCAGCAATAAGAATTTTTTTAAATTCAATTTATAACATTATATAATCAATTCTTAATGCTGCAATATTTTAAGTTATAAATTTATTATATTTTTTTACAATAATATCTTGTCCTTTTCTTTTCCAGTTTTAACAACTAGTCCTTTACTTTTCCATGTTTAAGCTTAACCATATTACTTTTTATGCTCGCATTTTTCTATTGTATAAATTTATGTTTTTCTTTTATTTACATCGATTATGTTTGGTGTTGATTTTGACACTAAAAAATGCTTTATAAATCAAACGGCTGGTTACGGTTTTTGAACGCGTCTCAATTACCCCCGTAAAAACGGTCTCACTTAATATATGTAATCTGATAGGATCTCCGATAGGATTTTGCTCTATCTCTTTCCTTATTCACCGACAAATACCTATTGAACTAAGCGATTTTGTCCCTTAAAAAATGTCCTTTATCTTAAATTTCTCCGCTCTGGGGTCTTTTTTCACCTTCTGCTGGGTGGTAGTTAGGGTAATTTTTTGTCTTCCTTTTCGGTTTAACTCTTAACCTATTTTTGTTTGATTGAATTTGTTGTTGTTATCTCCGCCTCCACTCACTGTGTCCTCATTTATTTTTGTATTCCATACTCACCCCCAATAATTTTTTTTGTGTTCCCATAAGTGGGATATTTCTCTATCCGGTAAATGTCTCTCTAAAATTTTTATTATCTAACGCCCAGCTGCAACATACCTAACACACACACACACACATAGAGGGTGGCCCAGAAGTAATGATCTATTTTAAAACTTGAAAAAGTTATAAAATCCGTCACTACTTCTTGGCCAATATATATATATATATATTTGTAGTCATCGACATACAGTCCTGTTTCATTGTATCACAACTCATCAGTACCGCTAGACTAGCACCTATCCGAAGCTGAGGATCGAACATATATATATATATATACCTATACTCCTATGAATTTGTTTCTCTTTTGTGTGTATTGATATTCATATTAAAAACCCTCTTTTCTATTTATTTAAAAAGAAAATACACTTTTCTTATATATGGGTCGTAGAATTGCATTAAATAGCAAAAGATCTAGCTAATTTGCATATTCTTTTAAACATTCATTTTAATTAATTCCCTATTAGTTTTTTCGGTTTTTTTCATGGAATGATCATCTTTAGTCAACTATTACGTGTAATTATATTCATGCAGATATTCTACATGATTTATACTTGCATAATATTTGCGTAAAATGTGTGCAGTAAACACAAAATTGTTTCCATATATATTTATCAATACATATATAGTTTTGTTTTCCTATCTATCTATCTATCTATCTATCTATCTATAAAAGTGAACGTGTTTGTGTATCTATGTGTCTGTCTGTGTGTGTACATTTCCCTACGCAATAACTCTGTTAATTTTTAGTCTACAGACTCGAAATTTGATATACGGGTTACTGCGATTTGGGAAAATTGATGTGATCGGTTTTTGGCCAGAAATTTGGCGATTAAGGGGTCAAAGTTCAACGATTATACCTTTCAGAACTCTACCAAACGCCTCCGAAAATTTTGGGTCTACGCACTTGAAATTTTAGATATAGGTTCCTTGGACATGGATCTTACTTAATAACTTGCTTTGAGCCCCAAAACAATAAATTTTAAGGAGTCATAATAGGGATCAAAGTTAAAAAAAATTGACCTCTACGGTTTCTGCCAAATTACTGGTCTAAATATTTGAAATTTTACATAAAGGGTATTCAGCTTTGTCATCAGTTTGGGTCGAAAAAGTTTAGTTACCAATATATAAATGTATGTATGTATGTCTGTTTTCATGTCTGCCTTAAACTTTCAATAGAGGCGACGGATTTTCCAAGATCAGTATCATTTTAAAGTTCGACCGTTCATACGACAAATATCGAAAAATTGGCTAAAAACATTAATATCTTTTCCTTAAACTAGGCACTTTTCTACAGGGGGGTCACTTTTTTCGCCGATATTTTTGAAATTTCTCCTCTCCTTTAGATTGTCTAGACTTACTTTTAAAAACTGTCGCTCCCGCTTTGGCGGTGGTCGTAACAGCATAAACGTTAGGTTTTACCCCGTTCTTTTCCTCCTTTGCGGTACGGGTTCAAGCCTGCCTTCCTACTACCACTTTTTTTTTCTCAACATACACATCCAAACACCCGGGCAACGCCGGGCTGAAATGCTAGTATATATATATATATATATATATATATATATATATATATATATTTATATATATATCTAAAAGTCACCAACAATTGGTTTGTATTTTTAATATTATTTTATTATTCCTTGTTTTGATTTTTCATATAAAAAGGTATCATATTTAGATCATTGTAATAATGTTTTGAAATCATTGAAATAGGTTTTTACGCGTTTCAGACGTTCTGTGTAGCGTCCTCTTCAGAAATTATTCAAAGTGTAAAATATTTAAAATATATTTAAAATGTGTTCAGAATGTATAAAAGCATTTTCGCAGTCCATTTTGGTTACATGCGAAAATGCTTTTATAATTGGTGAATTATTGGAATTTTGATGCCTAGATCATTTAATGTTGAAAATTTTCTCACCAACGGAGAATCTATAACTGCAATATGAAGAATTCTCAGTAACTATTTCCAACTGAAAAGACGCGAACCTGTCCCTGATCGTAATTGTCTTGTGTTTTCATTGATTGAGATTGTCGGACTGACTTCCTCATCTTGGTTGTTATTGTCACAAAGTTTCGGTCGTTTTGCCCTCCGGCCTTCGTCAGGTGTTTTGTATCGAACTGGGGAACCGTTTGTTAGGAGTCTCGAACCCAACCCATTATTATTATTACGGAGGTACCGTGTTCGAACTCCAGCTAGGCTTTGGGACATAGTTGCTGATTCTCTGTTTTTGAATGTTACTTTTTCACTGTCTTCGTTCAGGATTAAACTCAGCACCTTTGGGTAACTGTAAACTTTGATATAACGTCTAGGACCACTCGGCCATATGTCACTAGGACAATTCTTAGTTGGTTTTTGTTAATGTTAAACCTATGTTGTTATTCAAGGTTTTCTCTCTCTATCAGAGGCGTCCTCTTTGGTTCAAAACATTAGTGCTACCGGCTTAGCATTCAAGCGAAAACCTCCTGGAAGACCAAGAAGCATTCGAACCACAGAGAACATCAAGTTAGTTTAAGAGTCCATTCTGTGATCTCCAAAGCGTTCAGCTCGTAAGCATTCTGCTGCATTGTGTCTTTCTGTTCGCAGTGTAAGACTAATTTTAAAAAGTGATTTAAGATTTCATCCATAGGTGCTCAAGAATTATTGGAACAAGGCCATAAATCTCGTGTTGCTTGCTGTAAAGATATCCTTGAAAACCTTCCTGCTGATGCTATTCTGATCACCAGTTACGAAGCCCACTTTCATTTATCTGGTTTTGTCAACAGGCAAAAATTTCGCTACTGGTCAGAAAATAACCCTAGAGTACTTCATGAAAGGCCTCTTCATTGTGGACGAGTAACAGCGTGGTGTGAAGTTGCAAATTTTGGATTTTGGGGTCCTTAGTATTTTGAGAAAAAAGGAAAAACGGTTTCAGTTACCTCAGCTCGTTATGTGCAAATGCTGCAAAACTTTTGATACCAAAACTCAAGAATCCTGAAAAAAAAATGCAACTATGGTTTCAACAAGATGGAGCAACTGCCCATACGGCAAAAATATCAATTGATGTTTAGAGAGAACGTTTTCCAGCGCATTTGATTTTTTTGCATGGTGATATCGGATGGCCAGCGCGTTCGCCTGACTTTTCACCTTGTGATTATTTTCTGTGAAATTATGTTAAGACTGAGATGTTTAAACAACGACCAACAACTATTGATGAACTGAAAGCTGCCATTTGCAAAACATTAAATGGAAGTGATATGAGAGAGGTGTTTTTGTTTGCCTTATCCTGTATCATATTGGGCTCAACATATATAAATGGTTTAAAAAGTAAAAAAAAAATGACCCCTGAACATCCCCGAGTATCGAAACCAAAAGGTTTTGACTTCAGATTTACCTTCTCTTTGACGTTAATGTCTGATCTATGAAAACATGTTTGCGACAAAGATAAAAATTAAAATATGAATCAATAGCTATTACGTTACGCATGCATATTCGTAATGCTGTCGTTCAACCTTCACCTGGCAAATTCAATTTCTTTAATTTTCACACTTTTGCAACGATCCCCCCCCGGCTAAAACGCAAATATAAAGTTTTGCATGGATTCGAATACCCTATATATGGAGTTTAATGTCTGTAGACCAAAAATTGACAGAGGAGTTTGGTAGGCAAATTTTTTTAAACAAATATATATACGCATGCATAAATATATAGAGAAAGAGCATTGTGATTACTATAACCTTTTTACACAAATATTACGTTGTATAAATCATGTAGAATATCTGCATGAATATAATTACGCATAATAGTTAACTAAAGATTGTAATTTAATAAGAAAACCGAAAAAAATCTAACAGAGAATAAATCAAAATGAATGTTTAAAACAATATGCAAAGTAGCTCGATCTTTGGCAGATGAATGCTATTGTACGACCCATATATAACAAAGTTTTATTATGTCGGCCGGCTGCTACAGTGGGATCACTCTTCTCTTTCTTTCTTTCTCTCTCTCTAAGACACGAATGCAAATGCGGACTATTTCCTGTCATGCGCATTAAATAAACATTTTTAGATTGAATATTGGCATGCGAGTAGTGTGGCATCAGCTGACTAAGATCAACCTTGCATTACAACGATAATGGCGGCGACAAGATGTTCAACACTCGTACATAAACGATTTTATACTCGACTTTTGTAAGGGTATACACGACAACAGCAACTGTTTTTCATACATATCCACCGTTTGATTCTATTATTATTTTAATTCACTTGGTATTCACACATCAACCGTTATAAGTGATTTTTCTTCAATAATTACATGTAGTTTCCCGAAATCCGAGTGACAATAAGTTCATCAGTATTCAAGTATCATTATTACGTACTTGGCGTATTTGCTTCTGTTACTTAAATTCATCCACTCTTCATTTTTCCTCACGTAGGCTTTGTTTCAGGTATATCCGATCGTAACATTTCATGATTATATTCACTAGTGATTATTTTGAATTTTTGAAAAGACTGCTGCTAAGATTCACGTGCGTGCCGAGCCATCGCTATTCGAGCAGATAATAAATCTACGAGTTTTTCTGATCGAGGCAACCGCGACGATTCCGCTTCTCAAGACCGAAAACTTCAACGATAAAGCCGCAAACTAAAGTCCGCCATTAGTTCCATATGCAAAGAATGCACTTCTCACCCTCCGTTGCACCTTGTCACTTAACTTTAGCTGAAAGCTAATTATTTCTTAGATTAAATTTTGCTAAAAGTATATTTTCAAAAATAACCGGTTTTTATCATAAAAATAGCAGGCCGTCCGGCGTTTCCGGGTCGTAATATGCTCATAAATATTATATTTTAATAAATTCAGAATTTTTATTTATTATAAACAGAAATACCTTAGGTATTAAACGTAACGTTAAATTGCTTAAAAAATGAAGTTAAAATAACGGAAACAAACTGAGATACGTACATGCGAGTATTATGTTTTTTTCTAAACAGTTAACTTCTTGTAAGACAAAACTATACTGGAGCTGAGTTTGAAACCCAAACCCAAACACAGTGAGTCAAGTACAATAACAATTTTACTAGCTCACCAGGATCTTTAAAAACGTGTTTAAAAATCTTGTGAAATAGTTGACAAACAGAAAAAAATCCAATAACCCCCTCAGTACCAATTTTTCAATTTTGACCCGTCAGCGTTCCTTATTTTCCAGATCAAATCGATTACCATTGTTCCACATGTTTGAATAGCCTATATACCAAATCTCATGTTTGTAGATCCAAAATTCGTTTAACATATAGGTTGAGAATTATCCTCACACACACATTCTAACTTTTATAAATATATTAGCAGGCAACCTCAGTAGTAAAATATGCATCAATATTCTATACTGAGACATGTGCATGCGAGTATTTTATTTTATTTTTCTAAACAGTTGCTTTCTTGTAAGTAATAAAGAGAAAATACTAGGGTTGAGATTGAAACCAAATCCTAAAGACAATCAGTAAAGTACTAAAACTATTAGGCCCGATCGATAATATTTTTAAATGTGCTTTCAAACCTACTTATTTTTTTTTAAATAATGGATCTGTAATGTGAAGCATTCACGCATGCGTATTCGTGAAACAGCAAACAGTTGAAAATCCGCTGATCCTCACGTGCTTACTTTTCAATATTGACGCTTTAGTACCCCATTTTTCCGGATGAAAACCGATTGAAAAGTATTCCACATGCCTGACTATCCTATACACCGAATATCAACTCTGTTGAATACATAGGTGTAGAAATGCCCTCAAACTCACATCTTCTCACTTTTATAGATATATAGATAGATAAACGTTATTTCATTCAACAGCTAGTAAAAATCTTGCTTCTTCTGTTAAAATTTTAAGTCAAACCATTCTAGTTTCTCGCACAAATAATTTACTAAGATTGTTTATAAACCTACATGTCTTAACACTTTTTACGATGTTCAATTCAATGACCAGCGATCATCCGCCATTTATAAGTGTTCCCAAATCGTTTGCTAGTCTTTCAATATATTTGTGAAAAATATAGTGCTGTTTTTCCGCTATAAAAATGTTGTTTTTAAGTTGTAGCTTGGTTGATCATGCTTCTTACAAAGCCATTATTTAGGGGGCATTTCACAATTATTTTACAGTTTCATTTTTTATTTCCATGTGAATTGTTATTATTGCTATCCGAAGCATTAGCATTGCCTTCGTTTATTATTATTATTATTATTATTATTATTATTATTATTATTATTATTATTATTATTATTAATAACAGTAGTAGTAGTAGTAGTAGTTACTAGGATATTTCACACAGACCATCAAAGATTTCATTATTGAGAACAACCTGTGGTGTTCTCTGGAGTCTGAGCGACAACAAGTCTCCCCAGTTTTTCAGTACTCTCCACTTCTTTCGATAAGCTTTTCAAATGAATTTGCGATACCTATTACATTACTGAAAATTTTGACAGGCTCCACATGCATACTTAGAGGGTCTTCGTTCTTTGCATACAATTTTAAGTCATTCATCTGCTATAATATAAATCTCACCTGTCTGTTTAAATGTATGTATGTATTTTTGTGTGTCTGCCTAAAACTTTCGACAGATTTTCCCGAGATCGGTATCATTTTGAACCTTGACCCTTCGCACGAAAATATCTAAAATTTGTCCCAAAACATTATTTCCTCACCTTCAACTGGGCAGTTTTCTACAGGGGGAGTCGGTTTTTCCGCTGACATCTTTTGCAAGTCATTCAACAGTCGCGCCCACGACATCGGATAAAAGGGGTTATTTTTGTGACGTCACAACCATAGTAGGCCCATCCATAAGAGACCTCTTTTTCCTCTAGCGCGTTACGGGTTCGAGCTTTCTTACGACTCCTACTTTTTTATGCTCTCAATTTTCCTTCTTTTTTTTTTTTGCTCAACCAACACCCTTACACACACAACCTTCTTTTCCACCTTCGGTTTGAGCCTGCCTGCCAACTACAATTTATTATTCTTTTTGCTCAAAACACACCTTCAAATCCCCGGGCACCGCTGGGCACCGAGGCTAGTAAATAATAAATGGTTTATCTAGTACCCTTCTTTCCATACACATAACATGCACTTACATTTGGTAATATGAAAGACAAGGCCACCATACTCAAAACAAAGAACAATGGCGACAAGCTGCCCCCTTGAAAAAACCTCTCTCTTCATATGAACTTACCCAAGATTTTCTTCATTTGATGTTAATGAGTAGGGCTATGACAACAGAATATTCTCATAAGTGTTTTGACACTCGAATATATATCCGATACAATTAGACACGGTTAATCAACCGAGAACCAAATCACTCTATATAAAAGCATAAAAGATATTAACTGATATATACTCAAGAGTCAAACAATGAAAAGAATATGCTGTTGTCCTAGGCCTATTAATGACTTTCCACTATTTTATGCTTTTTTCCAAGAAATCTTGCACATTCATCGCTGATCTAAATACATTCCAAACATCTACTAGTCTAGCTATGCAAAACCAGATCATATGCTTTGCGGTAATATATCCATTACATGCATAAGTTTGACGATCTTCTCTGACAATCCCGAAGTATTGATCCATGCTCCTCTTACTACGTCATCTACATCATGCGGAACTTTATATTTTGGCTTTAGCTGGGGAAAATCTGTGCAAAAGTGAGAACATTAAAGAAATTGAATTTGCCAGCTGACGACATTCCGATTATGCATGCATAACGTAATAACCATTGGTCATGTTTTAATTTTTATCTTTGCATCAAACATATCTTAAAAGCTCTGACATAAATGTCAAAGGAAAAAGTGAATCGTAAGCTAAATGTTTTGGTTTCGATTCTAGGTGGTGGCGCACGAGTCATTTAAAACAACAAACTTTTTGAATTATAACTATATATTGAGTCCAATAAAATATAATAATAAATGCGAAATCTGCATTAATCAAATATCATATTTCAGCGTATTTTACAACCGGGCAAGGCTGGGCGGCCTGATAGTATCCTATATAAAGTATGTAGTTAAAAATGTCACTTCATTTGATTTTATGAGTAGACTGGATCTTAGATAGAGCATGTGTGTATAAACATACGATAAAGAAAACTTTGTTGTTTCTTTGTTATTGCCAAAAGTGAGATGACATTTACTCTTAATGATGCTTTTGATACCAAAATGTTGCACACACTATTTAAAATGTGTAATTTGTTTAACTTTTAAAATCATTACTATATATTGGACCTAATATAATATAATAACAAATACGAAATCTGCACTAATGTTAAAGCATGTTTTATGACTAGGCAATCCCGGTTGGTCTGCTAGTATATATATATATATATATATATATATATATATATATATATATATATGAAATAAAATGTAGTTAGCTTAAAACATTGTGTGTGTCATGTATGAAGGTAAGTATTAGAGGGCTATCACAATGCAAAAAAGAAAATTTTATTGGTATTAAGGAAGGAAAACAAAAACAAGTGATATTATAGAAATCCTCCTGTATATATATATATATATATATATATATATATATATATATATATATATATATATATATATTCAATTTTTTATCGAAAATAATGCTTACTTGAAAAGTCAAACTGTTACACAGCGATGTACTGTGTGTGATAGTATTCCATAATATATTTCGAAGACAATCCTCTTTCTCAAGTGGTGGGGGTCTCAAATCTTGAGATCGCAAGTATGAACAGGAACGCAGAAAATATTTCAACAGTAAATGGAATAAACTCATGTTCACCCATTAACAAGGCATATCACCACTGGATGTAAGGGGCTACAATTTGGGATGATGCCGAGAAAAGATGTTTGTTTACGTTACATTCAAATTTCTGCAAATCAGTAGTCAAAGAAGTAGGTAGCAAGAAGGAAATTCCAAAGTCTAGCTGTTCGAGGGAAGAAACTATTAGAGTAGAAAGCTTTCTGGCATTTACATATCTCGGCAGTAAAGGGGAAGGATCTTATTTCAATGAAACGATGCCGTTTCCAGTAACAGATCGTCAGTTTTTCTATGATTCAAACGGGAACTACTGAATGTCAGTATTTGTAGTCAAAATGTAACAGAGTGTGTATGGGCACGCGAGAGAAAATATTAGCATCAGCAGCCGTGAAAGCACGTAGGCAAAGTTGCAAGTGTGCGCCAGATCGTGTCACAAGAAAGAAGGAGAAAAAAGGGCAGCACGTGGTCGAGCAATAAAAGAGAGACGCAAGTTGCGTCTGGGCAAGATGGACGTATGAGTCAATGGTGAGAAAGTACTGAGGCATGAAATGGCGAGCAGACAGAGATTAAAAAAAAAAGAAGTGCGTTGTTTCGGAAGACTCACGATTAAATATATTTCATTCCTATTTAAAAATGCCGAGTCGGATTTTTATTTCTTTCTGATTTTTATTTCTTTCATTTTTATTTTTACTTCCTTTGCAATGATACCACATTACAAAAATAAACTCGTCTAAATCCATCATATTCTCTTGATGCTTATGGATATTTACATGACATCTAGAGAAGGTTATTACTCGTCACAACGATTGAAATACAAAGAGGTATTACTTAGCGCATAACTTAGACAAAAGATGCATGGAGATTAGGTAAAGACAACTATGGAAACCGAATCAGAATAACGCTTCGGCTCTGAAAACTCTTTTCATAGAATTAAATAACACAAATTAGCAAATATATTAAACATTATTCAACAGAGTGTTTCTTGCCAGACTTCAGGTCCCAGAAGAACGCATCTACCCGGAGTTTCAGTATGGTTTCAGGAGCGAGAGATCCACTGTGGATATGATTTTCTCCATTCGTCAGCTTCAGGAGAAATATCGCGAGCAGCAGATGCTTCTCTACATCGTATTGTCGACCTTACCAAAGCATTGGACCTCGTCAGCAGAAAGGGCCTGTCTAAGCTCTTGAGGAAGATCGGTTGTCCATTTACGGTGTTGTGACCTTTGAAGGCGAAACCTCCAAACACTTCTAAATCCAGAGCGGAGTTAAGCAAGTATGTGTATTTGCTCCAACCTTGTTCGAAATCTTTTTCTCACTGCACCTGAAGTTTACCGTTAAACACTCTATCGAAGGTATACATCTACACACCAGAAGTGATGGAAAGTTTTTAAACCTTGCTAGGTAGAAAGACAATGGCAAGTTTCACACAGTATTAACTGTGAGCTTCTGTTTGCTGATGTTGGAGCTCCAACAGCTTATCAGCCGATTCTCCCACGCCTCTGATGAGTTGGACCTGACCATTAGCATCAAAAGGCAAACATAAGCCAGAACGTCTCCTTGCCACCCTCCATCAGTACTGAGGCCGACAACGAATTCACCAATCACGGTTCCTCTATCACAAGCCATCTGCCTCTGGAAAGTGAGTTTGCACTCACTGGCAAAAGAACAGCTCCCTAGAAGTCGCCCAGCTCTCCGCTACAAAGACGTATGAAAACGCGACCTGAAACAGACTGGTATCGATCTGGGCTACTGAGAGCAGCTATGCAACCGGCTGCGGCGCCTGGCGAGGTGTTGTATGGCAAAGAGTGAAGAAAGGAGAGGAGAACAGAAAACTGATGCTGGAGGACAGGAGACAACGTAGAATACCTCACCAAAAGGCCGCAGACTCCAGCACGCTATCCTCCTTCCGGTGCCCATGCGACAGAGACTGCGATTCCTCAATAGGACTGAAAAACGGCCAAAGACAATCCGCTGAAACAGCAAGGTGCATGTCATTATCTATCCAGATAGAAAATTGCCTAGAACTATTTAACAACATTTTAGATGAGATGATATTATTTTTATTATAAATTGTTATTGTTATTATTGTTTGCTTTATTTAGTTTTGATAATATGTTTAAAATGCTTCGACGTATTTTACAGTTTTCCTTCTCTAGATATATTTTAACATCTTGATAAACTTCAAAACTGAGCTTTTCCATTAATCCACAGTGATAAACTGTGTTCATCCCGTGATCCTTGCCTTTAAGACGTATCGTATTATATATAATTTTCAGTTTGAAATTCCCAGGCCGACGCGCACAACAGCCGATATGTTTTGATTATAGCAATTACGATGAATATGGTGGTCAGACAATCTAAATAACGTTAACGAGGTGTAAATGAGAAACAACAATTAGTTAAAACATAATTACATTTAAATCATTTTGAGCTGCTTAGTTGTAGATTTAGTCCTTTCCAACATCATCGTTTCAGGTGAAAGAACGATATCCATGGTGCATTCACTTTATAATAAAGAGCAATGTGTATTTATTTTTATATGAATTTCCCCACCATATTTACCTTCCCCCACAAAGATTATTGTTCGTAAGGTATCTGTGGATATCTTAAACACTTTTAGAAAAACAGAAAATTAAATTTTTAAATCACTTTAAATCTTGTAACAAAAACAAAATAAATATAATATAAAACTTCGTTTTATTCTGTATATATCCTCATTCGACTTCTGTCACTGACTCAATTCGAGCTCGGAAGCAACTGCAATCTTTGTCCTCCATTGCTCAGTCTATTGCTTCCATCAGAGAGGATTTGATGTTATGAGGATGCTTTTTAATTTCCTTTTCAATAAAGCCCTACATGTAATTGCTTAAATTTATGATTTTTTGTAACAAAACAAATAAATATAATATTAATCCATGTTTTATTGTGTATATATCCTCATTCGACTTCTATCTAAAGGTGGTCTTTATTTATGCCCTCCATTTATTAAGCTATTGTTTTCATCAAAGAGGATTTCTAGAAAAAATAAGGAAGCATGATATTATTTTTATTGTTAACAAAACCCCGAATCATCACTGTTGCTAGAAACTTCTTTACATTTGGAACTTCAATGGGGTTCGCATATAGTCACCTATTATTTTTTCGATTGACTTTTTGATCCTGGTCCTAGTTTTTTTTTCATCGGAGAATAATCAAAGGTACTAGTGTTCTGGACGTTTCAAAAGTTTTATTTCATTCTGTCACTAACAAAGATTTGAGAGTCTAGTTTACTATTTTATCCATCGCTGTAGGTAGAGGATATACATTGACGATAAATACAGATAGATCTCGAACACAGAGCTTATTTGGCAAATAATAAGATCACCCTCTATTGCGATTCATAAACCTTTCACATGCTAGCAGAAGAAATTCATTAAATTGGTAAATCTTGTTGAGGAACTTTGCCAGCCCCTATTATAAAAAAATACATCATTGTGTCATTTTAATCGTTTTTAAATGAACATAAAATTTATTTTAATCATTCCTAATTAGTTTACCATAAATCTTAGCGCAGTTTTAATTCCCCCCTCACACGCTTTCATTTCTTTGCTATGATATATTTCAGTTATTTAAACAAATGGCCCCCCCCTGAAGAGTACATTGCAGTTAGAGAGTATTCTGTGCATTTTACTAATATTTCTGTATCTTTTTATAGACCTATCTAACTATGTATATCTCTATATGTCCTTTCCTTTCTCTCTCTCTCTCTCTCTCTCTTTCTCTCTCTCTTTCTCTCTAACGAAACAGGACTGTATGTCGATGACTACAAATATATTTTAAGCCCCCCCCCTCTTTGGGTAGAGCACTGTCGTAAATAATCTCACCCGCTACTTAATTGGCTGAAAAATGCGATCGTTGTTTGTGTGTTTACAAACAGGCGGTTTGAGCACTGTAAGAGTGGTGGCGGATGTCTATTTAAATAGACATTTTGACAAATTTTTCCTGTGGTCGAGTGGGAGAACTGCCGACTGTCAACACGACGGTTCTAGGTTCAATCCTTGGCTTGGGAAAGATGCTAGTCTAGCGGCACTGATGAGTTGTGATACAACGAAACATGACTGTATGTCGATGACTACAAATATATATATATATATATATATATATATATATATACGTGTTTGGATAAATAAATGATAGTCTAAACTCAAATCCAGATAATGACAAACGGTAATGAAATATATAGCTACTACTTCACACGAGCACTTCTAAATACTGCAGATATAGAATTATCTCGAGAAAGGAGATTTAGTCCTCTAGTAGATTAAATGGAAGCTAAATGAATTTAATGAATTAGTATAAGATCATTTACATGTTCAAAACAACCAAGACAAAAACAACCAGGCATAGTATACGATCGTTTCAGAGATTAAATAACAAGGTTGATGGGGGAACCATAGATTGGAGCTCAAACAAGCACTTGCCATGAAAATAACGATAAAGCAGAGACAGGTTGCAACGTCTCTTCTCTAAGAAAGAGGTTGCCGGGAAGAGTAAAGGTGCATCTCTTACTAGTCTACGAAGTCTATTCTGAACTCTATTAAGGCAGGAAAAACTGTTTCTAGCAGCTCCTGACCGGATGCTGCAGCAGTACTCCATCATAGGACGTACCTGGCTCTTACATAGGTAAAGAATTGCATCAGCAGTGAGATATCTACTTGATTGATAGAAGGATCCACCATTTTTCCAGTGACTTTGGAAACGGATTTTATGTACGTTCCATTTCAGATCAGGAGTTAAGGTTAAGCCCAGAAGCTTGTCAAAACATGAAGCATCTCCACGACGAGAACCATTCATTGTAATTGATGCCGGGCGTGAATGATAGCGTTGATGGTGTAAATATAGAAGCTTCGTTTTAGATCGATTAAAATTAACCAGTCAGCTCTTTCTCCATTCTACCACCTGCTCAAGATCAGAGGAGAGAGAATCAGAAAGAACTTGGTCGTTTACGGCATTTGATGTGCTGCCATAGATGGTAGTGTCGTCAGCATAAATATTTACGAATGATCTAAGGACGTAATTTGGAAGATCATTGATGTAGATCAGGAAGAGAGTTGGACCCAGGATGGACCCCTGACGGACTCCAGCATTAATACTATGAGCTTCTGATTTCTAACCATCAACCACTACTCTTATGAACCTATCAGAGAAATGATTTAATAATTGAGAAGGCATTTCTAGCTACACCGTAGTTGGAGAACTTGTGGCGCAGACCTTTATGCCGTACCCTATCAAAGACCTATGATATGTCAAGAGCAATTGCCCTAAAAAGGAAATCTCCGTCGAGAGATTCGGTAATCCTATGAGATATAACCGTAAGCACATCTAATGTAGATCCAGCAGAACGGAAACCGTATTGCATGTCACTAAGAACGTTATTTCTGCTGATTGTGATTGACTACTTCTCTATTTAACACCCATTCCAGCAACTTACTCATGACTAGGGCTGTGACAACAGAATATTATTTTCATTGTTTTGACCCTCGAGTATATATCCGACATAGTAAGACGCAGTAAATCAACTGAGAGCCACATCACTCTACATAAAAGCATATAAGATATCAACGGATACACACTCGAGAGTCAAAAGAAGGAAAGGAATATGCTGTTGTGCTAACCCTACTCATGACGTACAGGAGACTTATAGGTCTGTACTGAGAGGAAGATGACCGATCACCTGAATTCTTAAATACAGGGCATACTGATGAGATTTTCCAGGGGGTTGGGAAGCAATTCTCCTTTAGATAACGCTTAAACAGCTTTGTAAGTATGGGATTTAGTTCTGGTTGAAGCGTTATGAGCACTATTTCGTCAGGGCTAATTGCTTTACTGGAATCAAGGTTTTTGATAAGCTTGGCAACATCACTCACAGATATTTGTATGTCGCATAGCGTGTTTTCTGATACAGAACGAAATGGGTGGGTTGGCGGCCCTAGTTGCATAGCGTAGAATTAGCTGCAAAATTCTTGGCAAAGAGATTGGCTTTGTCTGATGCTGACGAGATTACCTCAGGTCCGATGTTGGTGGTTGGGATAGAGCACACGCTTATGTTCAGGATCCTGTTTGCTATTTGCCAAAACTGGTGGGAACCAAGCCGCTGCTCAGCTACTTTGAAGGTCGGAGCATACAGGTCTTTTGCGTTCTTTATTACTCCTTTACAGTGGTTGTTGGCAGTCCTGAAAGCGGTTTTAGTCTCAATACATTTATTACGTTGGAAGCAATGGAAAAAATGATTTTTGTGCGCAATGTTAAGATTCAATAACCGATCAATTTCCAATTAAATTCGTTAATCTAGATATTAATTAGAACAACACTAGCAATCCAATACTGGGATCTCAAAGAAACAGACACTAATAGTCCAGTCAAAAATAATACGCGAGGCTACTACATGTAGAAATTTAAATAACCACTGTAGATTATATCTGATTGAGAAAATTGAAATTCTAAACCTTAAAATAACCCAAACCTACTATACTGTACAAGTGAAATAGCAAACAACTGCATTCATAAAATAAAGTTCGCATCAGGATAAACATGCATAAAATAAAGTAACTAAATAAAAAACAAAATAAACAGGACCTAAAATAGACATAGAAATTAGTATCCAACACACGCGCGTGTAAAAATGGGGGCACATATTAATGTAACACATTGACAAAAATGGTGCAGCACTCATATATAAACAGAACAAAAGTAGAAAAGTGAGAGTCTGCCGGAACATTTTTCGAGAGAAGCATTGTCATGGCTAATGGAAATATTAACCTGTGGAGGGGATAATAATAAATCTGATAGATCAATGTTTAATTCAGTATATACAAATTTATTAGAATAAAACATGTATAAGTTTATAACGATAGACGTGTAGTAAGAAATAACTGGGAGGCTCGATGTTCCCCTAAAACGAGGATCAACAAATCTTCCACACATCCATGTTTTTATTGCCATCGAATGCGCTGAAATCTCCACAGTGACTTATTTCACAATATATTTTAGTTTACATTGCACTGTAGAGAACCTACTGTTGATTTTATGAAATTATTTTAATATATATTGACTTAAATTAAATTTAATATGTAAAAGTCAATTATCATGGTAGTTCAGATGTGCTCTAAACAGAAACGTTAATTTCGAAGGCACCAATGTCATATCAAAGAACCTACTGTTGATTTTATATGTCGAACCTTTTGGCTTGTGTGGTAATAAAACTTCTCAAAGGCACTTGTAATGTTAGGCTGTATAAAATGTTTACTTTGGATTTTATCGATTATCGATTATCTACACTTATCGAACACATCCCGGTAAAAAAAACTTTCTAAAACACTGCCAGATACATAATGCTCAAGGTTAATGCAAACATAAATCTTGTTGCTAAATTCCCTACATAGTATCTCTGCAGTTTATGTCCCAGATAGTATCCTCCTACATCCAAGTTGCACGGTGCCTTTTTTGAGAATGAAAATGCAATACAAAAACATAAAAATGAATAAGTAATCAATTAACACAATTTTTTCAAAGAAATATGCAAATTAGTTAACGTTCATGTAGTGGCTCACATATTTATGATTGAGTATATTAAAATATTTGTTGTAATAATTTTTAAATGAAAAAGTAGGCTTTATATATATATATATATATATATATATATATATATATATATATCACAGCGATAAAAACTCGACTAATTGGTATATTGAATGGTATAAAATATTTCCGTGTGCTAGAACATTTTCATCTTAAATTCTAAGAAATTATGCAGAATGTAGAAACTATGCATAATTAGAATGTGACATTAGTGAAATAAGACCAATAATCTCATAAGAAACAATAAAAATGAATAAGCAATTTATTAACTCTCATTTTTAAATGAATATACAAATTAGTTAACCTTTATTTAAGAATAGCATCAGAGAATAGGTACATCATTTTCCGATTTCGATACCCCTAAAAATTCCGATTTTTCCGATGTTCGATTCCGATTAATCGTTCCAACACTAATATATATATATATATATATATATATATATATATATATATATATATATATATATATATATATATATATATATATATATATCCACTCTGATGAGCTGTAGATGAGGAAACCTGTGTCAGTGGATAATTATATTTTAAAACAATATATATGCCGTTTCCCATTTGGGGGTATTAAATTGGTAAAAAGGAAAATTATTCACAACTCGCATTTAGGTAAAAATGCACTTTCGTATAAATAATTGAATTTATTCAAAAGGTATCGCAAAAAATATCATCTATCTATCTATCTATATCTATATCTATCTATCTATATATATATATATATATATATATATATATATATATATATATATATATATATATATATATATATTCTCACTCATAAAAAAGGGAAACGGAACACCAGTTTTGTACTTATAATAGTATCTTTATTGTCTGAGATGACTTTTCTCCTTACCGGATTTTCATATTTTTCTATTACATCTTCAAAATATCATTACTTCTGTGCACTTGGACTATCATTTCTATCTACCTTCTCTTTCTCCCCTACCTCTCTCTTTCCCTCTCTCTGTGTCCTCTCCCTCTCTCTGTCTCACTTTGTCCCCCCTCTCTCTTTGTGTATATATATATATATATATATATATATATATAATCCATACGAATGTGCTTGAGACAGAAAGGGCAAGTGAAGGCCTGTTTAGTATCTATACGAGTATCATTAAAAATCAGAAGAGAAGACCTCCCCGATTGTAACTGTGTTATGTCGTTCGCGAAGCCTAGATCGTAACAGTCAAGGATTTTTTTTTTATTTTGTTTTAACTAAGCAAAGGTCATGAAGGTCAAGTACGTATGGTTTGGCACGTGAAAGACGATGCGAAGGTGTTTTTTTTTATTTGGCAACGACGCCATTGTATGATAAAGGTTTTATGGATAACTGGCGTTGGGCCACCCAATAAATGTAGGTGATCTCTCCGTTAGTGTTCCCTGGAGTTTTATCAGTTCTCAGGGATGATGGGTGGGGTAGACGGAGGTGGAGTAGAAGTGGGTGGGATTCGAAAAGGAGAAAAAGGGTTGTTCATGTTAGTGTCCAGGAGATTGCAAGGTGGTCTTTATGTGTGATTGCGAAGGAAAAGAAACATTTTTAGATATTTTTATTCATGGAAAAAGAAATCTGCCGAAAAGTCTGTCCAATATCAGTAAGTTTAAGGTAATCACAGTTAACTACCAATTGCCATGAATAATAACACGCTAGCTGAAAAGTTCATCATTCAGACGCCTCGGCTTAGCATTCATAGGTAACATGAATTGAAACAAATGCATAGAATAGATTGTCAACATTCACATACATAAAAGACATTGCCAAGGCTGCTGCAAAGAAGATTTTCTTTCTCTACTGTGCTAAAAAATTACCCAAACCTGAGAGTATTCCATATGTTTACAAAAACGAAATTCACCTATTCATGGTATATTATTGTCACATATGAACCTGTATGTAAATCACTGTTCTCTCTCTATTGGACAGTGTCACCAAAAGTGTCTCGAATTGTATTTATTTGCTTCCCCACTGAGTAAATTAGGCACAAGGCCGTTTTTTTAATGCGGAGAGAAGGGGAAGGGGACCGGCTCCCCCGAGAGGGAACTGGACATTGAGAATTGGTATTAAGGGTTTCCTCTACATTGACCAAAACTGATTGGTACAAGAGCAATGGTCTGATATGTGGGGTTTTCCCCCACATATTTCTCTGATTGCAGCGTCTACCGGACACATACTACACTTTGATCTTTGATACCTAGCTCAAGGAGGGCAAAAGCGTCTCGAATCTAAGATTAAAAAAAAATTACATTTGCACCCCAAACAAGGCACATTGTCACTTTGGTGTAGGGGGCTACTATCAGGGGCAACAGCTACTGGGGTACTATGTAGGGAGTTGGGCAGTAAGATATCGGTTCACGTTACACTTGAACTTCTGCATTTTAGTACAGTTGGGGAAGCAGGGACCTGGAATGGAATTCCAAAGTGGAGCGGTTCTGGGGAAGAAACTACTGGAGTAGAAAGCTCTTTTACATCTAGGGATCTATACTGTATGGAGATGGGATTTAGCTGCCTGTAGGGTTTGTCGGGGGTGTTTACGTCAAGGGGGCACAAGTGCTTGCCGTTCGTAAGAGAAGTCACCATTAAAATACTGGTAAAACAGGCAGAGGGATGCAACATTTCGTCGATGGGACAGAGATTGAAGCTTAGATGACAGTTCAGGACCTATCAGGTTGGCGACTCTCTTTTGAACCTTGTCCAGGAGCGAGAGATTAGTAGCAGATGCACCAGTCCAAATATGACAACAGTACTCCACATATGGGCGAATGGTGGCCTTAAATTCTTCAACTTCCCATTATGTACTGTTGCATTGCTGACATATAAAAAAAAAATCCTACGCTAGATACTGGAGAGACTTCTAATCTAATAGATTCTTGTCTTAAACTATCCGATTTTATGTACTCCCTCTTTCTCTCTATATATATATATATCCTCGTGTCCCCACTTCCCCTCCAATTGGAAGTACTTAAGCTGCTCCCCTTTCTTTTTCTCTTTAAAAATTACTTTTTCTTATAAACATCTTATTAAAAATGTGTTCATGTGATGTGGCATACCAGAAGTACTCTCGCTCTGCTAGGCTGACGAGGCTAGATCTTCCACTACAGATCTTAGCAGAAACATGTATGCACATATGTAGCAAATAACGTTTGAATAAGTAAACACATTATAAACACGCTGTTAATTCATCGAGCACTTTTTAAGATACATAGAAGTTTTAGTGGATTTACATCTAGGAAACCAAAACAGTACAACCATCATTCATATATATATATATATATATATATATATATATATATATATATGTATATATATGCATATATATATGTATATATATACATATATATATGACTACTTTATTTAATCACGTAAGTTAATATACGGAAACATAATTTTATGCGTAAATTTTTAGTATTTCCTTGAACAATGCTCAATACATAGGTAGAGCTAGGTAGTAAGTTATAAAAATATATATGGCAATTAAGCTACACAGAATATTCCGCGTTTCATTCTCGTGAGAATTCGGCAGACTTAAGCATGACAAATTCTCACGAGAATGAAATGTAGCTTAATTGCCATATATATATTTATACCTTACTACTAAGTGTATAGATATACGAAATATCCTATGTTGTTACGATTTTCCTAAAAGTTAACCATATTTTGGATTTCTGGATGAATAAAGCATAACCATCTTTATCTATAAAATTCAAACAGGGAAATAAAATCTCAAATCTTAAAGGAAAATAACTCATTAAATTAAACAAAATCTTACTTCCGTTTTTAAACGCAGTTAATGTTGATTTTACCAATAATTAAAAAAGTCAATTGAATTAAATGTAAATTAAACTAAAAATAAATAACTAAATCAACTTTATACAATATTTTTAAAGGGAACAATTAAAACAATTCTATTACAAATTTCCATAAGAAATTAAAGCTACTTATTAAAACAGATTTCCTTAATGTCATCTGCAAATGAGATAACTTTTTGAATGTGGATTCCTTTTGAATAAATAGTATGTATATAAATCCTACGGGAATAGAAGTATATAAGACCTCTTTTTCAGTATTAAATTTTATTTGTGAAACAGTGTACCTTTTGTATATATTGACCAAATTGTGAACAGACCAGCAAACGAACAGGCATACAAATTTGTTATATATATATATATATATATACATATATATATATATATACGAACAAGTAGTTAATAAAGCATATTAAAAACACTTTGAATAAGAGTTAACAACGTATATAATTTTAAAAAGGAAGCACAAAAGTCCTTAATCGGCGGAGTTTCGAAGAAATACTTTCCTTCTCCTCAGAGGTTAGGAATTAGCAAAATGCGGGATCGGATTTTGTTTGCAAAAGTATTTAATGAAACTACAAGTTAGTCATAGATCTTAATTGGTAACGGATAGTAACGCAGAGGGAATAAGGGGAAGAAAAAGGTAATTTTACGTGAATGTATAGTCTGGTGAATGATAAAATATTCAATAAAGGCAAAATCCAAAAAAAATTGATTAAATTTCCATTTCCACAAATAAAATCCAACGGAATCGCGTATTGGAAATGGTTTGAAATAATCCAAAAGACAGAATTCCGTGGAATAATTCACAAATGGATACAAGGAAAAAGGGAATGAGTTCAAATATTATTAAAAGAAAGATAAGTTGTGTGTAGAAAAGAGAAATGGAGAGATTTAAAAAAAAACACGGCCGTCAAGGCTGGGCTTATTTAAGAAAATAAATGTCTGGTAATATATATATATATATATATATATATATATATATATATATATATATATATATATATGTGTGTGTGTGTGTGTGTGTGTGTGTGAGTGTGTGGGTGTGTATTACCAGACAGGCCGATGTTGTATGCAGATTTCTTATACATTATAAACAGAAATACCGTAAGTGTTAAACATAACGTTAAATTCCTTTAAAAATAAATTTAAAAAAAACGAAAGAAACAAAGACAAGTGTATTCGAGTATTATATTCTCTTAAAAAGTTTACTTCTTTTAAGTAAGAAAACTAATCGAGCTGAGATCGAAACCAAAACTATTCGCACATGCGCATTCGTGAAACAGTTGACAAACAGATAAAATCAAATGTCGGACACAAAGTAAATTTTTCAATGAAAATTGTTTAATTTAAAGTATTTAGACAAAGAATTCGGGAAGTATAGAGATTGAAAAGTGTCCTCATACATTCTCATAAAATATCAATAAATATATTTTAATTTATAAAGAAACTGAGATATGTGCATGCGAGTATTATGTTTTTTTTTCTAAATCGTTCATTTTTTGTAATTAAAAAAATACTTTAGCTGAGATCGAAATTCAAACTTAAAGACAGTGAGTCAAGTACGATAACCATTACACCAGCGTGACACGATTTAAAACAATGTTTTCAAGCTGCCTATCCTTAACATAAGTAATCTTTAATTTAACTATTCACGCATGCGCATTCATGAACCAGCAAACAGATAAAAACTAAATCACTACCAAGAAGCAATTTTTTTCAGTTTTGTCCCTTACCAGCCCTTTTCCCGATGAAAACTGATTATAAAGTTTTTCACATATATGAATACCTTATATTACCAATTACAAATCAGTAGATCAAAATTCGGTGAATATAGAGGCTGAAAAGTGTCCTCACACACATTCCTACATCTATATATACATAGAAGAAGAAAAAAATCTGATGTAAAACCTACGGTCTACTGTATGCTCTGTCTTGTAGCAATCTTCTGCACCGACAAAAATTAGCAGTAGTACTAATATGCGTGGTTGGTGCTACACAAAGCCTTCACCACTATAAACAAATCATCTGTGTGGATTTCCGAACAACTTAATTGTTGTGGCGGAACCTCATACATCAGAATCAACAGAAAAATTCATCTCTCTCTCTCTCTCTCTCTCTCTCTCTCTCTATATATATATATATATATATATATATATATATATATAAATGGTTAGAGCTGTCGACTGTCAACGCGACGGTTGTAGATTCGATCCACGGCTGAGGAAAGGTGTATGTCTAGCCGCACTGATGTGTTGTGATGCAACGAAACAGTAATTTATGTGGATGACAAATTAAAGTCCCCCTCTTTGGGTTGAGCGCATTGTAAATATATTTTCACTTTATGCGTATTTTAAGCAATTAAGCGAGGCCCACTATTTATTTGTTTGTAAGCAAATGATAGTTTGGGCACTGTTTGCAACGGGCGGGTGTGGATTTAATAAACACTCGAGGATAAATGTTTACGGCACTGATTCGTAGCCTAATTGTTAGAGCTGTCGACTGTCATCGCAACGGTTGTAGGTTCGATCCACGGTTGGGGAAAGGTGTATGTCTAGCCGCACTGATGAGTTGTGATACAACGAAATAATGTTGTATGCGCATGACAAATATATATATATATATATATATATATGTTGACTAGTTGCATTCAAATAATCGAAGGAAAGAATCAGTCTACAATCTGAAATTCATACATCATTTTAATTTCAGCGAATGCCTAACCCTAACCCTAACCCATAACGAGAATCGTTATCTTTAGTCTTTTTAGCTTTTGGTCATATATATATATATATATATATATATATATATATATATATATATATATATATATATGATAATCAAATAAGGGGGAACAATAAAGATGAAAATATATAAATAAATATATATATAATAACAAAATTAAGATGAAAAATAAAGATGAATATATATATATATATATATATCATAATCAAATTAAGACAAAAAATGAAGATACCAATCCTTATTAATGCCTTACTGTTGATCAAACGGATAATACGTAGTTCGCTGCACCTTTACTAGTGGGTAATTGTTACGGCTTTACCTTATAATGTGCTACATGAAAAAATCCTGTCCTTTTCTATCTTACTTTCCCTCTCTATTCTGCTCGAACCAAGTATGACGACCTGTTCAACAAATCCCAAAACCTCAACATGAGATATATCCAGAAAAAAAAACTCGAATAAACCTAAAACCCCATCTTCCAACGTAGACCCCTACTACCATGTCTCCTTCTCCAAATATTAGGGGTCTACATTCCAACCTTCCAGAGGGTGAAACCCAATTAACGGAAACGAAACCGGACATATTCTTTCTAAGCGAAACTGGAATAGGGCCGACCACTTCCCTAGATGAGTTCATAATTAAAGGATACTCTAACTTAACATAGAAATCTGACCCCAATGACCTCCATGGGCACGGAATATGTGCCTACATTAAAGATGGCTTCCAGTGTGAAATGGATATCTTGAGAGAAGATCCTAATTTACCTTATATGTGCTCCCGAGTTGCACTTGGTTACACCACTGCATTTATATTTGCCCTCTGTCGGCCTCATAACAGCGGAGTTACTATTTTTAAGAGTATATCTGAGAAAATAGACCACATTCTGTCTGCACATCCCTCGGCTAACATTCACATCTGTGGTGACTTCAACGTCCATAACCTGGAATGGCTGACCCACTCAAATAAGACAGACGATGAGGGGAGGTTTTGTCATGATTTTGCCATTGCTTATGACCTCACTCAGATTGTTCGCGACCCCCCCCCCCGTGTTCCCGATACTACAGGTCAGTATGCGAGCCTTCTAGATCATGTTCCGTTCTTTTTCCTCTAGGATCCTCAGACCACTCCGTCGTATCAGTTAAGATAAAAATGAAATGTAATAAGTCACCAGACGTACCCCACCACCGTACTGTATACCGATACTCTATGGCTTACTGGGACAGCTTCCGTACATTCATATCTGATCTACCTCTGCATTCCATGTTTAAAATGGATGTGTCCTCCATAGTATCCGACCTGACCGAATGGTTAATTGTAGGCATAGACGGATTCATACCATCTAAAAAATTCCAACAAAAACCTAACAGCCAGCCATAGTTCTCCCCAGAATGTACTACTGCTTTCAGGAACACCAGCAACTACTGTAAAAGAGTAATAAAAATGCAAGAGAGCTATATGCACAGTCCGTTAAATCCAAAGTAGCTGATCAGTCGCTTGGTTCCCACCAGTTTTGGGAAATAACAAATAGGAACCTGAACAGAAGTGTGCGTTCTATCCCAACCGTTATTAATCGACCGGAGGTCATCTCGTCAGCATCAGACCAGGCCAAACTATTCGCCAAGAACATTGCAGCTAATTCTACCCTATGTGACGAAGGCCATCAACTCCTCATATTTCCTCCTATAACACAGAGCACGCTAGGTAACATACAAATATATGCGCGTGAGGTCACCAAGCTAACCAAGAACCTTGATCTCAGTAAAGCAACGGGCACTGACGGCATCCCAATTTTAGTGTTAAAAAAGCTTCAACAAGAACTTGCTCCCATACTTACAAAACTTTTTAAGCGTTGTCTTAAGAAGAAGTGCTTTCCAACACCCTGAAAAAACCTCATCCGTATGCCCTATGTTAGAATTCAGTTGATAAGTCATCTCCCTCTCAGTACAGACCAATAACTCTCCTGTGTGTCATGAATAAGTTGTGGAATCCATATTAAATAGAGAAATAGTCAATCACCTCAGCAGAAATAACCTTCTTAGTGACACGCAATATGGTTTCCGCTCTGCAAGATCTACCGCAGATGTGCTAACGGTTATATCTCACAGGATTAGTGAATCTCTTGACAAAAGCTCCCTTTCTATGGCAATTGCTCTTGACATATCAAAGACCTTCAGCAAGGTATGGCATAAAGGCTTATTTCACAAGATTTCAAGCTACGGTATAACTGGAAATATTTTCCCTATCATTAAATCATTTCTCTCTGATAGGCTCATAAGAGTAGTGGTTGATGGACAAAAATCAGAGGCCTGCAGTATTAATGCTGGAGTCCCTCAGGGGTCCACCCTGGGTCCAACTCTCTTCCTGATCTACATCAAAGATCTCCCTAAACACATACTTAAATCATTCGTTGACATCTATGCTGATGACACGACCATCTACGGCATCTACATCAAAGGCTGTGAATGACAAATTCTCTCTGATTCTCTCTCCTCTGATCTCGAGCGCGTGGTTCAGTGGGGGAAGACACATCTTTAATGCATCTAAAACCATACTCCTATCCTTACATCATCAACGCTCTGATCCCCATCTGGCATCCATTGAAATGGATGGCTCTCGTCTAGGAGAAGCCCCATGTTTTGACAAGCTTCTGGGATTGAACTTTACTCTTGATCTGAAATGGAACACGTACATCAAGTCTGCTCCCAATATCGCTGGAAAGATGGTGGGATCCTTCTACCGCTCCAAAAGATATCTCACTACTGATGCAATTCTCTATCTATATAAAAGCAAAGTACGTCCAATGATTGAATACTGCTGCCACATCTGTGCGGGAGCTGCTAAAAACAGCCTATCCTGCCTTGACAGAGTACAAAATAGATTTTGTGGCTTAGTGGGGGATGCCCTTTTGTCTTCGCTGCAACCTCTCTCCCACAGAAGAGACGTTGCGAGCCTATCTTTGTTTTATCGTTATTTCCATGGCAGGTCCGCAGAAATTACAAATGGCTTTTTTTTGGGTTATTTAAAAGGAACTAAAGAACAGAAGTTAGTATTTAGAGAATCAAGAAATCCCCTAAAACGAGAAGGTTTTTCGGATTCAGACTGGGGAAACGACGAAGATCGCAAGAGTATATCTGGATATTGTTTCAGACTCTCAGAAAATGGGCCTATTATTTCATGGAAATATAAAAAACAACAGATTGTATATCTCTCTACGTGTGAAGCAGACGTTGCGAGCCTATCTTTGTTTTATCATTATGTCCATGGCAGGTGCTCGTCTGAGCTCTAATCTCTGCCCCCCTCGCCAATCTTTTACGAAAAACACCTGTCTAGCTGAAACCACTGACAGAAATTTTCCCCACTCTTTATCTGTGCCTAAATCAAAACGTAGATTCCATGAAGAAAGCTTCTCTCTAAGAACTGAACGCCTGTAGAACTCTGTTCCGTCTGCCTGCTTCCCACCTGATTACAACCTGGATGTCTTCAAGTCCAACGTAAACAAATTCCTGATGAACCGCCCCTTTAAGTAGACACTTTTAATAAATCTCCACACGAACGTACTGTACATGCAATAATACTTATCCCTGATTGGCTTCCGGGCCTTGATAAGTGGTGACCACCTTGTAAAAAAAATGTTACAAAATTTAAGCTAGACCGGCTCAGTTGTTTCCGAGTAAATCTCTCGAGTAAATGTCGTATTTTATTGACTAATTTTTTTATTGATCCCTAATAATCACTGTTGATAGAATGGATACCATAATACTTAGTTCGCTCCACCTTTTAATAACAAATGTTTATATAAAACTTCAGTTAGATCAGTTTAGTAGTGTCTTATAAAAGTGTAACAGAAAGACAAATAGATAGACCGACTAAAAGAAATATAATATAGAAATAAAAATCTATAAGTGACATAAAGGCGAGAATCACACAAACTTACACAAACACACGCGAAGTGATCACACAATTTTATTAATATGCAGATTAATTATAGCGAATCATACGCATTGAATAACTAAAATTATTTTTCAACAAAAGGAAGAATTATGTTCGTTTCACGTTCTTAATGACCAGCGGTGATATCAACCAAAAATAGATCGTAAAACTGAGAACAATAATTCATTTCTAATGTATTTTAGTACATTCTGAACGTACCTTGCCGCAATCTTTATTTGATGTTCCAATGTTCTTTCAATTACAATTCACCCAATGGCTTTCAATTATTTCATGATACGTCTATAAAAAAATTATATTTCAGATTTTTTTAGATGACGAGTGATTATTCGTATGATTTGGAATCTTCGGACAATTGTTCTTATATTGATTATCATTTTCACAACGTTTCTCGTAATGTAATCTCCAACCTTTTTGAAGTGTACCTTGTCGAACTCGGTATCATTCTGTTGAACTTGGGAATCCGAATAAACCCATTGCGTAGTGGATAAATACTTGGTAAAATTCATTTGTAAAAACATACTCTTCTGAAGGTTGAAAAGTCAATCTCAGTGCAAGCAACATTTAAAAAAATCGAATTACTTAGGGTTTCTACCCAGTCATGGCTGACGGAACGACATAATTCTATAAACGTGAATAAATAAAGGCTTCTGTTCGAAATTCCGTGCAGATTCCTAAGTTAGATAGATTCTCAAATTCGACAGTTGAGGAGTAATAATTTATATTATTTTTATTATTCAAAGTACTGTTGTCATCTTGAGTGTGATTCTCACAACGTTTTACCAATGTAACCTCCGACGTTTTTAATTTGAGTTTCTAGAGCTTGAAGGGCCAACCCTTAATTTAAATGATACCAAGAATATCATAAAAATGTATTTAAAGTCTTCGATGATGAAACAATAAAAATGTATGCTGTGGATTAAAAAGAGTGTTAAGTTCGAAATTTCATATACATTCCTGAGTTTGACATAAAGAGTTTCGAGGTTTAAAATAATTCACTTGAATAAAATCGATTACATCGGTTGAAATGTTGTGAGATGATTCAATAACAGATCAGTCAAGCTTCTCCGGAGGGTAATGGTAGTATAATATTGAAACAAAACGACCCAACTTCGGATTAAATGTTCAAAACAATTTGATCTGCTTATTTATATTTCATATAGCGTAACTGTTGTGGCCTTATTTTAGGGGTTCACAATATCAAACAGGAGAGTCGGTAAAGTCATGTCAACGATTAGGCTGGCATGGAATCTCTGATTAGAGAGTCCAAAATGGCTGCCTTTCACAGCGATGGGAGAGTCCATGTGAAGACAGGAATAGGGGTGTCAGTTACCCCAGAACACCCTCCTCCGAAGATTTATTTCCCTGAAATATAATTTTTTCTCTTAGGGTTGACTTCCAAAGGGGTCCGTCAGCTTCCTTTTTCTAGAGTGTTCAAAGGTGTCGTTTATCTGCTGACGTCAGAGTTGTTAGTACCAAGTTACACTAAAGCAGATAAACGAGACGCTTTGAAAAGAACGGTTACACATTACACGTAGACATATGACGGTGGTAATTTATGTTTGAAAAATTAAATCTTTGATCTTTAATTGTTTGATGTTTTTAAAAAAGGATACTGATGTCGTTTTCAATATGGATATCTTATCGTGATTTGAAGTACAACTATAAAAATAATCGTTTAATCTGAAGTTCAAGATGGATGATCAAACCGTATCGATCGGAAAATACTACGTATAAGAAAAACAAATATTTTTTTGTTTTCCCTGTAGTTTTATACAATAACAAGTATATATGACATTAACAGTTTTGTTTATCCTGATATAAAATGCCAATTTAATTTAAAGTTTTATGGCCGCATATAACCAACAGAATTTGTAACAATTATTACTGTAACAGAGCAAAGATTATAAAAAGGAGATCAGCCACTTTTTTTTTTACAAGGAGGTCACCACTTATCAAGGCCCGGAAGCCACTAAGAGATAAGGGTTATTGCATGTACAGTACGTTGTACATTAGTGTTGAGATTTCATAAAGTGTCTACTTAAGGGGGCGCTCCATCAGGAATTTGTTTACGTTGGATTTGAAGACATCCAAGTTGTAGTCAGGTGGGAAACAGGCAGACGGAACAAAGTTCCACTGGCGTGCTGTTCTAAGAAAGAAGCTGTGTTCAGGGAATCTACGTTAATCAAACTAGAAACGTGGGTGACGTCACAGACTAATGAGAAGTCACATCTGGTAGGAGAATGAGTAAATAAATGTCGTTGTTACAACACGTGAAAGTGAGTTCGATTTATTCTTTGTGTTGATCTACTTTGCGGCATAAACTGCATACAACGTGTTGTGTAACGTATGTAAACGTTTGTAACGTTACATTACGACTATTACCGATTGCTGTTAAACCGTATTTATTTGAATGTCACATGAAATTTAAACAAAGGGAAATGATATAGGTGTTTTGATAATACACCAACGAGGCCAGTCGGTATTTTCGTGAAGTTGAAAATATTGTTAAATCTTTGCTGAAACCTAAAGGCGTTGTATACCACGTGGTTGTATACCACGTGACATTCTAACTGAATCACTTGAGGACTTCATCTAAATGTTTAATAATACACCGGTCAATCAATATTTTCGTGGCTTTGAAAATACATTTAGTCCGAAACTGGGGAAATCAAAATTTTCTTATTTTAGAGCGTATCCTTTGTTTTCAAACGTAAATTCCTACCAATGACTATTATCAAAACAGCTATCTCACACACAATTACTTACAATATTTTTGATATAATTCTTTTTTCTGATTGTGAAACTCTTTTTACATCACCGACAAAACGAGACTTTTTTTCATAATTAAACGCTACAGGGTGACCCAAAAAAACCGGGCCCCAACTCGAATTAGGCCCCGTTTCTTAGTGTTTTGTCCGAATGAAATGAAACTTTGGTCATAACTAGTTTATTATATTCATAACATCACATCCAAACACTAGGGTCTTTGGCCTTTTTTTCTCTGTTGACTGTAAAATACTCAGAAAAAAACAATTGAATGTCCTCTGTTTTTTTTGGGTCACCCTGTATTAGCCGCAAATTACTTTATATTTCTATTGTGTATGTGTTTTAATTCGTTTTTCTTTTTTTTCTATCTCCTTATTTTTCATAGTCAACTTTCTTTTATTCGTTCTGTATGTGTGATGGTACCCCAGCTTTTTTTCATTTATCTATTTTTTAAGCGTCGGGTTTGTCACAACCCTATTTGTGGGGAGTCCTCAGTCGTGAGGCACGAAATAACGTACACATGTATAACGGGTGTATACATAAAACGTGTAACTAAAACGGGTATGTCTCTTTTTTCATTTCATTTCATTCATTAAAATTCTCAGAAGTAAAGATGTCCATACCTAACAGCTAACAGTTAAGATATTCGAATATTCCATTATCTCCCTTTACATCTCAAACACTGAGTTAATACAGAAGTTAAGAACATAATTTTCCTCTCCCCAATCGACACTTTAATTATGTTATAATATATTTTTACTTTTGGTCTCTTAGTATTATGGATTCCAGGACAAGAATTCATCTTGTCTGGTAGACTATCCAGTGCTGTCACTTGATATAAGATCATTTGGAGAAGACGCACTATTCCTCGTAAAAGCCAGCGTGGGTAAGACATAGAGATGAGATTTTGTTTCTGCTGGTATACTGTGTGATATTGACTATTTAGTCAGGATTTACTCATACGGAAAATATCCTCATACCAGGTTGTTCTGAAAAACTCATGGACAGAAAGACATTAGCCACTCAAGTATAGTGCATTATAAGCATTCAACTTTTTTGGTTTATTGAGTTCGGACGTCCAAGGATGGAGTACTGTTGCCACACTTGAGCATTATCCTGCCTTGACAGAGTTCAGAATAGACTTCGTAGCCTAATGGAATAATCCCGTTTCTCTTCTCTGCAACCTCTTTCTCACAGAAGAGACGATGCGAACCTGTCTCTGTTTTATCGTTATTTTCATGGCAAGTGCTCGTCAAATCTATGATCCCTCCTCGCCAAACTTTCACGAGAAACACTCGTCTAGCTGAAAACACTATCAATAATTTCCCCCACTCTTTATCTGTGCCTAAACCTAATCATAGATTCCATGAAAAACATTTCTTTCTTGGAACTGCACACCTGTGGAACTCTCTTCCATTTGCCTGCTTTCCAGCTGGCTATAATATGGTCGCCTTCAAGTCCAACGTAAACAAATTCTTTATGACCCGTTCCCCTTAAGTAATCCAATTTACCAAATTTCCACTACTAACAATTATTACGACATTGTCTAATTGACCACTGTACGTTTATTAACCTTTATCCTCGAGTGGCCTCCGGGCCTTTATAAGTGGTGACTCCTTTGTAAAAAAATGTTAAAAATATTAATTTCAATATCCCCTAGTTGACCATTTTAATGTTATAGTATATCTTTCTTGCGGTTTTCTTGTCCTACTGAATTCTAGGACAAGAATATATCTAGTCTGGTGGAGTATCTAGCTTGTTTCTGTTACTATATTCAACATCACGTGAAGAAGATGTACCATTTTTCGTAAAAGCGTGTGTAGGTTGCTATACTGAGGAGATCATTTGGGCCGCGAATACGATGTTATTTTGAATATTTAGTCAGAGTTTACTTGTAGTAAAAAGTATCCTCATGCCAAATTGTTCTGACCCCCCCCCCCGTAAAGAGAGACCTTAAATGCTCGAAGACAGGGTCTAGTAGGCATTCATTTTTTAAAATACTTCAGTTAGTTTTAAGATATAAATGGGCTCAAACCTCCCAACGCTAACACTTGATTGCGTTACGATTTAAATTTATATCCGAGGGTTCTTTTAAGAAGAGACGCGGTTTCTTTTATGGTTGCCATCTGTATTTCGTTTTTTTTTTTTTTTAATTATTTTACTTCAGTTGAAGTTCCCAGAAATCAAGGGGTCCACTAGCTGGGGCTAACACTTGAACTCTATATGAGATCGATAAATATTCGAATCTTCCATTTAAGTTTTTTTTATCCTTCAAGCACTGAGTTAATAAAGAAATTGGGAACATCATTTTTCTCTTCCCAATTAACCATTTTCGTATGTTGTAGTATATCTTGCGTTTTGGTCTCTTTGTATAACTGGTATCCAGGGCAAGAATTTATCTAATCTGCTGGAGAATATATTTTCATGCTATTACTTGAGATAACATTACTTGGAGAAGGTGCACCATTCCTTATAAAAGCTAATGTGGGCTAGCCATAGAAAGGAGATCTTATTTGAGCAGTAAATACAATGTGATTTTGAATATTTGGTCATGGTTTACTGCTCGGGAAAATATCTTCACGCCAGGTTGTTCTGACAAAACCTTGTACAGAGAGACTTTAGACACTCGAGAACAGTGTCTAGTAGGCATTCATATTTACATGCTACAATGTCTCTTTAAATGCCTGTATAATATACAGCGCTATGATGGTCTAGTGTGTGTATATACAAACTTATTCATATAAACGTGTAAATGTGGTATAACGGGTTTAGTGGTATATATATATATATCTATATCTATCTATCTATCTATCTATCTACCTATATATGTATATGTATATAAAAAAAAAAAGAAGCAGAACGGCCACCTAAAACCACTAACCTAGCTCTAAAACAGATCCTTTGTTTGATAAAATGCATGCCCATTGGCTGGTAGGAAGGGGCGCGGTGGATACTAGAAAGCTGATTGGCCAACTAGAAATCCTCAACATGTATAAAAACAAGAAGCAACGACAGAATTCGCGCACAAGCCTGACGAATCCTATAGTTGGATGAAACGCAGAATATTCAGTGTAGCTTAATCGCCATATATATTTTATAAATTACTAACTTATATATATATATATATATATATATATATATATATATATATATATATATATATATATATATATATATAACCACCACGGGTGTTTCTGGAAATGTACGTTTTTTTTTTTTTTTTTAATTACATTTTCACCCCAAACAAGGCACGTTGTCACTTTGATGTAGGTGACTACTATCAGGAACCTAAGTTGTTGTAAGGGTACTATGTAGGGAGTTTAGCAGCCAAATCTTTGTTCACATTATACTTGAACTTCTGCATGTCAATACAGTTGGGAAAGTAGGAAACCGGAAGAGAATTCCAAAGTCCTGCAGTTCTGGGGAAGAAGCTATTAGAGTAGAAGGATTTCTTACATCTAGGGATCTCAACTATATAGAGGTGGGACTTCGCTGCTTGTCGCGGATATTTTCGTCGAGGGGGTACAAGGGCTTGTAGTTCGTCTGAGCATCTACCATTAAAATACTTGTAAAACAGGCAGAAGGATGCAACATTTCGTCGGTAGGACAGAGGCTGAAGTTTAGATGACAGTTCGGAACCTATTAGGTTGGCGACTCTCTTTTGGATCCTGTCCAGAAGTGAGAGACTAGTAGCTGATGCACCATCCCAAATGTGACAAAAGTACTCCATACACCGGCGAATGGTGGCTTTGTAGAGGTACATGATACTTTCAGCCGTAAGTAACTTTCTAGCACGGTAGAGAGAGCCCATTTTCTTTGCAGCAGCCTTAGCAATAATCTTGATGTATCTATTGTATGTATAAAGGACAGCGTTTGTTAGTCTTTTGTGTGAGTGATTGTGTGTGAGTGTTTAACAGTTCAAAGTTACTCATGTATACTATACATGGCTAACAGTCAATAATATCAAGACGGTGGGTGTATGTGTGTGTGTGTGTGTGTTTGCACATTCAAATACAGTTTATAAGCCGGGATTTTTGTCTGCGTTACGAACAAAGGGAAACCTACCTTCTTTTACTGTTCATTTTCGTCGGCTGGTCATGCTTGACTTAAAACTATAAAAGAAGATATCTTCGTCCAAAGGAACACCATGACAACTGGTTATATTCTATAAAACTTTATTTCCTCGGGTGTGTTCTTCAGATTCGCTCTGTCCCCTGATTTTGCCAGAGGAATAAATCTACCTACTTGTTGTCGATTACATCATTAGATCGGCCGTGTGTCTTACTTTCTAGGACGTAACAATGATACCCACCTCCGATTTCGATACCTGGTAATTGACTCCTACTCTGATCTGCGAAACTCTAGATATAACAAAAACGTCGT
Organism: Euprymna scolopes; assembly: GCF_053919585.1. NCBI lineage: Eukaryota > Metazoa > Mollusca > Cephalopoda > Sepiida > Sepiolidae > Euprymna > Euprymna scolopes. Next base: position 13,650,492 of record NC_136486.1, read on the forward strand.
TTCCTTTAGTCAATCTTTTGTTTGTTTGTTTAACCAGTATATCACTCTTCTTTGGGCCATTTAATTCTGTATACAAGATTTAAATTTTTTTATACTTATTGGGTATATTTGGCCAATGTTTTGGTATAGTTTGTTATTTGATGGTATTTATATTTTATGGTAAAGATTTGTTCTTTGTAAGAAATTTAGAATGTTTTTAGGGGGTTCTTCCACGAAGAGTTCTTTTAAGCTTGTGGTCTTGTAGTTGTGTTGACGAAGATGCATTAACTAGTAGATACAAAGAAAAATAAGTCGCATCGAAGTCAAGTAAAAAGTGTTTCCCTGTATAAGGTTCGTGACATGGTATACACTTTGTGGGTTCTTCACGTTTTAGTATGAAAGAGTAAGTTATGTATGTGTGTTCTATCCGGATACATGATTCGACTATTTCTTCTTTATGTGATTTTTTGGGATTTAGTTTCTTTTGTTAAAGTGTAGGCATAATTTGTTTTGGCAATTGTTCCAGTTTTATTGCCATTTTTTGTGATAAAATTTTTTATTGAAAGTTTGTCGTCCATATCTGGGACCTTCATGTCACTTCTTTGGAGTTTTAAGGAATTTTTGACCGGAATGTTAGCTTTTAAATTTCCAGGGAAACCATGCAGAAGTCAACTTGGTTAAATGTAAATATTCTAACATATTTTGCTCAAACTAAATTCTGAAGTTCTTTGTTTATTGTAAATATTTTATCCACGTTGCCCATACTAAATTCCAACTTGTTATTGTTAATTTTACTTATTTTCTAGCATTCTTTTTGCTTACGAAACATTTGCTATTATTTTATTGTTTTAACATTTATTTTTCTTTGTATCTACTAGTTAATGCATCTAAGTCGTTTCATCTATAGGGAACTAATCTCTAACACTGATACCAATATTAGTAATAGAGGTAATATGATATTCAACTTCAAACAGACAGATACCAAATCTCTGTTAGTAATGGAAGCATTAGTATTGATTGACTTTAGGAAAAACACATACCAAATCTGTGTTAGTAATAAAAATAATAGTATAGATTTGATTGCCAATAAATAACAAACCTTTAGAAATGATACTATTTTCTGCTCTGAACAAACATATCAATCTCTATTAGTGATTTTTATGATATTTTGTTTGTTTCTTCCTTTTTAGTTTGTAAATTACGCTTTGAAAATGGCAGATAAAAACTTTTAAGGCAAAATTGCTTAAAAATGTTAAGATTCGTGCAATTTGACTTTAAAAAGATAAATCTCTTAATCCTGGACAAGAATATAGAGATTTATTTCCTTTGATGTACAAATGTTATGATGATGTTACAAATATCATCATCATAATGATATATGATCATTATTGTAATCGTATGAGAAAGAAAGACGTAATATTTTTAATGTGTAGTGACTTTTCACCAAACAAATAAAATCAGGGGAAGGTTAGGTAAAAAGGGAACATTCGAAAGAAACAGGGCAAAAAGAACATTGCCGGCCAAAATGTGCTAGAATGAAGGAGTAAATTAATGATGTCTTTTATAAGAAACTAGCGAGGGGTACCCGGCGTTGCCCGGGTGTTTGGAGGTGTGTGTGGTTTTGGGTAAATGAAAACTCCGGGGGGGGGGGGTAAAATAAAAAAAAAATGTTTTGGTATGTAAGTATGAGGATCGAACCGGAACCCTTGAGGCAAAATTGTAAATTGAAGTGTGAAAAAAAAAAAGCGTGCGACGTTAATCATTGCACCACCGCGACATACAAACTGAAACGCGTTTGAATTTATTTAATTACTAAGATTTGGCAGGTGCACGTTTAATGACTTAATGAGGTCAACTATTGACTGCGAAGTAGCATTTCATTTACTGCGGAACGCGGGGGTAGGGGGAAACCGGAAAATGCCGCCAGAATTAATTATAGGAAAAGGCTTAATCCACATGCGGCGAGCGAAAACTGTTGAATATATATCTTCCCGAAGTCGAGCAAATTAAATAGACAGGATGGCTCCGTTGACAACTCTGAGATATTACGATTTACATGTTATATAAAAAGTTTTAAAAAGTTGTTAGGCGAGCGACCGCTTCTCTAAAAAAAGCCTTTTGTAGACATACAGAAAAAGCGAACACACATACATACATTCATACATTTTCGTTTTTATATTTATAGATGTAAATGAATCCATATTTGTTGAGTGCTATTAGTTTTTCTCTTTTGCGCAACACAGAAATATAAGCTATATAAACTCATTTTGTTGATTAAATATATTTATCATTCCGTGTAGTTTCCACGAGTTTCTACAGTTCTATTTTCCATCTATTTATAAATCAATTTTAATCCTCCTAAAATCGTCTTACAGAACAAATGCTAAAATTATTCCCAACACATGTAGCTGTGTTCTTTATTCATTTATTTTTAAATAATTACCCAGTTGGCCTTGTGCCATCTTTAATTCTGACACAATGACGGCTGTTCAGTTTTCGAATTTGCTTTTTCTTCCGTGTGCAAAAACAATTAAAACACTCTAGAAGAAGGAGCGCATTTTTTACGGATCATGGATGAGGTAGCTGTGATGAGGGATCCTAGCATGCTGCGTCGCAAGGGACCAATCTCTCAAGTCAAAACATGATGAATCTTCTGGAACAAACTATTCATATTCTATTGTGCACAAATATTTATTAAAACCAAATGGAGGAGAAACTGACGACATTTTGGTTCTTTTCCAAAACAAAAATCAAAAACTAAAAAAAAAAAAAAAATAGGAGCGAAATAGAAACATTGTTTTTTAAATGCATTGAGCTAAAGTATGAATGTCTTCCTCTATCTATCTATCTATTTATCTATCTATCTATCTCTTAATTTACCACCTATCTATTTATATATCCACATTCTATCTATCTAGCCATTTATATTTACTCTTACCACCAAGCGATCTATCTACCTATCAATTACAAACTACTTATCTATCTATTTATCTCTCTACATATCTATATCAACACTCTTACCACTTACCTATCTATCTATCTCTCTCTCTCTCTATCTATCTATCCAGCTAGCTAGCTAGATCTTTGTCCACCTACTATCTATTTATTTATCTATCTACCTATTTACAAAACAATATATCTATCTATCTATCTATCTATCTATTTATCTGATTCACACACTATCATAGATAAACAGTTTTATAAGTACAATGAATAAAAAATTCTTCTCTCTTTCTCTTTATATATATATGTATATGTATACATTGAATAAAGGAAATAAATAATAACTATTGAATAATAATGAATTAAAAATGGCGTAATCGAAACATATTATAAGGTATTTACAACTTCTCATCGAATTTTCGGATTTTAATCATGTCAAAACGCACTTTAATCATTTTGACGGATTGATTGTTGCTATTTCTTCTGATTAGTTAAGGGCAAAATAGATTCACTGATTGATATAATAATCAAATGATTGATTTTATGATACGAAACAGATACTGTCAAGAATTGTAAATGTCAACTGGGTTGAAGAAATAAATTATAATGAAATTTGGAATATAGTCTTTAATCATTTAATCACTATATTGCTCTGTAATTCTATTGAGCTACTTAAATAAAGATTGGTATATATTATAAGAAAATATATTTCCACAGAATATATATATATATATATATATATATATATATATATATATATATATATATATATGCGACCGCCACTGATTGTTTATAAACAAGCGGTTAGAGCACTGTAAAAGTGGTGGACAAATGTTTGTTTAAATATACTCTTGGCGAGATAATTTGGGTCGATCGGTAGAACTAATGACTGTCAACACGATGGTTCTAGGTTCAATCCTTGGCTAGGGAGACGTGTTAGTCTAGCGGCACTGATGAGTTGTTATATAACGAAACAGGACTGTATATCGATGACTACAAATATTTTAAGCCCTCTCTCTATATATATATATTTCATTAATTAACCAAAATAATCTTTTTTCAACTTTTTCTAATGGAACAACTCCAGGAGACTAACTTTTTCTACGATGGGTTAAATGATCTACATGTTAGTGGCTTCAATGAATGTAAAGGATTCCTCATCTCCGGACTCGAAAACTATTACTTAAAAAATGCATTTAAACCATGAATAAATTATGTGAAAATTGTCAAAAGAAATATTTCTAAAAAAAAAAAAAAATGCAATGAAAGTGCAACATTAATCTTATTGAAAATCACATCAATTGTGATTTTATTTTCATTATAAACATTATGATTCCAGTGGTAAGTAGAAGTACAGGACGACTGAAAACGCACATACAGCACTTGGTATTCTGAAATGATAACCCTCCATAAATGAGTAAATAATAATTATTCATTGATTTAAAACTACCAGTTAAACAGCATATTAAATTGTTTTTTATGGTAATCATACCCATTCCCCCTTTAAAACATTTATATTTGGAAATTATCAAGAATCGGAATGGAAATCAGTAACTGTAATGGAATCAGGGAACTTAGAAGAGAATCGATAATCGTAGCAGAATCTTCCAATCGCTAATATATATATATATATATATATATATATATATATATATATATATATATATATATATATATGTGTGTGTGTGTGTGTATGTATATATATATATATATATGTATATAGTAAGTTAATTAAATATATATGGTTATTAAGCTACACAGAATATTCCGCGTTTCATACACTCTCGGATTCTTCAGACTTAGTTTACGCATAAATTTATACTTTCGTATATTAATTTATGTGAGTATATATATATATATATATATATATATATATATATATATATATATATATATATATATATATATATATATATATATCCTAGCAGGACACATGTACCGGAATTGGGGTTAGTAAGAAACAAGACCAGAACATATTCTGAAAACCTCCTGAAACAAAGTAAACTACGATAGTTAACCCTGGAAAAATGCGGGCGCTGACGGCCATGGCCAAAAGGACATCATCTGGCTTCCATTGTTGGGCATTTCCTGGCAGTGGCAGATAACGGAAGCTTGTGACTGTCATTTTCAGTAGTCGGGGATATTGGCTATTAGCGTTGGTTTAGCGTTTGTTTAAAGAACTCTAACTCACACCTACTGTTCATAATCTCAACCCATAAATGCTCGTTTCACAGAGCCTACTTACCCTCCAAATAGTGAACGGGTGGCTGTATAAATATGATATTAATATTGATTTAAAGAATACTGTTTAATGAGAACCCGACATTTTGCCTAAATGCATTTAACTTCCAAATTATATATTAAGAAAAATCATCTCAAACAATGCACCCATTTAAAGTTTGCAATTTCTGGAAAGTTTATGACTGTGGTAAATAATGGGGAACTGCTTACACAGCTAATCTGCTTACCATGCGGTTTGCCTCCATCTCCACTTTAGATCCAACAACTTCTTTCACTTTGTGGACAAAAGTCATACTCAATGATCTGTAAATCATCCCTTCTAATATTCTCGATATCATAAGAAAATATTCTAGAGAGCTTGAACATGTGTGGGCCTGATCTCATCCTTGCTATGCTATTAAAAAAACGCTCCGAAGAAGTTGCCTAGTTCTCCTCAACAAATGCCGTATTGAATATTGTTTTGTTTATTGCTGGAAAATTGTTTTCGTGGCACCAGTTTTCAGTCTATACGTCGGAATGTAACGTAAAGAGACATCTTGTTGCTCAAATCTCGACATAGTGTCTCTGTATATATGGCCCCAAATAGTAGCCCCTTACGTTCACGTGACAGTGTTAATTGTTTGGAATGAATAAGAGTAAAAAAAATAGATATAATAATTGAATAATATTTAATGAAAAGTTTATTTAATTCATTTGCACTCTAAATAAAACTGATAAAAACCAGTGTACCCATTTATGACGAAAACACTTAGAATAATAATATGTTAAAACTATTATTATTATTAATTTCATCATCATCATCATCATCATCATCATCATCATCTATATATATTAATACGATAACGTGTGTTATTTTCTGTGTCACGCTTACATCCGTGTCGTTTAATTGTTATGTACTTCTTTTCTTGTCATAAATAATTTACCAAGAATTTTCCATTAGTTTTGGTTTCGGTTTCGATTGTAGCTGATGGCACTCAGGTAATTTATTTTTTTTATAAATAATTTTCCTAAAGATTCTTCATAATTTTGGTTTCGGTTTCGATTAGAGCTGAGGGCACTTAAGTCATCTGCTTTTTAAAAAATAATTTTACCAAGAATTCCTTAGATGTTTTGGTTTCGGTTTCGATTATAGCCAATGGCACTCCAATAATCTATTTTTTTAAAAATAATTATATCAAGAATTCTTTGTAAGATTTAGTTTCGGTTTCGATTTTAGTTGATGGCACACACGTAATCTATTTTTTTAATAAATAGTTTTATCAAGAATTCTTTATAAGTTTTGGCTTCGGTTTCGATTATACCTGAAGGAACTAAAGTTATATATATATATATATATATATATATATATATATATATATATATATATATATATATATATACATATATATATATATATATATGACTACCTAATTTACTCACATAAAATTAATATACGAAAGTATAGATTTGTGCGTAAACTTTAAGTATTTACTTCAAAAGTGCTCAATATGTAGGTAGAGCTAGTTAGTAATTTATAAAATATATATGGCGATTAAGCTACACTAAATATTCCGCGTTTCACCACTCTAGGACTCTTCAGGCTTATGCGCTGAAGAATCCTTGAGTGGATGAAATGCGGAATATTCAGTGTAGCCTTTGCGCTGAAGAGTCCTAGAGTGGATGAAACGCGGAATATTCAGTGTAGCTTAATCGCCATATATATTTTATAAATTACTATATATATATATATATACATATATACATATATATATATATATATATATATATATATATATATATATATATATATATATTACTCTCATTTTACCATAAATGAAGCAGAGTGCCACTTGGACGCAGGAGGCTATTATTTGTGACCAAATATACAGAGATAAAATATATGGCGTTAAGAAGCGTGA